>NW_027437180.1:307500-477500 GCF_033239565.1 Halichoeres trimaculatus | reverse complement strand
GGATGTGATAAAGATTTACAGGAGATGAATGCCACATCAGCTCAGAGTACAAATCAAAGACTCTATATGTACACAGAGACACACCAACACACCCCTGAGATTGAGCTGAGACTCCTTCAGCCTGTGTTTTCGGTCATGTCCAGAAGGAGCATCAGACTGTAAAGGGGTTTATGGGTAATGCTCAAAGCTCTCAGTTCATTCCTCCACCGCTCATAGTCCCATCTATGCCTGATCTCTCTCCATGGTCCATATCTGCTCTGTTCCGCTCTATTCCTGCTACAACAACTTAACTCTAAGCAGCAACCTTCAGTCACAAGAACTACAGCACATAAGGAAGTGCAAAAAACTGCAGTTCTTCAAGTGTCCACCAGAGACCGTGTGCCAAAACAGCAGAAACCACATTACAACCATTCCAAAAGCTGATCTTTACAGCAGAATGAACATGTTAGCAGCCTAGTTCAACACAGGATTTCAGTCTGAAGCGATTATTTCTCCATCTGCACACAGCAAATGGATGAGGAGGTTTTTTTTTATTACTCAGCAGTTAAAACATTTTGAGAGTTTGTTCAAGGGCTGAGCGTTGGCGCAACGGTTAGCACTGGAGCCTCACAGCAAACACATCAGACACGTCAGAAACTGACGTGTGACATCACAAAGACTACGCCCATTTCTTCTATAAACTATTATCAACACCCACACTGTTAAAAAGAAAAGGCTAGGAAAACTCAAAATATCAAGGCAACATGATGCAATCACTTTTTGAGTTTTCTCAAGTCATTATGCGAGTTGTTGACATAACTCAAATTATCAAGTTAAGACACTTGTTCTGTCAACTCAGTTTTCCTTATTCACCCATTTACGATTTTCTAGTTAGGCTAACTATAAAATTCTTGCTCCAATGCCATTTATTTGTATGTACAACTGATGGAGATATTCTAATTGAATAAGCCTACAATATCTCTTTCAGTAGGAAAAAAAACTTTGTATTGGTACTACTCTATATTTTTGTGTTCCTAAATATGAAAAGCTTACTTCAATGCCACAAATTACCACCTTGGATTGATTTAAAATTCTTAATCATGTCAAGACAAATTGTGACTACAAAAATAAATGAATTGATGTAAGTAATGACAAATTTGAAAAAGCACTTCTGAAATTAAGAATACTTTTTATTCGAGTGAATGTTAGGTCTGCTATCAAGTACAAACGTGCTGTCACATTATCAAGCTTTGTTAAGTGGAAAAAATGCATCCACAGTGCTTTTTTTTTCAGGACAGTGAAAGACCTGCTGGGCTGCAACCACTTCAGAACATTTAACATTTGTAATCAGTGTTGTATCCAATAAAAACTAAAAAATTGACTCTTTTACTGGCATGTCAATGATCCCCAAATGTTAACCAGATTTCACTAAAAGAACTTGCATGCTTAAAATGACTGGTTATATGCTCATATACTGAACTGTTAACGACACAATGAACTTAGATGAACCTAAACCACAAGAGGTTTCTGTGCTTATAATGGCTGGGCAAACATTTACACAATATTTTAGACAAACACTGACAATGAAGCTGAATCATTAAGTGTCAGACATGAAGCCTTTTTCAGTGGAGGCTTCTTAACATTTACAGTGTAAGCTTTGTTTTCAGAGATTGTGTGCGCTGTGAGCGAACAGATCCAAGCTCGAAAAAGATGGTCTGGATTGCCTCAAAGGTGTAGGCCATCTGCTTTGGATAGTCAATGTTCATGGCATACAAAAGGCCAAAGAGATATGCAAAGGCTGTGCAGAGGTCTGGAATGTCATGCAGAACAATTGCCCCTTCCAACACAACAGCAGTATCCAACACATTGGGTGCATTATCATCTTCAATGGTGGTGAGGATGGCAACAGTCACCCCTGAGAGTATCATCTTCAGGTTCAGTGGCCTGTGGAAACATAGCAGATGTCTTACTGATGGGCTATGGAAAAAAAATCTGATTTAAAGTAACTTCAGTGTTTCCCATTAACTAATAAACATATGGGAGCCGGCCATAGTTTAATTGGACGTGCCATAGTTTCTAAATGAAAAATTTAGGCTGATATAAATATTCTGAAACACTTATAATTGCTGCATCTTAAAGCTCTGCAGCTTTATCTTTGTTTTCTCCAGTTTCATTGTTCATTCGCGTCTTAAAAACTTGTCCGCGATCCATTGTTGCATTGATTTAATGATGTTCGGGTTGAGTATTTTGTGCTTCAAACTCACATCAAAACTTATTTAATCCCAGCTTTGTGACAGCTTTCACCATCCTCAGTGACTGCTTCCAACTCTATCTTTTATTTGATATTGAACACAGGTCAAGTGAAGTTTCAGAGAAGTCTTAGCTGCTGCAGCGTCCAATCAGTGACAGAGATCCGGTGTGGGGGCGTGTCTGTCAGTGAGAATACTTCTGCAAAGCCTGCTCTTGTGTGAGTCTTGTAGCGCCCCTGTCACAATCCCACTCCTCACACAGCCCCCACCATCCTGTGCACAGTCTTCAGTAGTCAGTTTTCCACACCCACGGGCTGGGCAGCACCACTCCCATTCACCAATGCCGCGCTGTTCAACTGCGGAATGAGGAATGAGGAGTCCAGGGGGGATCATCAGTGAAGGAGAAGAGACGTGTGCGTCGAAGCGTCGGGAGGTTTATGCAGTCCGCGACTCATACTCGTCGGGAGGTCCATGCGTCGTTTACCGGGGCATCCGCCGAAGAAGGAATTAAGTCCGGGGCATTGATTCGGGGTGGATTATTGAGAGGAGCGCCTCGTTGCTGTCCAACAGGTGGAAGGAGAGACCTCTGACTCACTGACTGACCATAACTTACGAAGTTACGACGCTTCGAGTGATACCTGTGTGTGTGTGTGTGTGTGTGTGTGTGTGTGTGTGTGTGTGTGTGTGTGTGTGTGTGTGTGTGTGTGTGTGTTTGTGTGCAGATTAAAGAGAGAGAGTGGAAAGACGCTCTCATATTATTTTCTGTTTCGGGCGAGTCGGTCTGTGGTAAAACCCAGACTGGATTTAAAGCCCAGGGTAATTTTCAGTGGTTTTTTTTACTGGACCGAGCTGTGTGGATAATTTATGTTGAAGACCGAAATGGACTTTGCACTCGAACTGAACTGAACTGAACTGAACTTAAACTGAGTTTACCTGGCTCACACCGCTGGTTTTTGTTTGTTTGGAGGTTGTTTCTTCTTGCATGCTGCATTGAATATAATTTGAAAAATCTACTTTGCTCCATTTGTTTTTCATTTCTGGTTGATGTGCACATAATTTCTAGTTTTTGCTCCTTTTTTATTTTGTGCGGGTATATAAAGATTTTCTTTATTATATTGTCAGATGTGACTCTGACTGGCACCCCAGACTAACCCGTCACAGTCTCAATATATTAAACTCAAGGGGCAGCACCCGGTTAAGAAAAATGAAGTCCATGCAGAAGTGCTAAAAGTTGCAGTTCATGAGGAATCCTTTTAAAGTGATCCTCTGGGATGTAACAAGTTGGGTCCTATCACAAGGTTTAGGGCAGGAATTACCCCTACAGCAGAGATTTTGTGCAGCAGAAGCCCAGAGCGCTCGCACCAAACACCCCCTCCCTGCTCCTCTACCGGTTTCCTCTGCACTCAGACGGGGACATATTTACTTGACAAAAAGAATAATTAATAAACAGACTCCCACCAAAAAATCTGATATCGGTCTGCATTCACGCTTCATTTAGAGAATTTTCAGCGCATTACTTTCACACAAAGACACCGCTAAATAAGGCTCTAGCTCTCATTGTGTCGAAAAAAGGCGCTACCTTCGCTGCAGAGCCACAGCTGGCTATGAGGCGCTCGTTGCTTAGTGTATCAGTCCGCGCGAGGCGTGCCAGATATAAACAAACGCAGGTAGTCTGCCAGGACGAAGAGACACGATGAGAACTAGAGCCTTATTTAGCGGTGTTTTTGTGTGAAAGTAACGCGCTGAAAATTCTCTAAATAAAGCGTGAATGTAAACCGATATCAGATTTTTTCAGTGGGAGTCTGTTTATTTGTGTTTTTGGTCAAGTAAAATATGGCCCCGTCTGAATGCAGAGGAAACCGGCAGAGGAGCAGGGAGGGGGTGTTTGGTGCGAGCGCTCTGGGCTTCTGCTGCACAAAAACACTGCTGTAGGGGTCATTTCTGCCCTAAACCTTGAGACAGGACCCAACTTGTTCCAACCCGGAGGATCACTTTAAGACTGGCTGCAGAAAAACCAGAAGTCACACTCACTTCAAGCAACCTAGTTCAAAAAACAGACACTCACTTATTTCACTATTAGCACACTATACAGGGGGGTGTATGATTTTTTAACTCAGCAGTTTAGAAAGGATCAAAGTCACTGTCCAATCAGAGGCACAGCTCAGCTCATATGGGATGTCTCTCACTGATTGGATGTTGCAGTGCCTCAGACTTAGTTGAAACTTCACCTCAGCAGAGTTTAACAACGGAGAAAAAAACAGAGCTGAAAACAGTCACTGAGAATATTTCTAAAAACTGTCATACAGCTGGGATTAAAATGTGTTTTAAGCACAATATACTGAGCACATATGTCTTAAAATCAGTATACCAGAGGATCTATACCTAGTTTTTATAACTATTTGGATCAACTGTATCATTTATATAATCGTTCATATTGTTTGACAATGTTAGAAAATAAAAATCCATGATCAGTTATTTCTCATTCATTTTCCTCTTATTTCTATTTTTCCCCAGAGAAATTACAAAAGTTTGAGAGGGAAATTCATAAATTAAGAGTTCAGGATCAGATACCAATCAGATAAAGGCTGAATAATTAATAAATAATCCAATAATGACGCATTTCGCTAATAAAATGATCCGTGGGATTCTAGACAGGACACCGAATAAACAGAGTGCAGTTTTTTCATGTGAAAGCGTTTTTTAAACATGCTAAAAAACACATGCAAAGCACTGTTACCGTTTTCTATTTTATTAGTTATTCCAGCTCACATGTAGAGACACAAACAGCTGTTAAAGCAGACTGACAGATGATCCAGAGGTGATCAGCTGATGCAGTCACCACTCAAAGATGTTATTTAACTCATATGTAACAAGTGCCACTACTTACTGAACATTGAAGGAAAAACGTGGAGGCATCATCCCGGAGAAAGATGGGGAGACCTCTGTCATGGACACTGCTGGAGCTGTCTGCTCCTCCTAGCCCCCACCCTCCTGCTCATTCTTCTGCTCCCTCTAATGGACATTTCTGTAGCTGCTCCTGGACTCCACCTTCCTGTTCACACTCATGATCACACCTGTTCCTTGTCTTCTAATCACCAACCAGTACTTAACTCAGCCAGTTTCTGTTGTTTTTGCCAGTTCGTATGTTTGTGTCTGCCTTGCACCAGCCCTCTGCCTGGGGTTTTGCTCTGCCAGTTTCTCCCGTTTTGGATTTCGTTAAGACTTTTTGGATCGTTTTGGATTTTTGTATAGACTTTTGAATCGTTTTGGATTTTGTAAAGACTGTGTTGGACCGTTTTGGATTTATTTATTAAAGAACTGTTTTTTCCTGATTTTTGTCTTCTATTAAATCTGCACTTGGGTTCCCTCCGAACTGTGACAACCTCTCATTGCTGCTGTCTTTCCATGAGACAGAATGTCCAATGTCTAAGGGGTCGAGAAGGAAAAAAAAAGACTAGTAAGGTGCCATACTGTATTCATACTAAGTTTACTACTAAGTATTTAGAACGATAAAGCACAGAATGAAAAACGCTTGATTGGATTTCAAGTTGTTTTCTGTTTTTTTTTTGCATGTCAATTTTGGGTTACTTAACACATTTCTCACCTGTTCATCGAGTGTATCGAGGAGGTCTTCCATTTTCTGACCACAAGCTTCCTTCCTAGCCCGGTACAGTCTCAGTAGACGTGGCATATACATGTCAAGGGATGCTCTGAAGGTCTCCAAGAGATCTTTGCTGGTGATCCGACAAAATTCCTGAGAAATCTGTACAAGAAAATAAAAGTCTCGTTCAAAGTCAGAGTACCAAGAGTCAATATGCTTTCTTAACTAAAAGGTCCCCAAAAGTTTGTGATTACATCACAACTTCCATCAAAAAACAACAGGAAGCCCCTCACCCAATAAAGAAGAGACCACTCATGTCTTCTTACATACACTGAAATGGTGTTGGAGAATTAATGAAAAAAAGAGGACAGTCTATACCTCCTCCAATGCAAACAGAGCAGGCCATCTCTCCTGGACCTCTGATACCATGAGCTGCCCCTCTACAACTTCTTTACGTCTCAGGGAAAATGTCAGCTCCATCTTCTTCTGTATCAGCAGTTTGTTCTTCTTTTTCTTCTTCATTTCTTCTGGCAGCAGAAGTCTTTCCTCTTCGAGAGAAGCATCATCATGGTGTTGGGGATGATGTGGAACATGGTTCACCTCCCCACGTTTGGGCTTTTTTAGGGTGAATGGACAACCATCTTCATCTCTCCTTTTCTTTTTGCTGTTGATGTTTACCTTGTTGCAACCTGCCTCTCGCAACTTTGACCTGTAGTTTCCAAGCTTGTAGCGGATACTTGTTTTCCATCCTTCGTAGCCTGTGATGCTACCTGGTTCCTTCAGGCATGGATACTTGAGAACTAGTGAAGAGGCAACTGATTCAATTTCATCTCTCTCAAGGTAAACTTTGATGTCAAAAATTGCCTGGGCAATTTTATCCAGGAATTTACTTTTAATGTCTCTTGTAACATCAAGGCCCTTCTTAGACTTCTCATAAGTCTCATTGCCCTTGTGCAATTTCAGTTCAACATCATGTGAGAACTTGGGGATTGGAAATGGAGAGGGCCACGCGTTGTGATGCCTCAAATTGCTCTGAATAGAGTCAGTATAGCTAGGGCTGAACATGTCAGAACGAACACTAATTGTATCTCCTGAGGAGGGGCAACTAGTAAAGGAGTGGGAACTAGTTGAATGGGCAATGGAGGACGAGTTCCCCAAGATATGGATGACTGCACGGTCATCTGGCAGTTCCGACATTTCTGTCAAGTTACACAATGCATTTCCAAAGTCTGGATCCTCAAACTGGAGTGCGAACTCTCCTTGAATCTCAAATCTTTCTTTAATCACATCAATAAATTGGTCTACAGATTCGGGAACTTGAGAAAGCTGTCGTCGACAGGCTTCTTTGGGGGAGAAAACCACACGGAGTAACAAAGTCTGAAAAGGAGAAAGGAGAAAGGAGGGAAACATGGTTAGAAAACTTTTTAAACCTATAAGATATACCTGTGCATACATTTTTCAAATATATTTATAGAAAAGAATAGAACTTTACTTTTTATTAATTTATTTTTACTTTTATTTTTATAAAGTGATCATGTTTGACTTGTTTGTTTTTTTTCTTTAAATGGTCCTGCTCTCACTATCCACATCTTCGACTAGCTCATTAGCCTCATGTGGTCTCAAACTATTCGTAATGATGTCCCTACTTCAGAATGTTCATCATAATTTGCTTTGTGTTCACTATTGGCTCTTGCTAAGGTTCTAAAATCTTGAAGTGTACAATTTTTATGATTTCCACTCCTGTGAGAACTGAAAGTTGAGCGTACATTTGTTTTGAAGGAACAGCTTAGAAATGGACATGATACAGTTTCACAACTCTTTAAATGATGGCCAATGTGGTTCAGAAAAGTTCTTTCACTGCAAATCTCTCTAAAATCACATCATTCACATTGAAAAGTTGAATTCTCATGAATTTTCACAGATGTATGTGTCCTTGATAGGTGAGATCTTAATGCACCAGGTGTTTTGAACACGCATACACAGTCTGCATGAATACTAGGCCTGTGTGCACCTTTTCCATGACCAAGACGACAGTGTTTTAGAAGGGTCTCTTGGCTGGAACAAGTAAATTTGCAAAATTTGCACAGCATGCAATCCAACCCTGAAATGAGAAAAGGAATTACAGCACAAATTCAGATTTCTTTTTATTTGCAAATTAACAGAACATTACAGGTCTTACTTCAGTCAAAAATCCAACAATTTTTCAGACTATGTGATTAAGCCTAAATCTCTGGTTATGAGGAAATTTTCCCAAAATGGTTGTGACAACTTATTTTTAAGGCTTTTTTTAAGTCATCACAGGAAAATATGAGTTTGTTAAAAAAAAATAAAAAAAAAGTTACATTTTTTGTGTTCTCAGTTAATGTGTAGCACTACTGCATTTTAAAACTTGCTGCAATTCAATCACACTGTGCAATAATTTTTTTGTGTGTATTTTCTATATTACAATTGTCTTTAATCTGCTGTTAACATTTTTCTTTTTTTTTTTTTTAAATTTGTTCATGACAAATTGCATTAATAAAACCTTTAAATCACAATTACGACAATAATGTTTCTAATACTGTTTTAGTAGCCTTGCCAAAAGAGGGCATCAATTTAAACAATCATATTTTAAAATGCTTTATTTGCACAAGGTTTAAAGTGCATTGATGATGAGTAACAAATTTATTCTCCAAGTAGCCTACTCTGCACAATAAAATAAATCTATTGCACAAAAGTATATCAATGAATCTGTAGGACAAAATGGTGCATTTCAACCTCAGGTTGCACACAATATATGTCAAATACCAATAATAATTAATATATATTTTTAGACTTTTGGATTACCACTGCAGAAATAATTTATTCTGTTCTTAATATTTACTATGAATTATCAGATATTCAGATACCAAATGTTGTGTTGTTATGTTAATGTTAAACAACTTCCCTGTTAATATATATATATATATATATATATATATATATATATATATATATATATATATATATATATATATATATATATATATATATGAATAAAAAGAATTATTGAAAAAAAACATTAAAATTGAAAAAAACTCATTACAGACTGTATGGCTTTTAATAAATTTTAATAAAGCCTTTTTACCAAGTAAAATCTGAATATATTTGATGAACTGTTTTATTCAACTTTCTTACTCTTTGAGCCAAACATGTCAACAAGCTTAAATACATATTTATGATTTTTAATCTTTTGTGAAATATATTTGTGCAGTATAAGCCTGAGCAGTTTTTAACAAGTAACCCAGACACATTTCTCACTCGTTAGCTGTGTCCCAATTCAGGGGCTGCAGCCTACGAAGGCTGTAGCCTTCAGGGGACCCGGCCTTTGTAGCCTGTGTAGACCGCAAAGGCCGAACTGAATTGAGACAGTCTGGTCTACGAAGCATTTCCTGAATGTCACCCTCGACGTCACACAGCGCCGCCCTCACCTGTCAGGCTTACATTACTTTTAAACACGTAAACCAAAACCTCACATTTAAACAAGATGATTTTTACTATCTTTTTATTACTTTGCGTTATTATCATTATTATTATTATTATTATTATTATTATTATTATTATCCCTATTGATATAGTATAGAACCACCATTTACATGAGAGTGAGGCAACAACGTACATTTTCAACATTTGATCAAGTGCTGGGGGGATGATAAATAAAAAAGTATAAAATAAAAGCTGCTGAAATGATTTAATGTCTTTTTGAATTCCCTGTAAAAAAAATAAATAAATAAATAAAAAAAACACCAAGTAATATTTTTGCCCAAGAGAATTTACATTTATGAACATATTTTTAGATAATAATGAGAAGATTTATAAAGAACTGTTTTTCCACAGTATATCACTTGAAAAGAGCCCAAACACATTTTCACACAGAAAAACAAAATATTCTTTCACGTTTTGGAAACACAATCACATAGTTGTTGCCAGAAATCCTTCATATGTGGATAAAACGGGACTCCTTTTGGAGTTCGGCTGTGTCCATCACATTCCGCATTCATGCGCAATGAATCTTGGGATATGTGAGGCTATGAAGGATTCACCGAACCAGTCCTTCGCAGCCCCCGAAACGGAGGAGGGATTCGTCAGCCGCATTTGGAGGAGTCTCCGTATTGGGACAGCCTCCGACGCACCGCTGTGACGTAATCGGTCTACAAATCCAGCCTCCGTAGGCTGCAGCCCCTGAATTGGGACACAGCTGTTGTGTGGCTGTGTGTGTGACTCTTTGAAGCATCTCCCATTTTTGGACCCAGCACACGTACACAGACGCACACGTTCATTTAGCGAATTTCCCACGTGTGTCGTGTGATGGTCCCAAATGCATGTCTATGTACGTTGTTTGAGTCAAGAAAATATCCTCCGTTTTTGGACAAGACACGCAAACTCACACGCACGCACAAACGAACATGAACAGACACACATACCGTTCATTGTTGTATTTCAATATCTGCATCAGGCGTCGGTGCACGCTGTGTGACGGTGTGTGTGGGAGAGTCATTTCGTTTTGATTCAAGTAGCTTGTCTAAAATCACAACCTTTTTGTCTGAAGATAATTGTACATGCCAAAGAACGAACCTGCATAATACTCTCCCACCCTCCCAGCTCCGCCGCCACCGACCCTCAACAACCAACTAACTCAGAGTCTCAGACATTTTCGCTTAAAATAAGTACCTTATATTTGCAAAAAAGATCAAATAAAATAAAATAAAAAATTTAAAGTATATTTACTTACTAGCCGAGGGAGGCTGAGTCTTCTGCTTCCTTCACGTTCAACTTCACAGGTGGCTGTTGGCGAGTCCTCACCAGACACACAAAAAAGGTAAGAAACGCGGTTCCTTTGGAGTAAAGTCGTATTTTCCACCACAACACACATGGAAGAAATTTCCAACGAATCACCATCTGGTTTCCACAACTCTGACTAAACCTTAAGTTTGACGATAAAACTTTGAATCTGACCACATGTTCATCAAGCAAGACTAGTTCAGGTGCAGCCCACTCTACGCTGGCCAGGAAACCCCGTTGCAGTGTACTAGACATGCGCAGACGTAAATAGACAAACAAGACAAGGGCGCCATAATCGTAACTCACATAACCTTGTTACACTGATGAGGAAGTCCAAATGAAGTCAAAAACAGGGAGAAGCTTGCTGGGAAAATGCTTTTTTATTAGTTGCATATGTGTAAGCTGTAATTCTGAGTCAGATAAATTGAAAGACATTTCTCCACTCAACAATTGCTAGTTATCATTTTTACAGTGCGCAAGTTGTGTTTTTATGCTGTGTTCACAACCAACACTCGGGGCTCTAATTTCGTGGCGCAACGCAGGAGGCGCAAGCCTGGCGCACCCCGCGGCAGCCTTATGTTTCTACAGCCCTATAATCCAAAGACAAAGACAAAGACATTATTATTTAAGATGGCGGCTGCTACGCCAGCGGGAGAGTTATCTAAAGAGTTCACTCGCTTTGAACCGGAGATTTACCGAACTTTAGACCGTAAAGTCTTGGTTGAGGATGAATTGCTGAACTTTATTGTGATTAAGATGCGAACTTTAAGCCATGATGACATTATATCAATTGTTACAAGCAGCTTCAGCTCTGAACGGATTGAGTCCTCAAAGGCGGTCCTATCAGAATTGCTTCCACACAGCAAACGATAGGTTACACACAGGGGACAAAAGAAGGACATAAACAACATTAAAATGTGCCTGCAAGTGCTTAATGAGTGTGGAGAAGACATACCAAGATTTGTTTCGCATTTCAAGGATGAACTACCTCCTGTCTCATTTAATCACATCGATGTTTCAGCGCTCCTCGAGAGAATGCAGCAAGTTAATAAGGACATTGACTATCTAAAAACAACTATGAACACCCAGGTAGCTGCCTGTGCCACAATGCGGGAGGTCTCCGCTGCTTTTGACAACCGCCTGTCTGCTATGGAGAAACCATCGGGATCACGCGCTACTTCAGCGGCAGCTGGCTTCTCTTCTCTATTCTCTGGATACACCGGGTCCTACTCCGAGCGTGTCGGGCTCTCGATCGGTCTCTGAGGACAAGCCGCTGGACCCGGTGCCTGCTGGCCTCCACAGCCCTGTTGGAGCCAGAGGAGAGACGGTAGTGCCACCTGGTGAGACTGTTGGTAGCCAACCAGCCCTGCCTGCGGACTCAACACCGGGTCGCATGACCTCCCACTCGTGGAGTATGGTGATTAAGGAAGGTCGCCGTATTAAGCTGGCTCCCGAGACTGCTCGTCGTAGCCCTACATCCCACACGGTCAAAGCTCTCGTGAGGCATAAGAGAAAAAAGGCTGGTATAATCGGAACCGGTGTTGTTAGTAACATACGGGCGGTCAAAACTAAGATGGTGAGTGTGTTCACTACCAAGTTTGATCTCATTGTTGATGCAGACACTCTGATGGAAGCTAGGACGGGAAGTGAACTGCCGAAAAATTGAGACGACACAGAACAGATTTAACTTCTTCTGTGTCACGGCTGGATGCAACGATGTGGCGGAAATTTACTACCCACCGCTCTGGCCCCACTGGTCATTTGTTCGACGCTACTATGAGCCTCGCGGCCCCAGAGGAGCAGTTGGTGGTTCTACTACAGCTGAGGAGGCCTCCTGCTCTCTGCAGGCTGGGATACGGTCGGGTGATGGAGCTGGGATGCTTGCTACACCGGAGATGGAGATGGAGACGGTGACGGCCAGCTGCCCCGAAGGGAGGAGTCATACGGATCGCCAGTAATGAGGATCATCTCGTATAACACTCGCGGGTTGCGCGTAGGTCACACTGCTGTTGATAGATCAAGACGTCTGGTGGTAGACACACCACTTGAAGAATGTGACATTTTTGTGCCTCTAAGAAACCTGGCTGGCCAAACAAGACCTGGATAAACTGAACACTACACAAGAACTTCCATGGTGCTGGTGAGTCCACTACTGATCTTAGCACCAGAATAGTCCAGGGTAGAATAGCTGGGGGCGTTGCCATATTATGAAATATCAAATATGATCCACTGGTGAAGGTGGTACGCCTAGATGTTGATTGGGCCATTGGATTAGAATTTAATTTTAATGGAAAGAAATGTACTGTTTTAAATATTTATACACCGTATGAATCCCACGAGAATGAGGATGAATTTCTGAACAGATTAGCTTTTATTCAGTCCTTTAAAGAGGACTATAGTTCATCTTGCCTCAATGTCATGGCTGATTTTAATGCTGACATGTCTGATAGTAAGTCGTCATTTGCACAGCACCTGCAGCGATTCTGCAATGACTCTAAACTTATTCTGTCTACTAAAGCTTTGTTGCCGGACACAAGCTTTACCTGTGTTAGTGAAGCATGGCACACCACTTCTTGGCTGGACCATGAAGTAACCACAGCTGATGTTCATGACTTTCTGAAAAGCATTGAGATATGCTATGGTCACGCTACCTCTGATCACATACCAATTGCTATGGTGCTTAATGTTGAGGATATGGTGGCCAATAAAAATAACGCTGCTCCCGCTAAGAAACTGGAGTGGTCAGAACTGAACGATGAGGACAAGGCTGGATACTCTCTGCTAACTGACTGTCTTCTAAAAATCATTGTGTTGCCTAAAGAGGCCATAATGTGCTCAGATACAAACTGTAAGGATGTGCACCATGCAGAGCTTCTTTGTGTCATGTTTGATGATATTGTGAATTGTCTTAATGATTCCACTGAACCTTTTCTTGAACAAAAACGTTTAAGTGCCCAAGATCAGAGCTGGGTGGAATGAGTTTGTGGCTGAGAAACATATTGCTGCTAGAGAGGCCTTTGCAATTTGGTCAGAAGCAGGTAGACCTAGGCAGGGGTGCTTTTAGAGAACAAAAAAACTCACAAATGCCAGGTTTAAAAATGCACTTTGCTTTATTAAGAAAAATGAAGATGCAATGAGAAAGGATTCGCTTGCCAAGAAGCTTCTGAATAAGAGCTGCACCGACTTCTGGAAGGAGGTCAAGGTCATGAATAACTGCGTGACCTCCTTGCCTTCCGATATTGAGGGCGTCAGCAGCCCAGATGGCATAGCTGAGGTCTGGCGGTGGCACTATTACAATCTCTTTAACTGTATTCCAAGCAACAAACTTGTTATTGATGTTGATCGTGCTGACTCCACAGCAGAAATGCTAGTTACAGTGGCTTGAAAAAGTATTCATACCCCTTGAACTTTTCCACATTTTGTCACGTTCTGACCACAAACATAAATACATTTTATTGGCATTTTATGTGAAAGATCAACACAAAGTGGCACACAATTGTGAAGTAAAAGGAAAATTATACATGACTTTCAATTTTTTTTACAAATAAAAAACTGAAAAATGTGGCGTGCAAAAGTATTCAGCCCCCTTTTCTCTTATTGCAACCAGTTGCCTTCAGAAGTTACCTGATGATTGCTGAACGATCAGCTGTTGACCAAATGATTAAATCTAGTCCACCTGTGTGTAATCTAATCTTAGTATAAATACAGCTGTCGTATGACGCCCTCAGAGGTTTATTAAGAAGACAGTGGTCAGCAAACAGCATCATGAAGTCTAAGGAACGCACCAAACAGGTCAGGGATAAAGTTGTGGAGAATATTAAAGCAGGGTTAGGTTATAAAAAGATTTCCCAAGCTTTGAACATCTCACGGAGCACTGTTCAATCCATCATCAAGAAATGGAAAGAGTATGGTACAACTGCAAACCTACCAAGACATGGCCGTCCACCTAAACTTACATGCCGAACAAGGAGAGCACTGATCAGAGATGCAGCCAGGGCGCCCATGGTAACTCTAGAGGAGCTGCAGAGATCCACAGCTCAGGTGGGGGAATCTGTCCATAGGACAACAATTAGTTGTGCACTTCACAAATCTGGCTTTTATGGAAGAGTGGCAAGAAGAAAGCAATTGTTGAAAGAAAGCCACAAGAAGTCTCGTTTGCAGTTTGCCAGAGGCCATGTGGAGGACACAGCAAACGTGGAAAAAGGTGCTCTGGTCAGATGAGACGAAAGTGGAACTTTTTGGCCTAAATGCAAAACATTAGGTGTGGCGGAAAACTAACACTGCACATCACTCTGAACACACCATGCCCACTGTCAAACATGGTGGTGGCAGCATCATGGTGTGTAATGGGGTCAGGCAAGGAGGCATATTGTCTCCTATTTTATTCAATGTTTATATGGATGACTTATCCTATCAACTGAATAGGTCCAATACAGGCTGCTGTGTGGGCAGTACTGTGAACCATCTTATGTAAGCGGATGACTTGGTCTTAATTAGCCCATACTCGGCTGGGTTGCAACAGTTGCTGAAGGCTTGCTCTCAGTATGGCATAGTTCATGATAATAAATACAACCCTAAGAAAAGTCGCATCATGATAGTAAGAAGCACTGGAGACAGGAAATTGAGGTTTCCGACCTTTTATCTGTCTGACAGCCCTCTTGATGTGTGTGAGGACATTAAATAGCTTGGTCATGTCTTGTCTAATGACTGGACGGATGACAAAGGCATCTATAGATAGCTTTGTAAATTATATGCTCAGGTGAACATGCTGATTAGGAAATTTTCTATGTGTTCTGTCCCTGTTAAGTGCTCACTTTTCAGGGCTTACAGTACCCCACTCTACACTGCTCATTTGTGGTCTAACTTCAAGGCACTGAGTATGCAGCGGTTCAAAGTAGCTTACAACGATGCTCTGAGGCTTCTGCTTCATGTCCCTAGGTGGCATAGAGCCAGCCAGTTATTTGCGTCCAGTCAGGTGCCAACATGTGAGGCTCTTTTAAGACAGATGATGTTCAGTTTTATCTGTCGACTTGATCAGTCTGAGAACAACATAATAGAAGCCTTAGTCAGCTCAAAGAAAAGCTGCTATAGATTTACTTCTAAGCTGAGGCGATTTGGGTGTAATAGGTTATATAAAATCTAATAGCTCTATAACCTGTACCTTATGTATCTGGGCATCTTTTTATATATTACTGCCTACTTTTATGTCTGTTTTGTTTGTTTGTTTTTTTGTATATGGACCTGTGTCTGCAACAAAGAATTATTATTAATCCCACAGACCAATTATTCTACAGCCACATGTTCCCACAGCCCTATGTACTTACAGCCAAATTGTCCCACAGCACCTTGAACCTACAGTTTAATGTTCGCACGCCCTCTAGTTCCCACAGCCCCATGTTCCAACAGCCTCTATGTTCCGCCAGCCCTATTTTTTCACAGCACCTTTTACATCTCCATTTTTCCACACCACTGTGTTCGTCACATTTTTTTCCAGAAAACCCTAGGTTTCAACAACTCAATCCCCCCACATACCCTTTTCCCAAAGCCGTATGATCCCACATCCCCATGTTCCAATAGCCATATGTTCCCACAGGCCTTTGTTTCCACAACTCAATATGTCCACTGCCCTATGCTCCTTTAGCACCATGTTGCCATTGCCCTGTGATTTTCACCCCCATTTTTCCATTGTCCTATGTTCTTTTACTGCCATGTTTCCACTGCCCTATATTCCTTCACCACCATGTTTCCACTGCCCTATGTTCCTTTACTGTCATGTTTCCACTGCCCAGTGCTCCTTTTCCCCCAATGTTTCCACTGCCCTATGCTCCTTTACTGCCATGTTTCCACTGCCCTATGCTCCTTTACTGCCATGTTTCCACTGCCCTATGGTCCTTTACTGTCATGTTTCCACTGCCCTATGTTCCTTTACCACCATGTTTCCACTGCCCTATGCTCCTTTACCCCCATGTTTCCACTGCCCTATGTTCCTTTACCACCATGTTTCCACTGCCCAGTGCTCCTTTTCCCCCAATGTTTCCACTGCCCTATGCTCCTTTACTGCCATGTTTCCACTGCCCTATGCTCCTTTACTGCCATGTTTCCACTGCCCTATGTTCCTTTACTGTCATGTTTCCACTGCCCTATGTTCCTTTACCACCATGTTTCCACTGCCCTATGCTCCTTTACCCCCATGTTTCCACTGCCCTATGTTCCTTTACCACCATGTTTCCACTGCCCTATGTTCCTTTACTGCCATGTTTCCACTGCCCTATGTTCCTTTACTGCCATGTTTCCACTGCCCTATTTTCCTTTACCACCATGTTTCCACTGCCCTCTGCTCCGTTACCCCCATGTTTCCACTGCCCTATGTTCCTTTACCACCGTGTTTCCACTGCCCTATGCTCCTTTACCCCCATGTTTCCACTGCCCTATGTTCCTTTACCACCATGTTTCCACTGCCCTATGTTCCTTTACTGCCATGTTTCCACGGCCCTATGTTCCTTTACCACCATGTTTCCACTGCCCTATGTTCCTTTACCACCATGTTTCCACTGCCCTATGTTCCTTTACCACCATGTTTCCACTGCCCTATGTTCCTTTACCACCATGTTTCCACTGCCCTATGTTCCTTTACCACCATGTTTCCACTGCCCTATGTTCCTTTACCACCATGTTTCCACTGCCCTATGTTCCTTTACCACCATGTTTCCACTGCCCTATGTTCCTTTACCACCATGTTTCCACTGTCTTATGTTCCTTTACTGCCATGTTTCCACTGCCCTATGTTCCTTTACTGCCATGTTTCCACTGCCCTATTTTCCTTTACCACCATGTTTCCACTGCCCTATGTTCCTTTACTGCCATGTTTCCACTGCCCTATGTTCCTTTACCGCCATGTTTCCACTGCCCTATGCTCCTTTACTGCCATGTTTCCACTGCCCTATGTTCCTTTACCACCATGTTTCCACTGCCCTATGTTCCTTTACCACCATGTTTCCACTGCCCTATGTTCCTTTACCACCATGTTTCCACTGCCCTATGTTCCTTTACCACCATGTTTCCACTGCCCTATGTTCCTTTACTGCCATGTTTCCACTGCCCTATGTTCCTTTACTGCCATGTTTCCACTGCCCTATGTTCCTTTACCACCATGTTTCCACTGCCCTATGCTCCTTTACTGCCATGTTTCCACTGCCCTATGTTCCTTTACCACCATGTTTCCACTGCCCTATGCTCCTTCACCCCCAATGTTTGCACAGTCCTATGTTGAGGTGCATTAGAGTGTGTTAGTGGAACAAACAGGTAAGGGGATTTTTTTTTTTTTTTTTAGCGGGGGGGGGGGGGGGGGGGGGGGGTGATCTGATAAAGACAGGAGAGCAGGAGAGAAAAGGCTTTTAGCTGTCAGCAATAAGAGATACTCATCTTTGTGTGTGTGTGTGTGTGTGTGTGTGTGTGTGTGTGTGTGTGTGTGTGTGTGTGTGTGTGTGTGGGTGTGTGTGTGCCTCAGGCTCCTGAAGGTGATGTGTGCTCTAAGAGTCTTGTGCTGATGTAATCTGTGATTTTGCTGTCTGTCAGTTTACAGACCTGTTACCTCTAAGTATCAGCTGATGTCTTTACCTTCATCCTGCTCCTCTCCCTCACCTACTCCACATTATGATGATTTTCAGCAAACTTCAAACCACCTGTCTAGATCATGTATCTTTTTGTTGTTAGTAAGTGCTATGGCTTAAAGGAGACAATATTCAAACTTCTTAAACTCATTTTGTACTTTAGTGTCTAAAAGACGTGTCTGTAACATTAATGAATCCTGGTTCTGTCCTACCAGAGCTCATCTGCCAACTCCAACCTCACCAATCAGAGCTAACGAAACCTGGCTCGTCGTTTTATTGATAGACTCTCAAGTTTGAACAAACCACTGCAGAATAACTGCTGCATGAGATGGAACCATAGACTGTTTAAAACATAGGCTCCACAACGTCACCCGTCTGTTCCTGAAACCATAACATGAAGCTAATCCACAGACCCAGTCACATTTACTAAGATCAGATCCAGGCCCTGAGTTTCCTTTTGAACAGCTACAGGGCACCTGTCAGTCACATGACCTGTAGCAGACATCAGATGATGTCACGGATCGCTAAAAATGATTAAAAAATAACAAGTTACTAACAAACCTAACTCAGTGCCAGGGTTAAAATTGAGCCACTACTCTGTGTGTGTGTGTGTGTGTGTGTGTGTGTGTGTGTGTGTGTGTGTGTGTGTGTGTGTGTGTGTGTGTGTGTGTGTGTGTGTGTGTGTGTGTGTGTGTGTGGTTGTCTGTCTAGGGTCAGAGGTGATTCTATTTATACCAGAGACACAACCCAGAAATAGATGACTAAAAAGAGGCATTACTAACGGCTTTATATGTGTGTGTGTGTGTGTGTGTGTGTGTGTGTCTGTGTGTGTGTATGTTTGTGTGTGTGTGTGTGTGTGTGTGTGTGTGTGAGTGTGTGTGTGTGTGTGTGTGTGTGTGTGTGTGTATGTGTGTGTGTGTGTGTGTATGTGTGTGTGTGTGTGTGTGTGTATGTGTGTGTGTGTGTGTGTGTGTCCAAAAGGAGCAGCACTTTTTGACCCAGGCACAAGCCAGGGTCAGAGGTCCCAAACTTTCAGTCTGCCTCTTTAAACACTCTGACCCCACATGACATTTGTGACCTCAGGAACACACACACACACACACACACACACACACACACACACACAGACACACACACACACACACACACACACACACACACACACACACACAATTGATGATCAACATACCTCTCTAAGCAGTTCACCCTTAGCTCTAGCTGAGAGGTGTCTTAATGTGTGTTTAGGGCTGCAGCTCCTATAGTGGGGCTCAGAAACAGAGTTTGTATGTCTCTCTCTCTCTCTCTCTCTCTCTCTCTCTCTCTCTATATATATATATATATATATATATATATATATATATATATATATATATATATATATATATATATATATTTTTTTTTTTTTATTTTACATCTGTTACAAAAACCATATTTAATGAAGGTATTTATGTGCAGGAACACAGTATGTAAATGGCAATTCTGAAACCAGTTTTACCCCCTGGGATTAATGAAGTATTTCTGACTCTGATCCTGATTCTGCTACAACCTGTGTCTGTATTAACTGTGTCTTTCTACAAAGAAAAAGAAGCATGTCTCACTGTCATGTAAGTAAATTCACTTTACTTCATTAAGAGTAGATGAAAATAAGGACTTTTAGTACACAGAGCAGTTGTGCTAGCACGTATGTTTGTGTTTATCTGATCAGTAGATAAGAAATGACAGATTCATTATTGCCTGGCTAACAACTCCTGCTAGCCAGAGAGCTGGAAACAACAGTCAGAAGTAAAAAGTAACCACTGATTTGAGTGTTTGTGTACGTTTATAATTGTATCTCATTATGTGAAGCTACTAAATGACTACGGAGCATAGATATGTATTTTGGTACACTGTTGTTAAGAGTCGGATTTTTTTATAACTTTTTAATTTTTTTTTTTCTTGTTAGAGCTCTTTTGATGAGAGTGCAGTTGGTTCTGGGGTTGACTATAATCCAGCGCCGAACACCTCATTGGGTCAGAGAAGACAAGGCCGCGGTCGAGGGGATGGCAGAGGTAGATGTGCGAGGGGGGAGAGCAGTGACCATGGGTGAAGGCAGGGACAGAGGCCGAGACATACCACTGTGGGCGGAGCAGAGCAAGACCTCCAGCCAGTCCAGAATCTGCAAGCCTGAAGGTTTTCTGATGAACGGGTTTAGCCTCAAATTACTGCTGATATATTTCGTCTTTTATAGCTTCAACAAATTGACCTCCATTGATAATATTCATAGTAAGTAATGCTGTATAGCTAACAAACCAGTGTATCCTAGTGTTTTTATTTTTGACCAAGCAAAATAAAAATACTGTAAAGATGATGTTGGTGATTCCTCTATAAATGCTGATAGTGCATGTACCATACAACAATAAAGATTTTTCATTTGTGTGTATTTTTTGTTTTGTTGTTTTTAGCTGACTGTGTTATTGATATACTTTCAATAAATATTTAAAACTAACAATGCTCTTTCTTTTTATTTCAAAAGGATCTAATCAGTCTGAAGTAGTATTAACATTGAACATAAAGGATTACATCATGAAATTATTGTATGACATGTTTTTTATAAGAAAACAAAACATTCATGAAGTTCCACAATAAATTGTATTCTTATAAAAGGAAGGTAGACAGGTCTGTTTCTCCTAAATTCCACCACAAGCGCCGCGCCCTTGAAACGTACTGCGGAGCACTTAGCTTCCATTGTAATCTATCAGGGAAATTCCACTGGATGCGCTGCTGAAGCGCCGGCCGCACCCAGGCGCAAGAAATACGCTTCAGGTCTATTTTCTGTGCAGCCGCTTTCAAACCTCATAAATCTACAGTTGATAAGAAACCATGAGACAGGAAGTCACCGTGTGAAGTACTCGGAAGATTCCAAATAAAACACAATGCACGAACTCTCGAATGTAAATTTACCCAATATGTTATAAATACGTCACATCTGGAGGCACGTGCATCAGGTAAACAGTCGGTCAGAGGGTGCAACATGGCGCCATGGATGAAGAGAAGCTGATCTTGAAGGGGAAAAGTTAAACATTCTGTTTGTCCTTTATATAAGGATCCATCCTTTTTATAAGGATACAGGCAGTCTCCTGGTTCTTCTTTTTGGCACCCCCCCTGTAGCTGACAGCCTTCTTTGTAGAAGGCTGTTGTTGTCCTTATAGTCTGTGTCAACCCCTCTAGTTTCGTCTTCCTCCAAAGAGAACATAGATTGCAAATGGAGAGCCACAAGCCCAAAAGAGCTGTTTGAAATTTAGCAGCAGGAATGGGCTGCTGTGACAGCTGTGGATGCCGCCATCAGAGAAAGTGTGCTTGATGGACAGGACAGGAGCAGAAGACACAAACTGAAACAGATTAAAGACAATCAGTTTAACAAAATGATAGATGTTTTCCCACTCAGCGCACCCGGATGGAGAGGCAGGAGCTTTTTCTTATTAAGGAGTTTGTTCTGGTGCTGAAAACATATCATTAGAGACTTCTGGGGGACAGAGCAGGTCTTACATAGTGGGCCTGAGATTATAGCACAAAACTTTAAACAGAGATACTCACAGCTAGTGCATGTCTACTTTACCACAGTTATTATTCAGCACAAAGCTTCAATCTGAATCAACCCGTTAAAGTTCCTCACAGGTTAACATGTGTTCAGACTCTTTGAGTGGACACAGACAGAAACATGGAGTCAGGACTGATTCTGCTGTTTCAGTGAGGAGGATTACTGCTGAGAGGACAATTACACCTAAACACACTGCTCTGGGTGTGTGTGTGTGTGTGTGTGTGTGTGTGTGTGTGTGTGTGTCTGTGTGTCTGTGTGTGCGTGCGTGCGTGTGTGCGTGTGCGTGTGCGTGTGTGTGTGTGTGTGCGTGCGTGCGTGCGTGCGTGTGTGTGTGTGTGTGTGTGTGTGTGTGCGTGCGTGCGTGCTTACATATGGTTTCTGATGACAACCATTTAAAGGTGTCAGACTGGAGCCACTCCAAATTAGAAAAGCCACACACACACACACACACACACACACACACACACACACACACACACACACACACTGCAGTCTAAACAAAGCTGTTATCTTTAGATGAGATAATGGATGACAACAGGTCAGATGACCTGGAGGAGTCCTAACGAGGCTGTGGTTAAAGCGTTGTATTAGCACTAAGTGATTCTCAGCATTAGATCTGTCTTCAGCTGGACCACTGCATCTCTGTGTGTTTATCCTCCAGGTGATCTCAGAGCTCGGCCTGGCTGCTTCACAGACGACATTTGTTCTTTATTTACTTATTTTTCTGTTCATTCATTCACTCATTGCTAAAGTTACAGAGTGAAATTAGTGATTAAATGAATCATGTTTGAGGATATTTTGACATGTTGCTGCAAGTGAATTATAAAGATTTGAGGGTCCAGACTTCTTTTGGACTCTCTTAAAGAGACCCTTCAGTCTTCAGATGCTCTCAGCTAACATTGTTTAATGCCTCATCCGAAGATTTTTTTTATTGTTCACCCCACGAACATTTCTACAAGACTGCTGCCAGGTCATTTCCCTCTGCTCCCAATGGTTAATTGAGTCATTGTCCAAGTTTGTTTGCCAGCAGCTCTCTCTCTCTCTCTCTCTCTCTCTCTCTCTCTCACACACACACACGCACACTCACACAAACACACACACACACGCACGCACAAAAATGGACCCTCGCCCTCACTACCACGTCTGGCGCCAGTGATTACGCTGTTAACCCAAATCAGCTTCCTGTGTTTGGTTTGATGGATGCCATCATCTTCATGGATGTAAAGCAGGTAAGGGTGCCCCCTCACACACACACACACACACACACACACACACACACACACACACACACACACAGGCATACACATACACACACACACACACACACACACACACACACACACACACACACACACACACACACACAAATATACGCACACAGCAGAGCTGTTGAGCTGTTGGTGGTGAAATGTTAAGTTTGGACCTCGGACAAAGTAAAGTTTTTGGCTGAAAGTCTTTTTGTCCTGGTGTGTGTGTGTGTGTGTGTGTGTGTGTGTGTGTGTGTGTGTGTGTGTGTGTGTGTGTGTGTGTGTGTGTGTGTGTGTCTGTTGAGCACCTTGCTGGAGTGACCAAAGCTCAGTCACTGGTTTCTGCATCCCCAGCAGCAGCTGGCAGAGCTGGGCTCATGGTGACTTAGTGCCTGTGTAATCAAACAGCCAGCACAGAGCTGCTTTTTAAACATGTCCTCAGATACCCTGAGCACCCGTGATGGATCATCAGAAGCTGCTTTAAAGGACCCAGATTGTTGGAATCTGCACAGTCCCAGTTTACACTGGAACAAAGGGACAGATGATGTTAATTAATGAAGAGGGTTAACACCTGACTTCTTGGATGGTCGTTGAGGAAGAAATATTATCAGTCTGATATTTGATAAATCTCTAGAACCACAGAGCACAGGTTGAGACCAGGGACTGGACATCCTCTACAGACAGCTCCCACCTGTCATTTACAGAGGCCAGCCGATCATCTGAAGGCCCTGTAGAGGAGATCTTGGAGTGGTTTATCATAATTATTAATCCACAATTATAGGGCTGGACAATTAATCAGATTTTAATCGTGATTTCAATTTTGCCATCTGACAATCATAAAAACAATATAATCAAAGAAAAACAATTAATATGCCAACAGTGTAGATGTATGCAAGTACCTGTGCTTCATAGCTCTTCTGTGTTCCATGTGCAGCCACAGTGTGTGGCTTATGTGTATCAATAATACTGTATGTGCCACTTACTTGTTCTGTAAAGTTGTGTTTAAATCAGTTCTGAAGTTTTTAAATAAATTAATAATTGTGTATATTAATTGTGATTTCAATATCACTTAAAATAATCGGGATTCTTATTTTTACCATAATCGCCCAGCCCTACACAATTATATTAATTAGTTACAAATCCTCTAAAAGCAATAGCCTGCTCACCTACTGGACACTAAACTACGAACTGGGTTAAGTCTGATTGTTGACACTTTTTAACTACATCTCCACCAGGGCTTGACCTTAACACCAGCCAGCCGGCCAAATGCTGGTGGATTTCAGCAGTGGCTGGTAACACCACCACTCCCACTGGCCACTTTGGCGGGTTGAATTTTATCTCAAACATGGAGCAGAGAGACAAGCAAAAAGATGACTCTGATGATGAAAGCTCTGAGGAAATTTCATTTACCTCTCCTTCATTGTTTTTCTCATAAAAAAAGAAATGATTTTCTGATTAAATTAATAAATTAGTTAATAATATATTTATGCAGACAGTGTCTCTTGCTGAGTTTTTATCAGTTCAATAAATCCCCTTTACCATTTTATTATAAGCAATAACAAACTACTATTTTAATTACTATGTCTTAATAGACTACATATTTTTCATATGAAAGGAGCACAATGTTACACACAACTTTATCAGCTGAATACCTGATGAAGGACCTGTGGATTTTAACATTGATGTAATGGGGCGAGCCCGCGAGCTAGTTCAGGCAGTCAACTCGAGCAGCACTGCTATGCACATACCACGTGTCTCACACGTCATAACCATCTTGCAATCACACTCTCTCAATTGGGCGGTCTATTTTAACCGGGAGTCTCCCATCCCTCTCTGCTGGTCAATGCCTTGGCTGCCCTGCGTTTGTAATGCTGCATGTTTCTTTGCCCCCACCACCACCCCAGCAACCACCTGCAGGCTCCGGGGGGATTATGTTCAGTATGTTTTGCTCATCACTCCTCAATGTCACCATGTAAATTTATTGTGAGGGGTGATGAGGCCGGAGCCTGAACGCCAAACATAAAATATATTTGCTGCTAAATAAACAATTCAAACGTGAGTTGTCTGACTGAAGTCTTGTTTTGAGTGTGCATAGGGGTCATTTACAGTTAAAGAGGTTGTAAATCTTTTTGAAGTAAACTTTAGCATGTCATCATCGGCTTTAATCATATTGATCATAATTATCCAACAACAAATTGTGGCCAGTGAAAATACTGAGTGGCCAGTAACTCAGGGATACCACTAGCCACAGTGGCTGGTGAGCAAAATAGTTAATGTCAAGCCCTGATCTCCACAGAGCAACACAGTAAATACATGCCCATGATCCTTTGCATGCAAGTTGTCTTGAACAAAGAAAAGGAGAGCTGAAAAGAAGAACTACTCTCTGAAACAAACACACACCTTGGTAAGAGTCAGATCTTCACCACAGTTAGTGCTAGTCCTCATGGGAAATTGAGTCTTTATTACAGAGAAACACTACCTCCTTCAGCCAAGACCAACAAACTGTCCTTTGTGCTCAGCTCTGAACTTGTTCATTTCTGCTGTTAAGTTGGACATTTTAACATTGGGCTTCATGGGGATCAGCTCCCCTCAGCAGACAGCCCTGGTGGGCACCCTGAGTACTGCAGGTCTTTGGTTTTGATTCCTCCAACAGAAGGCTGCTGGTTGGGTTTGTAATTGTTACAGTCCCTCAGTATGTGACCTAATATTTAACCTGTTTCATTTGAGGTGCTACAGGGACCACTCGGGCCCAGTGTGTTTCCAGTGGCTATTAAAGGCAGACTTCCACCACGGCCTCTGTCTCTCTTGGCGTGGTCACACTGGCCAACCATGCCGTGCTTAAGCACGCTTCAGCCCTAAAGCACGTTTCAAATGGCCAGTGTGACCGCAACCGTGCTGTGCTTTAGCATGATCCGCTTCTCTGCTTTGGCACGCTTTAGAGAGATGGGCTTCAGCACGGTTTACTTCATGCACAAGCACACGGACAGTGATCCATGACATATAATTACCGCGAGTGCATCTCTCGACAATCATTTTAAACAAAGCGGGGTGTTAGAGGGCTGTGTCAATAAGTCTCGAAAGTAGTAGCAGTGCTCTCTGTGTCTCATTGTGCTGACTCTGATGAGATCACACTTCATGTAAACAGACACTTCACAATGACGCAGGCGGGTCATGCGTGTGTGTGATACCCGCTGAAGTCTGGTTCATATATATATTTTCGAATGATGCGCTTCTAGTGGTAGCAGCAAAGTTTGGCAGCTCTCTGTTATTACTCTGCTTTTTTAGCTATATTTTTATCTTTAATTGTTTCTTTTGCTTATTTTTGCTCAATACTGGACTTTTTTGACAACAACTCATGGATATGTCTGCTGGAAGGAGAGTTTATTCAAGAGAGGAGCTTCTTGCACTACGATGGAGCAAATCTGGAGGATATCACCCTATTCCTGCTGAAACAAAGAAGCCTTTCCGAGGATGTCGTGCTGGTGCAAAGTTAAAGGCCAGGAGATGGAGGTATAAGCCCTTTCTTCCATCAGTCATCATTGGGAATGTCAACTCCCTGCCCAACAAAAAGGATGAACTGGAGATACTGGTGAAGACACAAAATGTATACCGTGAGTGCAGCTTCATGTGCTTTACTGAGACCTGGTTGAATCAAAACATCTCTGATTCCTGTGTGGATATCCCTGGCTTCACGCTGATACGTCTGGACAGAGACACCAAAGCTAATGGCAAGTCAAAATGAGGAGGACTGGTTTTATACATCAATCAGAGATGGTGTAATCCTGATCATACTACAGTCAAAGTGAAGATGTGTTGTCCGGACATTGAACTGTTGGCAGTTGGTATGAGGCCATATTACCTTCCCAGAGAATTCAGTCATATAATAACAATCCTCGTTTACATTCCACCCAAAGCAACTGCTGAAGTTCCATGTGATGTTATCCAAGAAACTGTTGCCAGGCTACAGACTCAACATCCTGAGGCTCTCATAATAATATCTGGAGACTTTAACCATGTTAGCCTCTCCTCTCATCTCACTGGATTTAAACAGTTTGTTAATTTCCCAACCAGAGTGAACAGAACACTTGATCTTATATATGCCAACGTCAAAGATGCATACAGTGCCACCGCATTACCACCACTGGGCAGGTCGGATCACAATCTGGTTTTACTTCAGTCTTGTTACAGACCCTGCGTATTGAGGCAGCATGCAACTACTGTAACAGTTAGAAAATGGACACCTGAGGCCAGTGAGGCTCTGAGAGACTGCTTTGAGTGCACAGACTGAAATGTATTGTTAGAAACAGATGAAAATAGTATAGATATTGATAAACAGGTTGACTGTTTTACTGAATACATCAACTTCTGTAAAGACAATATCATACCATCAAAGACTGTACTCCGTTTCTCCAATAACAAACCCTGGATCACAAGTGACATCAAGGATATCCTCAATCAGAAAAAGGAAGCCTTTAGAGATGGCGACAAAGAACGGCTCAAACTGGTGCAAAAAGTGCTAAAGAGGAGGTTAAGGGAGGCTAAGGTGAAATATAAAAAGAACATTGAGAGAAAATTACAAAATAATAACATGCGCGAAGTGTGGAAAGGAATCAATAACATCTCTGGTTATAACACAAAGACAAGGCAGCCAATTGTGGGTGATGTTGAACGTGCTAATGAATTCAACCAGTTCTTCAACCAGTTTGACACAGCGACCACTTCCTCTTCTACTGCTGCTCCTTCTACACATCTGTGTCTCTCCACCACTCCTGCTACATCCCCTCTTACACCTGTGCCTCTTCCACCGTCACCGTCTGTCACAGCTTTAGGAGTGAGGTTAGAGTTAGGAAGACTGTGCTCAGGGAAGGCTGCTGGTCCAGATGGTGTGTGCCCAAGACTGCTTAAGGACTGTGCTGCCCAATTGTGTGAACCCCTTCAGAGGATCTTCAACCTGAGTCTACAGTTGGGTCAGGTCCCGGCTCTGTGGAAAACATCTTGTATTGTACCGGTACCAAAACTCAAATGCCCAGCAGAACTTAACGACTACAGACCAGTTGCCCTCACCTCACATGTTATGAAAACCTTTGAGAGGCTGCTTTTACGTCTGTTGAGACTTGAGGTCAAAGACACACTAGAACCTCTGCAGTTTGCATATAGAAATCATATTGGAGTGGATGATGCAGTTACATACATGCTCCACCGTGCCCTGTGCTATCTAGAAGAACCTGGCACCTATGTAAGAATTATGTTCTTTGATTTTTCAAGTGCATTTAACATCATCCAGCCCATGATACTGAGACATAAGCTCAGAGACATAGGAGTGAACCCATCCTTTGTCTCCTGGATCACAGACTATCTCACAGAGAGGCCACAGTTTGTCAGGTTGGGAAACTGTGTCTCTGCGTCATGAGCAGTACGGGGGCTCCGCAAGGAACTGTTCTGGCTCCATTCCTATTCACAGTTTATACTGCAGACTTCAAATACAACTCTGAGTCCTGCCACATCCAAAAATACTCCGATGACACTGCTATTGTGGCGTGTATCCAAAATGGACAGGAATCTGAATACAGGGATCTGATAAAAGCTTTCTGTGACTGGAGTCATAGAAATTGTCTCCTACTGAACACCTCAAAAACAAAGGAAATGATTGTAGATTTCCGAAAGTCTGGGCTCTGCCATCAGCCAGTTAACATCCATGGGGTGGACGTGGAGGTGGTGCCATCCTACAAATATCTTGGTGTACATCTGGACAACAAGTTGGACTGGTCCCTTAATACAGATGCACTCTTTAAGAAGGGGCAGAGCCGTCTCTTTTTCTTAAGGAAGCTCAGATCAATTGACGTCTGTGGAAAGCTGCTGCAGATGTTTTATCAGTCCGTGGTAGCCAGTGCTTTGTTTTATGGTGCAGTCTGCTGGGGAAATAGTTTAAAGCAGAAGGACAAGAGACGACTGGAAAAACTGGTGAAGAGAGCTAGCTCTGTGGTTGGATCCAGTTTGGACTCACTGGAGGCTGTGGTGGAAAGGTATACACAGAAGAAAGTGGAGGCCATCATCCGTCACTCTGATCCCCCACTTCACAACATCATAGTCCAGAGAATCAGCAGCAGGGGACGTCTTACCTCTGTGCGCTGCAGGACCGAGAGATACCGAAGATCATTCCCCCCTGCAGCCATCAGAGTGTACAATACTTTGCTTGGAAGAGTGCCCAAACAACATGAATTTCCCTCAGGGGATCAATAAAGTATATCTTATCTTATCTTATCTTATATAGGGGTAGTGTGACCGCTGGCCATGCTCTTCAGCTGGGGAACAGCGCTGCGGGGGGGCACGGCACGGTTTGGATGGCCAGTGTGAACGCGCCCTCACACTCCATTCTCCCGCCAGACATGGAGCAGCCTTGGCTTTTACTTTGATGCATGTACACATACCTCAACAACCTACATCTCACTACACCTCTTTTCTTACTGATACTCACTCACACACAGAAATGAAGACAGAAATACAACCTTTTTCACCATTGTTTTCAAAAACAAAAAGAGGGCTCAAATGATGCCATCCATGTCCACACCTTTATCTGTTGCTGCCTCTTGAGCCAGGCTGTAACAGTATGTAGAATCTTTATGTGGCTCATGTTGGTTTGCTGTTGCCTTTACATTATTTTACAGATCCAGATGTGTGCAAAGAGACAGACAGACCAACAGAGAGCTAGACAGAGAAAGTGAGACAGACAGAGAGAAACAGAGAGAGGGTGAGACAGGGGCAGCTGGACTGTGTCAAAACTGATGAGAGACATTCCTGTTAGTGTAGCATAACCTCCCTACTGCTCTGCTGATAACACTGGCACCTCTCTCTTCATCACACACACACACACACACACACACACACACACACACACACACAATTCACATCTCATGCACCGCCTTTTCCATCATGGGAACCAGTCTGTGGGCTGGCTCTATGTGGAGTTATTTCACTTGCACACACACACACACACACACACACACACACACACACACACACACACACACACACACACACACACACACACAAAGTTGTCTCAGTGAGCTCATAGTGGAAAGAGTTAGTTAAGATAGCATTTCTTATCCATTGTTTAAACACACACACACACACACACACACACACACGCTCTCTGATGGATCAGTGTTTTCTGCTCCTCACACTCCACACACACACTAGTTGTTTCCTGTTCACTATTCATCATCTTACAGATTTATCTCTCAAAGATGCTACATCAAGGAGTCTGAACTTCCTGGTCTCAGACTGAGGTCTCAGTGTGTGTTGACCCTGGACCAGAGGACCCAGGCTCTGTCCTCCAGCCCTGTGACGAGTCGCTGTAAGATCCCACACACAGTTACTCTGTGTTCATCTAGAGTCTTTCACTTCAGACTCAAAGCAATTATTAAAGCCAGACTTCAGACGTCTGGACTGTTCAACCAGAGGCTTCAGGAATGTTTAGTTCCTTGTAGACCAGCCACAGGAACTACATTTCTACATTTCCACCGCAGGTCAGATTATGTAAAGCAGGCCTGTGAGGTATAGAGGGAAAAAAGGTGATAACAGCACACCACCAGACCAGCAGAGGGCAGTTCGTCGAAAGCAAGGAGGGAGAGGAGAAAGACAGACCAGCTTCATCATGACTCTACTGTTAGCCTTTTGGCACGAAGACAAGGGCAGGTTTTCAGCGCCCATGAACTAAATCTAGACCCCAGTTCATGTGTTTATCTCATTACACCCCATCTGCACACCAGTAACTATTTGTCTGTGGACCGGCCACTCACTCAGCTTGCTACTTCTGCTCACTTCCTGTCTGGAGACAAAGAAACACAACACACCTGCTGCCCACTCTACAGACGTGTCCCAGAGTGCACTTTGATGATGACCTCACAAAGTCCTTATCGTGTTTTCACAGATGGAATACTACCTTTACTCTGGATATTTTGATAAAGTCCCTGATGAAGAGGTCCTAGCCTGCACTGGATCAGTGCCACATGTGATAAGAGAGGAGCAGAGGAGCCAAGAAGCCAAGGGGCCAAGGAGCTGAGGAGCAGAGGAGCCAAGGAGCTGCAGAGCACAAGAGCTAAGGAGCAAAGGAGCAGAGGAATTGAGGAGCATGGAGCAGAGGAGCCAGAAGGCTAAGCAGCCCAGGAGCTGAGGAGCTTCCTATGGCGGTGACTTTGGACCAGCACAACAAGTTTGACTTAAACACTCAGAATTTGTTTGTTGCTCTTTGAGTGCAGCCCAGCAGCATTGTCCTGTTGAAAAACCCAGTCATTCCCACACAGACCAGGGCCCTCAGTCATGGAGGCCCCTTTCAACCTCTCCCCAGAGCCAGCCGCCGTTTGACACGCCCTCCACTGTGCCGCCGTGAAAACATCTCCAGTGGGATCTCCTCATCATGTCAGTAATGTTGAAGCCATCAGGACGTCAAGGTTCAGGTTTTTCTCCTCAGAGAATCAAACTTTCTTCCCCTTTCAGTGTCCCATGTTTGCCGCTCTCTGAAAAAGTCCAAACAAGGTTAGGGTTAGGGTTAGGATAGAAAGTTTGTGGCGTTGAAGGAGACGAGGCCTTTGAAGACTTGTTTGGTTCTCAAAACTCTTCTCTCTCAGATCACATGTAGTGGTTATTGGGCTGCAGTGGGCTTCAGTAACGACCTTAATCTGGCTCCAGGATTGTCCCGTGTCTTGACGGGCAGTCAATCAGATTCTCTGGCTCAGGTCTCAAGAAAAGTTTTTGGGTCTACCTCTGGACTTTTTTGCTCCATAACCCTCAGGAACTTTGAAGACTGTCTCAGTCTGATTGTTGTTTCAATAAATTGCTGACTAATTTTTATTTATTTATTGATATTTTCTCTCACTTCCATTTCTTCTTGTTGCATTTTGAAGATCTACCTCGAACCTTCTTCTGATCCAACAGAGCGAAATGTAGCTGAAGTGGTTTTTCAGCTGGCCTGCAGATTTGGATCAGGAGTGTATCAATGAAGGTTTCAGCTGTGCCTTGTGTCGTGGCTGTTGATGTACTTTCATTGTACTTATTGCAATGACAAATAAAGTTCTGTTCTATTCTATTGATTCTGTTTCAGTGTCCTGCCCTGTTGCTCTTTTCACTGTGCTGTACAATGAGTGTGTGCTCATTGTTCTTGTTGTGTGTCTTGGGTATGTGCAGACTGGACCAGAGTCAGGCCGTCCTGGCCTAAAGACAGAAATTGTGGGTGAATTTTACCCGGTTTCAAAAATCCAGGGATGCCCATTACGCCAAATGATCATCATGATGATGTTGCTAACCCGATAAACTCATGTTCAGAGCAGAGGCTGGAGAACACAGCGCTGCCTGAACAACAGACAAACAAGAGCAGGTCCATCAGCAGACACTAAGAGCCCAGCAGATGCCTCAGAGACAAAACCCAGACCAGGTCCTGCTCCATCTATAATTCATTTACAGGGCACCACAGGCCACTGTGTGTGTGTGTGTGTGTGTGTGTGTGTGTGTGTGTGTGTGTGTGTGTGTGTGTGTGTGTGTGTGTGTGTGTGTGTGTGTGTGTGTGTGTTTCTCTGTTGGCCTCTGTGTTTCTGGTCAGAGAAACAAAAGGTTAACTGGATTTAGCCAAAATGTAATGGATGTTTTCCCTTTGTGTGTGTGTGTGTGTGTGTGTGTGTGTGTGTGTGGTGTGTGTGTGTGTGTGTGTGTGTGTGTGTGTGTGTGTGTGTGTGTGTGTGTGTGTGTGTGTTCCGTCACAGATGTTCTCTACCAAGGTCTCACTCTGTGTGTCTGTAGTTACAGAGAGGTTTAAAACATAATAGAGTTAATCTGACCTCCAGTGTTACTGCCACTTAATATGCAGGAGGTACAAAATGTGCAGGAGCAAGAGAACAAACAGGAGGACCTACAGAAGCTAAAAATTTAACAGGATGTAGAGAAAACAGAGGGTAGAGGACATACAGGAGTTTAAGAAAGTAGAGGAGGTTAAAAATGTGCAGGAGGTAGAGGACGTACAGGAGGTAGAGGACATAGAGGAGGTAGAGAATAGAATAGAATAGAATAGAATAAAATAGAAAATACTTTATTTATCCCCAAGGGGAAATTCAGGAGTCACAGCAGCGATCAAGACAACAAACATAAGAAAGTGTATAGAAAGTGCAAAAAGGTCCATAAGAAAATAGATGACGACAGCCCGTCCACCACTCTCCAGCCCAGCCAGTCTCCACCTCCACAGGGTCCAGGACTGAGCCTCCCCAGCAGTCTGTTCAGTCTCTGTCTCCTGGATCCTGTCTGCTCACAGCAGGCGAAGCTCCTCCAATGTGGCGCCAGTGTCCGATGTCAGCTCCGTCAGCCACGTCTGTGAACAGGACGATGCCACTCTGCCCTCTGGCAGCCCGTCTGCTGCTGGGCTAGCACGGCTAGCTCGTCCATCCCCCGGGGCTAGATCCCACGTTCCCAACAATGATGGATGGAAGGACAGGTCCACGTCGTCACCTCCCAGCTCACATCCGAGAACCAGCACGTCGTCCTCACCTCCTCCTCCTCAGCTCGAGGGAAATCATCAAGCCCTACACTAGTTAGCATTGACATGCTACAGGCTGCTAACAGCTAATTTTGCATGTAAACAATGCAGCCATGGTTACATGTAGGATCTCCAGACAAACACAGGAGAAAAGTAGTAAAAAATATCGCCGAAGCCACAAAAAGTTTGGTGTCCGTGACCAACAATGAACCATACAAAGTGATGATCCACTCCAAATACAAAGATTACGAAAAAGAGACAAAAAAATTACAAGAAACGGACAAAAACGAGAGAGCTGCTGCAACAAGCAGCTACTTGGGTAGCGCCTAGCAACGGAGTGGAGGTAGAGAACATACAGGAGGTAGAGAACTTACTGGAGGTAGAGAACACAGAGGAGGTAGAGAACATACAGGAGGTAGAGGACGTACAGGAGGTAGAGAATGTTAAGGAGGTAGAGAACATACTGGAGGTAGAGAACATACAGGAGGTAGAGAATGTTGAGGAGGTAGAGAACATACTGGAGGTAGAGAATGTTAAGGAGGTAGAGGACATACAGGAGGTAGAGAATGTTAAGGAGGTAGAGAACATACTGGAGGTAGAGAATGTTAAGGAGGTAGAGGACATACAGGAGGTAGAGAATGTTAAGGAGGTAGAGAACACAGGAGGCAGAGAAAATACAGAAAGGAAGGGGATGCACAGGAGGTAGAGAAAGTACTGTAGGTAGAGAGTGTATAGGTGTACAGGACTTACTGGCTCACAGGGTGTTTGGGTTTTTGAGACATACTGACCCACCATATGTTGAGGAAGAACCAGCTAGCAGGGTTTATGGGATGTGAACAAACAGGATGTTCAAGGTGGTTTTATCAAATAGAAAGCTGAAGCAGCTCTACTTTTCCGACCCTGTCCCTTCCCCACACACACACATTTTGTCCAAGTCAAACCATCAGCCCTTCAGTGAAATAACAGGGCTTTTTATCAAATGTTTCAGCTGCTGTTAAACACATCATCGAGTCCACTTTTACAGACATCCCAGTCTGATTTTGGATGCTGATAATATTTTACTTTGCACACAGAAACAAAAAGATTTTAGAAAAAAAACAAAAACCACCAGGGTCAGGGTCATCAGCCCCAACATTAAGATGGAACATGTGTGGAGTCTTCCTCCTCCTGCTACTCCCCAGCTCCTGTGCTTGCCCGTTTCATTGGGGAAGGTTTCTAGCTTTACCAGACACACATCCCCACACACTGTAGAAGTTTTAGACTTAGCTGCTTTCTCTGCCTCTGCAGAACTTCATTAGTACCATTACTTTAAATATGGCTTCACTGTTTACATGTGATCCAAACAGTTACAGACACGTCTCACAGCACAGCACTGTGAGGAACACTGAACAGATAGACTGTAAATCATTTTGCAGTAAAATCACAGTAGAGTGATGGCAGCAGAAGGACCAGAACTTTACTGTGATTTTACAGTATAGCTATCACCGTAAAAATTAAACACAGCACATCTGTTTGTTTTAAACCTTACTACAGAATACTGGGAGCAGACACAGCAACTACATCACATCTCTACAATACACACCGTTCTCACAGAGTGCGCAGTGAAAATGAAAAGAAGTTTATTATGGGATTGTTTGAGTTCTTAGTAACACTCTGTTTGGAGGTTACCAGAGGATAACTTTAGATTCCTTCTTCTGTCTGTACACAGGGATTACTGGTAAGAAAAGGCAATGCAGTTAACATTAGATCCTCAGTGTTCTGTGGGCTCAAGCAATCTGCTTCAAAATGGTGATGCAAAAAAAGATTAGATTAGATTAGATTAGATTAGATTAGATTAGATTAGATTAGATTAGATTAGATTAGATAGGAACTTTGTTAATCCTTTGGGAGGGTTCCCTCAGGAAATTCTTTTTTTTTTTTTTTTTTTGTTCTTTTTTTTAGATTAGATTAAAAAATAAAAAAACTACAGGGAAAGGATATGAATCAAACACACCTATACTCGTATACCACAGGCCAACTTCCTACTCAACAGCCAGACTTTGACTTTGACTTTATGGGGTTTGCTGCTGTAAAAAAAAAAAAGGTTAAAGACAAAAAGCAATTGTTTGCTAAAATTAGCTCACTGCTAGCTAACTAACGAACTAACTAACTAGCGAACCAAAACAAGAAGCATTTGATTATACACAGGTGACAAAACACAAAAACATCTAAATGTTTGAGCAAACTTATTTCACATCTCAGCCTCTATGAAAAAATTTTTGTTTTTTTCATTTAAAGGAAAGAAGAAACCTGCAGACCTGTAGACCTGTAGACCTGAAGACCTGTAGACCTGTAGACCTGTAACCCTGTAGACCTGTAGACCTGTAACCCTGTAGACCTGTAGACCCTTAGATCTGTAGACCTGCGTACCTGTAGACCTGTAGACCCATAGACTGGTGGACCTGTGGACCTGTAGACCTGTAGACCTGTAGACCTGTGGACCTGTGGACCTGTAACCCTGTAGACCTGTGGACCTGTGGACCTGTAGACCTGTAGACCTGTAGACCCTTAGATCTGTAGACCTGCGTACCTGTAGACCTATAGACCTATAGACCTGTAGACCTGGTGGTAGAAGGGAACAGTAGACCACCCAGCCCAACTCCTGGCTCTAGCGTAATAAAGGGTTCTTGCCCGGACAGGTGAAGTCTCTTATTTCATCGTTAAAGTTCTGTCTTGTTGTCTCTTTTATTTAGCTTTGTTTTTGGGATATTCTGTACTGAGGGTGGCCTGATCCCAGACTGCAACCAGAGCCAAAGGAGGCTCCTGGCCCACAGTAGCCCCCCCCCCCCCCCCCCCCCCCCCCCCGGTATTCAGGTATTCAGCCTTGCGTTCAAAGTGTGTCCTCTAAAGAGACGTGTCCCCACCTCTGGAAAAACTTTCCCACAGATACTGCCGTGTGTTGTCATTTAAAACATCAGCATACTGTTGAGGGTCAAATTCACCGCCGGACCACAATGCCTTGCTAACTTCAGTCTGACTGTTCACACCTTTCAAACTACAGCTCTACACAACCACTCATGAACACTTCACCTCAACGCTTTGTATGCTGGGGAAAAAGTTATCTCCAAAGAAACGTCCAGTTAAAAAGAAGATATGCTCTCTGAAACAAACCGGCCTCAGTGAGAGTCACAGGGTGACGGTGCTCATGGGTAACAGAGTCTTTACCCTGGAAACAGATTCTGTATATTCCTCACAGAGCCTCTGAGGATCTTTGAGGGTTTAGAGAGGAGGGACCTGCTCCTGGTCTTCATCTCCCTGTGGAAAACATTCAGACATCTTCAGGTGATCACAGTGTCACCTTCACCTGCTCAGGTTAGGCTGTGACCATGGCACTGATGGAGCAGCAGCCTGTCCTGGTCTCCAGAGGAGCTCATCCTGCCCCCCTCTGGTCACAGAGCACACTACACACTGCAGCTCCATGGTGGTGCGTCCCTCTCAGTGAGCCAGGGGACGAAGGGTTCAGTCATGCGTCTTCTTTATCTCATTAAACTGTGCAGAGCTGAGTCCGAGAGCTCTGTAATGATCCTCACTAATCACATTACTTTCACTGTTTGAGTGTGTGAGACGCAGAAAACAGAGCAAGCAGCAACCACTTCCTGTTTCCACATCTTTCCCTACCTGGAGTGATGAATTCACTTATTATAATAATAATAATAATAATAATAATAATAATAATTATTATTATTATTATTATTATTATTATTATTATTATTATTATTATTATCAGTAGTAGTAGTAGTAGTAGTAGTGGCGGTATTATGCTTTAAGAATGTCACGTAATTTCAATATTTTTAAAAAAAAAATTAGTTTGATAAAAATCTAAAAATTAGAGCTCATGCTTTTGATCTTTAACCAACAACATGTGATTTAAAAAAAACTCTGTCTCAATTTTGTGAGTGTTTGTGTGTGTGTGTGTGTGTGTGTGTGTGTGTGTGTGTGTGTGTGTGTGTGTGTGTGTGTGTGTGTGTGTGTGTGTGTGTGTGTGTGTGTGTGTGTAAATGTGATCAGGAATTCATTAGCTGAGAGAAAGCTCTATGCCACAGTCTGTTTTCTGTCAGTCTGTCGTGCACTGATTTTTTCCCAAGGCCGAGAGGATATCCCTTACACACACACACACACACACACACACACACACACACACACACACACACACACACACACACACACACACACACACACACACACACACACACACAGAGGAACGACAGAAGAACGTGAGTGCAGAGAAAGTGAGCACAAGAAGTGGAACAAAAAGTGTGGAGGGGATAAAGTCTGTCCCAACAACTTGAAGAGAATTAAAAAAAAAAAAAAACTCTTAATAAAAATTTAAGTTTTAAACTTAATCTGCCTTTTTTTTTAATCTGTAAAAAATGTTCAAGCCTGAGCTCTGTCAGGGCAAGAAACTGTTCGCTCTGTAAAAGCTGAAGCAGCAGAACTGATCACTTTTTGGATATTTAAGTTTGGGGATTTCTGCTCCTTAAATGTGCTTGCTGGGTTCTTTTTGGGATCATTTGAAAGCCATTAAGTCAGGACAAACAGCCTGGTTGTGGCGGTGATGGAGATGTTTTCTCTGCACGGCCGCTGAAAAAGATTTACGAGCTCCAGAGTTTAGGGAAATGTTGTGCAGGAGGAACACGCTTTCCTTCAGATGAACATGAATTATTTTAGCTAAGACGTTCAAGACAAAAAAAAAAAAACTGTTCCTTTAATAAAGACGTTGAGGGCACTTTTGTTTTTATCCTTAAAACATTGACTGTAAAAGTCTGCTTAGCAGAAAAATATGAGTTAAAGCTGTGATAAAACACTGACTACAGAATCAAAGCCTTGGTTTTTCCAGCTTTTTTCAGGTTGGCTTTTTTCCTCTGTCTGAACGGGTGACAGGACACTCAGGCTGTGAATCCATGATTTATTAATAATTCACTCTGGGCTTCACTAACAGGCCATGTTTCTCTTCATAGGCATATAGAAACAAAAATATTAATAAGACACTCATTTACAAATTCTGTGGGTTTTGCCTGGTAAATAACAGTCATTTAAATAAAGAGTGGGATATGACACTCTGTGATGCCTTCAGGGACGTTTCCACACTGCAGAGTCACGCTACTCTACTCATTGTGTGGGTGCAGTCATGTTTCCCTCGTTGTGAACGTTTCATGGTTCAGTTTTTATTAAGCCATTCTTTTTATGTGGACTTCTGGTGGAGACATGAAGAATGAGCAGCATCTCTCTTTGTAACTGAAGGTTCAGCTCCTGACAGGTTTAGCAACTCACGGAGATAAGGGATTAGAAAGTGGTCCATGCTGTACCACATGAAAACTGTGGCACTGCTCTGTCCGCTCCTGTCATGAGACAAAGCTTTCTCTCCCTAGTTGCAGCGATCACAGTCAGAATTACTGGCAAATTGTTTTTACATCAGGAGGAATTTGTCCTGTTCTGTTGGTCCCCCAACAAAAATAACATTAGTTAAAAAAAATATCAAGAGTGTGAAAAACAAAAGTGTTTGCATGGAAATGTGAAAAACAAGATACATACTAACATTTACAGCGAGAGGAGAAAAGATTGAAATAAGTGCAGGGAGCAAACACACACAGCAGGAGCTTTGAACGACCAACACTGAACACCATGCTGATCCAGATTAGAATGTCCTTTTTATACAAAACCTTTTCACCTCCTAGAAACAGAAACAGGTTTTGTTTATGTAAATAAGCCCCCCTTTCTCATGTTAACCCGTGAGAAAGGAGACAGATGTTCATGACACACACATACACACACACACACACACACACACACACACACACACACACATGTTGTGCATCCAAACATGTGTTGACATTGCACGTACTTCTAGTAAACAGAGAAAGTGAGAATTATTCTATCTTTGAGCACATCCATCTCTCTTTGGTCAGCAGAGCTTTCTATGCAGATTTCCACAGGACTCTGGGAAGCAGCACGTAACTGACGCAGCATGTACTGCAGTGAGCAGTGCGAGCACTGTGAGCTGAGCAGTGTAAGCTGTGTGAAGGTTCAGTGTGAGTAATGTGTAACCAGAATAAACCAGCAGTGTGACGTTTGTGTACACTCTCTCCTCTATGTATCTGCTGCCTTTGTGCGTGTTGCTGGCTGAAAGGTTGCGCGTGTGTCCGCTCTCTGTCAGTCTTGTTCCAGGTCTGCACAGTCCTCCTCTGCAGCTCTGCTCAGGATCCAGACTGACACTGCAGGGCCAGACTGAAAGTAGGTCTGCAACCCAGCAGCCAAAGACTTTGACTGCAGACAGCCGCAGTTTGTTTTCAGAGAGAAAAGCAGATGATTCACAGGGAGCTGTGCTCTCAATCAGCCGCTCACCTTTTGCTCAGAGGTATTGGATCAGCAGAGGAACTTCCTGTAGACCTCAGTCTGTCTTTAAAATCTGAATTATTGAGACAATGGCACGTTTTGGTAAAGGAGCCAGAAACTTCTCAGGAAGTCACTGAAAAAAAAACAAACATCAGCTAAAGCTGGATCTGTGATCCTGACAGACAGACAGACAGACAACGTGTTTCAGTCATACATCAGGTGAGTCATGTTTTCCCCAAAATGTGTGTGTGTGTGTGTGTGTGTGTGTGTGTGTGTGTGTGTGTGTGCGTGCGTGCGTGCGTGCGTGCGTGCGTGCGTGCGTGTGTGTGTGTGTGTGTGTGTGTGTGTGTGTGTGTGTGTGTGTGAGTGATGAATAACAGCTAAAAGTGGTCTAATAACTAAATCGCTCCGATTAAGGTTTTAAACGGGCGCTCGCGGACGCGCCTCCGCCTCGGAGAATTCGCTGCGCGCGACCACGTTGACGTCATGTTAAAAAAAAAACTCCCCGGATTGTTTTTATATTATAATTATTATTATTATTATTATTATTATTATTATTATTATTATTATTATTATTATTATTATTATTATTATTATTATTCAGGTCTTTTTTAAAATTCCAATCCATTTCTTAAGATATTTTTTTTTCTTTCCATGCGCGTCTTTTTTCTGCTGATAAGAAATATTCAGAGTCCTTCAACGAGCCGTTTAAAAAAGGGGGTGTTGGTGGTGTTTGAGTGGAGGGGGGTGTTAAAATATAAAGTAATGATTGACTTTAACGGAAGGTGAAGCAGCGCTCAGAAAGGCGGAAAACATTTCCAAAAGCCTCAAATAAAAAAGAAAACCTGAAACGACAAAAAGCAAAACGATCAGAGAAACAATCAGATACTTATCATTCATTATTTATTATCAGTGGTCGCTTTACGGATGTTATATTTCTTTTAAAATACGCCGATCGAAACATATCCAAAGCCGCTTTGTTCAGAGATACTTTGTCCGGTTCCGTTTTCTTACTCAAAAGCCCACTGAAATAAAGTCACGTAGTAAAAAATATAAGATACAACAAAATGTAAAATATAACGTATAAGATTTCAGAAAGTACAAATTTTGAAATATAGGATGAAACAAGATACAAACTATAAATTATAATATTTAAGAAAATAAAAATATAAACTATGGGATTTAACTAAAAAACTAAAACTAAACTAAAAATATAAGAAAGTACAAAACAAAAGTATGAGATATAAGCAAATATAAAATAAGGATATAAGAAGAACAAAACATAAAATATAAGATATAAGAAAGTACCAAATATAAAAAAGGGAGATTCAAGAAAGAGCAAATTTTAGAACATAGGATTAAACAAAATACAAACTATAACATATAAAATTTAGGAAAATACAAAATATAACATATAGAATTTAACAAAATACAAAATATAAGAAAGTACAAAACCAGAGTATAAGATGAAATCAAATATAAAATAAGGATATAAGAAAATACTGAACATAAAATATAGGATACAAGAATGTACAAAATATAAAACATAGGATACTAGAAAGTACAAAATGTAAAGTATGAGATTCAAGAAAGTTCAAAATTGTATTCATAGGTTAAAGGAATGTATGAAATATGTAATATGGTATAACAAAGTCCAAAATATAAAGAATAAGGTTCAGGAATGTACAAATTATAAGCATGAGTGTCACATTAAGTTTATTACGAGTTAAAAATATCAGAATCAGAACCAGAATCACCTCTATTCGCCAAGTATTTTTAAGAATACAAGGAATATGAGCCCAGTTTAAACTGCACTCTCTCAGCACAAATGTTGTGAATAGAAAGACACTAAGAGAAACACTAAATATTACAAAAAGTCGAAAAAATAGAGCTTAAGTAGTAGAGAAAAATAATTAAAATTACAAAATTAAATAAAGAACTTTGCACGGAGTAGAATTAAAATATATACACAATTTAAGTTAAGAAATAGTGCACTGAATAAATGTCATAAAAAATGTGCAATTCGCAATAGAGAAATGAAACATGAATGTGCAATATTGTGAATAAGTATATTTACTTTGAATATATAGTATTGAAATTATGACATTTGTCAAGTAAAATCAAGAGTTATTGCACAAATTCTGACATTGATTATCAGTAATGTGTAGAGGCAATTAACACAGGTTCTGTGTTTTTACTTTTTAAAATTAACATCAAAAAAAGAACAACAAAAGAGTTTTTCCTTTTTATTTCTTTCTTTTAAAGGAAGAAAGTCGGAAAGAAAGGGCCCACATATCTACTTTGGATTTATTTTAAAAACTATCATTCCAAGAATTATAGGTTAATTATCATTGTTATCATTATTATTATTACTTTTAAAATCAAGTAACTGTATGTTATTATTATTATTATTATTATTATTATTATTATTATTATTATCATTATCATTATTATTATCATTATCATTATTATTATTATTCAGTATTGTTGTTGTTGTTTATCAAATATCAAAAGCTTTTGAAAATGATGTATTGAATCGAACGGATCCCTGACCATCTGTCTGTAAACTGAGCCTTAATGAACGCAGTGAAATGAAGACTTTAAAGACTTGATGTTATTTCTTCTTTTTGAACCACTTTCTTTGAGCGCTGTCTTCTTTGGAGCTAATGATAAAAACAGATAATGGACAAATTTAAATTCAGGGTGATAATTCTTTGTCTCAATAAAATCTGGACAACCGGATCAGCCTTTGCTGCTGGAACAACTGAGACCTTAAAAAAGTATAATAAAAAATAGAATAAAAAAATAAAAGCTAAAAACGTAGTTAAAAAGGGAGAAAAGAAAAGCGAAGAAGCTGGAGCAGAGCTCCGTGTTTCACCTCACTGTTGTAACTCCTGACAGAGATTTATCCTCCCTGTGATGAAGCGTGTGATCGGTGTTAATTACAGTCTGGAAGATAATTAGAGTCTGAAAGATGAACGACTCACTGTTTACGTCTCCGTCTTGTTTCCACCTGAGACCGTGATGATGTTAACGGCGCCGGTGATTACAGCGGGTTAAGTGGCTGACCTTTGAAGTGTGTGTGTGTGTGTGTGTGTGTGTGTGTGTGTGTGTGTGTGTGTGTGTGTGTGTGTGTGTGTGTGTGTGTGTGTGTGTGTGTGTGTGCGTAATACATGTTTGCTTTTTAGCTGAAGCCCGGTACAAATTAAACACGAGGAGACGCGCGTGATTGTGCAGGTATGAGCGCGTGCGGGCTGGTCACCGCAGTCGGTGCAGAAATCTGTCAGGTGAGCTCACCTTCTGCTGCAGGAGTATGTCAGACCACTTCTTACTTTGAGGAACCTCACAGTTCTCCCAGACCCAGATCTCTCTGACCCAGCTCTCTCAGACCCAGCTCTCAGACCCAGCTCTCAGACCCAGCTCTCAGACCCAGCTCTCAGACCCAGCTCTCAGACCCAGCTCTCAGACCCAGCTCAGAGCTCTGCAGCAGTCCCCAGACCTGACGCTGACGGTGTTGGAAAGTCAGAAGCAGCAGTAGCACAGAGAGATGTAGGCTTCAGACTTTCAGGAGTATCACTCGGTGAACCGCGAGTTCCAAAGCTGAACGTGGAGCATGTGCTCCCTCAGAACAATGCGCCTCCTCTGAGCACCATCCATACGTCACTGTCCTGACTACTCTCTTTTCACACCCTAAAAGTTTATTTTTGTATTTTCTGCTGTGAGTTTTAAAATGATCAGACCAGTCCTCTGATGACTTCCTCTGCCCCCAGGACTACAGCTCCCATGATTCCCTACAGCATAACCACTGGCCTGCAGCAGGCCACAGGAACAACTCTACAGCTGGTCTGAATGTCACAGACTGGAGCAGCCCCCTTTAATCTGAACTGTTCCATCATCATCATCTTAATCATCATCATCATCATCATCATCATCATCATCATCATCATCATCATGTTGCTCTTCTACAGCTGAGGGAAGGACTATCAGATTAACATGAAGAGGATAAATCAGATTATCTACTGCACATTGAAGATTCTTCTTATTCTTACTCATAGATGAACTCTGCTCATTCTCTTCTTGAAGCTCCGCTTATATTTTCAGATGTCCGCAGATACCTCTTCAGACTGTGGACCGGCTGTGAACACAGTCTGCAGACACAGTCTGTGGACATAGGCTGTGGACACAGTCTGTGGACACAGTCAATAAACACAGACTGTGGACACAGTCTGTGGACACAGACTGTGGACAGGCTGTGGACACAGTCTGTGGACACAGACTGTGGACAGGCTGTGGATACAGTCTGTGGACACAGTCAATAAACACAGTCTGTGGACACAGACTGTGGACAGGCTGTGGATACAGTCTGTGGACACAGTCAATAAACACAGTCTGTGGACACAGTCTGTGGACACAGACTGTGGACAGGCTGTGGATACAGTCTGTGGACACAGTCAATAAACACAGTCTGTGGACACAGTCTGTGGACACAGTCAATAAACACAGTCTGTGGACACAGTCTGTGGAGGCCCACTTTAACTCTGCACCATGTATTCTGCTCACCTCTAGTCCATAGATACGGAGGCCTACGATGCCTTCAGAGCACTTTTTTCTGCAGATTGATCTTTGAGGAGTGAATTGAATGCTTCAAAGTGGTTAGTTTCCTTTGAAGCACAGCTGAGTTTGTACTGGTTTTGGGTTTTTAAGCTTTAGCTATAAAAAGAGGAGATGGATCTCTGAGGTCATGTGAGTGTGTTGTGTCATTTCTGGTTTTCTTTACCCTGTCTACAGCATGGTGTTGTTGTTAGCGTTGAGCTATCTTCGTAGTTTTCACTTTAACTGACTTTCTCTCTCTTCAAACTCACCATCCCACTGATCTGCAGTAGTTTGCACCAAGCACTGTATGCTTTTTTCAGTGTTTGGATGACTGTTTCCTCTGTTAGCCTTTAGCTCATTAGCACTGGCGATGTCTTCCCACTCTAGCTCTAACAATGACTCTCCCTCTCTGGCTTGTTTCTGCCCGATGTGTCAGATGTTCAGTTATTCCTCGTCCTCTTTTATGGATAATGATACATGTATTGAATGTAGTTTATTTGTCGCTATGGAGGCGAGGGTTACTGAGTTGGAGACGCGGCTCCGTACTGAAGCTAGGCCAGCTGCACACTGCTCCACCCACCCTGTCACACAGCTCAACAAGGCTCCACACGGATCCACACTGCTCCACATAGCTTAACACCTCTCCATAGATCTCAACAGAGCGCCACACAGCTCCACACTGCTTCACAGAGTTCCACACTTCTCCAACCAGCCCTTCATGCAGCTTCACAGAACTCTGCACAGATCCACACTGCTCCACCCACCCCACCACACAGCTCCACAGAGCTCCACAGATCTATACACTGTTCCACCCACCCCTCCACACAGCTCCACAGGGCTCCACATGACTTCACAGAGCTCCACACGGCTTCACAGAGCTCCACACGGCTTCACAGAGCTCCACACGGCTTCACAGAGCTCCACACGGCTTCACAGAGCTCCACACGGCTTCACAGAGCTCCACACGGCTTCACACTGCTCCACCCACTCCTCCTCACAGTTCCAAAGGGCTCTACACCCTTTCACAAAACTCCACACTGCTCCACACTGCTCCACACTGCTCCACACAACTGGTTCCCTGAGTGAAGAGACACAGGGAGCTTTCTGTCAGTCTGCCTTAGAGCCCTGCAGATAACAGATCTGAGCTCTAAGCCCTCTAAGTGCTCTGGTGTCAGGCCTCTGTGTCTCAGATGGAAAAGAGAAGTCTGGACCTGCTCCCAGGTGGAAACTGTGACTTATTCAGCTGATCCCACTTAGCTCTGCAGCTTGTCCAGTGCCCAGCTGAGTGCACAGATCTTTAGCTGCTCTCATTTTCAGAGCTGGCATGTGTTTCTGACCGTGCAGATTTCTGTCAGTGCAGCGGCTCTGCTGCTTGGCTGTGTCACTGTTTTCCTGCAGGACGTGTCCACTGTGGGTTCTCAAAGGCCCACTGTCAGTGAAGATGGGAACAGATAGAAGTCTCTGTCTGAAGACATCACTTGCTGCTCTTTCAAGTTGTTCCTTTTGTCCTGATGAAGGGCTCTTTCTTCTTCTTCTTCAATTACATAATGCTCAGCGCTCACCTAGTTCAATTTCCTCCTTCCTTCCTGTCAGGGATGAAAACATGAGCTCACAGCTCAGGGCTGTCCTGGAGCTGTACCAGCAGTAATAAATCTGGCAGCAGACGGGCTGGAGGAGCCATAGAGAAGACATGATCTAACAGTGATCATGTCCTAGTGCCTTCTGGACTCATAAATCATGGTGGAGAGCGGCTCAGCTCAGGCTGCAAGGCCGTGCCAGCTGCTGCCGAGTGTTGCTCAACATGTGACAGGAGCAGAGACATGGCAGCCGAGCGTTCAGAGACCAAATGTGGACAACAGCTGCTTCAAAAGAGGAGAAAACCCCAGCCATGCTGCGTCTCTAAGGCTTGATCCAGATCTAATGAGGGAACAATGTAGTTCATGAATCAGTTAGTTGTGTTAGTTTAACTCGATGAACTGGGCTGGAAAGGCCCAAACCTCGCATCCACTCAGGGATCAGAGAGAAGAACAGAGAGCCTGAGGGGACCAGTCCATCTTCAGTGCCTCTCTGTGGACTGAAATGTAAAGATACTCTCTTCAAAAACTGAAGATCTGTGACTAATCAACCTTTTCACAGTTTCTGGTGCACGTCTATCTAATTTCACTCCCTCCTTTTTCAAAATGTAACAATCATCAATCCCCAACACTTACACACAATCCCCAAAAACTACAGTTCTCCCAGTGTTCACTCGAGGCTGTCTCCAAGTGTTGGCAGATCCCTACTTCACCTCAGATTATGTCCAACTTCACAGGCTGAGATTAGAGCCACTACACACTGAATCTGACTTAATATACCCAGTTTAAAAGGCATGATGTGGAACTGATTTAAATGTTTTAAACTGAACTTATTTGAATTTTCTGTTTACCTACTTGAAGATTTTACTTTTACATCATGGTGCGACCATTAGATTATTTTCATTCTTGAGGAAAAGTCATGGAGCAGAATCACAGATGTCCTCTTCAGTCTGTGGCTGTTCCTTCCTGAGCAGAGCCAGCTGAGACAGAGCGGTGATGTCTGAAGACCAGGGCCTGAAGAATCAGGTTTGTTGGAATCAGTGGTGATTGCTCTAAGACTACAAGGGAAGCTCAGCTTCCCTTAAAAAGCCCCTAAAAAAGTGGTGATATGTTCTGCTGTGTGTACATTTCATTGACAAAATCTGAGCTAGAATTCCTTCGTCTTTAATTCAGAATCAGCTCCTATCACAGGTAACTGGCTCCACCTCCTTCTCAATCATCCCCGCAGCGTCTCAGCGCTTCAACACAGTCGGACGCTGAGCGTCTTCTGACTTCAGCAGGGGAGCGTAGAGTGGGTTGTTCCACTGTGGAAACCGGATGGTCATTGGATAAACGCTGGCCTTTGTCCCGCCCATCGGACGCTCAGCGTCTCTGGGGGTCTATGAGACAGTGGGCTGGCCTGGAGCTTCTTCTGTAGAGAGGAGCTTCTCCTGTTAAAACCGGCTCAAGTCTTACACCCACAACTCTGCTGGCCACACTGGAACAATCCCTGAAAAAACACCTGGTTGGTACGACAGGGTCACAGATCAGAATTTGTGTTTCAATTATGTGAATTTCACATAACAGATTAACTTTATCTGTCTACAAACAAAAATATTTACATTAAGATTCAACCACCAAAATTTGTCTGAAAAAGGAACAATGAACTTTTTCCCAGCTAGCTGAAATAGCTAAACTAGTAGCTAAGTAGCAAGGCTACTGAACTGCATTATTGACAGCCTACTTTTAATTTCTGTGGTTTTAGTCTAGCAAAACATCAGGGTATAACAAGTACAAGAGAATGTTTTCTAAAGTGAGCAGAAAATAAATAAACCATCACATGCTGTTAGCAGCAGTAGAGCTCTAATCCTGGCTGGCATGTTTCCCACCAGCCTTTCACACTGCTGACGGCTCTTCTTGATTCTTCTTGAATTACTGATTTTAATTCTTCTGAATTCGTCAGTGTATGCTTTAAAACAGACCTTTAGATAATCCACCACAGATTTTCAATGGGGCTCATGTCTGGGGATTACCTGGCCACTCTTGGAGCTTGGATCCTATGCTCCTGCAGCCAAAGAAAAATAAGCCAAGAAAATAAAACTTGGCCTGGCCTTCTGTGTCCCATCACATTAGCAGGAGGAAGATAAAGCTTGAAACTGGTCTCATCTGACTGCACCATCTTCTCCCAGTTCCTGGGAGTCCAGGTCTTGTATGCTTGAGCCCAATTACCCTGGGCTAACCTCTGTGTCTCATGGGTTGGGGGCTTCTTGACAACCCTGAAGGCCCTTGAGACATGGGCCTCACACTTTGTGGGTTAGGGTCAGAACGATGGACAGCAGGTTGGTTTGACCATTGTTGCTGAAGCTCCTGTGATGTACCTTGGTGGTCTTCCCTGCACATGTGGTTCAGAATGGGGTCACGTTCTGCCAAAGAAACTCTCGGACACCCAGATATCAGTTCGTTTTTCAAGCTGTTGGTTCATCTGTGTTTCTGCAGAGTGGATCCAACTGCTGAAGGACTGCATCTACACTTCCTGGCTGAAAATCTGTATCTTCAGATGTGTTTCCTGAGGTAGCTTCCGTGTTTTAGATGATTTTGTCTCTGAAGAACTTTCAAATATGCTGGAATTATACAGACACCAAGCACCAACCACAACAGAAACTGTCTAAGTGGATCACTGATACTGAAACAATCCAATCCTGAAAATTTCAGGTTTATTTTTATGGAATTAATCAGAGACACAAAAAAATGTCTCCACAAAAAATGTTTCCTCTTTCTTCTCTCAGTGACTCTGTTAGCATTCGCCATGTTTAATGCTGTCAATGCGTAGTACTCGCGTACAATTCAAATTGGTAGGAGTTTTCCAGGAAGCTCCCCTGAGTTATGACGTAATCTGCACCTGCGTCGCTCTCGTGGTGCAGTTAGTTAACTGGCCAGTTATTTGCAGTTGTGCATGTGGCTAACACTGTGACCAAATGGGCCAATCCATAAAGGTATGCATACGGACTCTGGGCACAGGACCAGGGTCCGTATGCATGACAGGCCATTAGCAGGAAAAACAGACCATTTGTACTAGCGGCAAAAGAAAAATGGATTAGATGTATGCATTTGCCAGGTTAACGGGCTACAAGAGCGTTGAATTCATTGGAGGCTAACGGCAGGATTACAGCGCCTGTTCGGCTATTTAAAGGCAGGCATCGTGATATGTTACAGTTTGAGATGAAATATTTAAAGATAGTGGACAATCCTGTGGAAAGGTGTGTGGGGGCGTTGGTGGCGCAGTTAGAGAATGCGTTTGGTCGGTGATCGGAAGGTTGCAGGTTCAAGCCCAGCTCTGGGCGACACATGGTGATGTGTCCTTGGGCAAGACACTTAACCCCTAGTTGCTCCAACTGCTGCGTCAGTGGTGTGTGAATGGGTATGAAAAGGGCGTGACTGTGTTAGAGATAGTAAAGATTGGATCCATCAGTGTGTGAATGTGAGAGCGAATGGGTGTGGATGGGTAAGTGTGACCTGTGGTGTACAGCAGCTTTGAGTGGTCCATGACTAGAAAAGCGCTATATAAGCTCAAGTCCATTTACCAAAGGTGTGTAGCCATACAGCAAATTTAGATTTAGGAGACACATTTTTCCGTTAACAGATGAGATAAAAGTGACAATCGACGTCTCAAACCGGCGAGGCTCGCTGCCGTCAGTTTTACAAGTTTGATTCACTCTTTGCTTCATATGTCTGTGTCCTTCCAGGATGAGTGGTGAAATGTTGAAGTTCATCAACTGCTGTAAGAGTTATTCATCCAGGTACTGGGGCATCGCTGCAGTGCTTGTTCTGCAGAGCAGCTTTCATATTACTGATTTTATTTTTGAGGTTTTCTACTGTGCGCTCGGAAACAACACACACATTTCCTCTGTTCAAGATCACCAAACTCTTTTTTTACCTGATTGACTCACTGATAACAGCTGTTTGTGTATTCTTGTAATAAAATCTCCATATCTTCCTCTAAAAAAAGTTTTTCTTGATCTTCTCTCAGTCACACTGTTACTAGTCGCCAGTTTATGAGTGCTAGACATGCGCAGTTTGAGTTTGTTTGATGGGGTTTTCCAGAAGGTTCTCCTTAATTATGACATAATCTGCACCTGCGTCTCTTTCATGGTGTAATTAGAGAACTGGACGATTATTTGCAGTCGAGCATGTGGCTAACACGGGCCGTTCCAAAACAAAATAATGACTAAAGGTCCCATTTGTTTACTGGCTGGACATGCATACAGGCCAAGGTGCTTAGAGCCGCAACAATCTGACTTAAAGTAGAAGGCAGTGGAGTACAAAGTAGTGAGTCTGTCGAAGAAGTATATTGCAGGAGGGCATGTGGGTGTGCCTGTGCAGTCAGGCAACAGAATACTTAGAAATCCATATCTTTCATCTGTATTTAAGTTTTGTTTTTTGAAAGTGAATGTATTCTCAAAAGATACAGTTAAGTCATCTATTGTGTCCCTGACCAGGACTCTGACAGAGCACTCAGAAATTGTCCCAGAGTGCGATCTGATGGCTGCCTGCTTTTCCTGCTGTCTCTGCAGTGGATAGCTGAGATGAGGAAGAATCTGAACTTGTTTTGTGCTGTCACTACTTTAAGTCCCTGTGAGGACTTTTTAAGTGATCTTGAAAAAGTCTGTGCCTGATAGTAATCGACATGTTAAAATGAGATTATCAGTGCCAAAATAGGTTATCATTAGTTGCCACTTTCAGCTTCCTGATTGAGTTGGAAAGGCTTGATTTACACGTTGAAGCCCCTCATTACCGGCAAAGTTTAGCAGAGAAAAGAGAGATCTGTGTTTTCTCTGCTAAAAATGATTTTTTAGATTAATTTTGTAGTGATGGTGGACACTGGAGCCGGACTGGCAAAAAAATGGATAAAGGAGCAGAAGATCGCCAAATGGGAGAGTAATAGAACATAGGCTCAGACATCAGCAGGGGTGGGCTGGTCATAGGGAAATCCAGGACTTTTCTCAAATGGCCGGTCTTTTCCAGACCCTAACCGGAGCGTTTTTTTTTTTTTTGTTTGTTTGTTTTTTTTTAATAATGATGTCAGGGACGGATTGGTCATCTTGACATTTTGGAGAATAACAAAACAGCCAGTGCTGCCAGTCACCCAACAGCCGGTACTGCTGGAGGGGTGCTGCCAGTCTACCGATGTGTCCCGTATTTGTGGACGGGGCCGAGTCAAAGTCTCGGGCTGTTTTTCAGTCCCAGTCCGCTACTGGAGATCAGCTCAACTTTTTGTGCTAATGTTGTCTCCAACCCACAGTCAGCAGTTATTCTACAGTGGTCTGTTCAAACTTGAGAGTCTATCAATCAAATGAAGAGCCAGGTTACGTTAGCTCTGATTGGTGAGGTTGGAGTTGGTAGATGTGCTCTGGTAGGACAAAACCAGGATTCACTAACGCTACACGTTACAGACACGTCTCAGAGCACCGGGCTGTGAGGAACACTAACAGAGAGTCTGCTCATTTTCTGGACACTAAACTACACAACAAGCTTAAATTAAAAGGTTTGCTTGTGGTCAAACCGTTTTAAACCTTAGCTCTACGTAACTGTCGATAAATACCTTTCCTTGTGGGGATGGTTCCGGTAAAAAGTTTTCTTTAACAAAGTGGTGTTACAAGGAAGATGTGATCTTCATTCATTTTTTAAAACCAACACGCCTTGTTAAAAGTCATGTCCTCGCAGCATTGGGGAGCAAGTGCTCATGAGAAGCAGAGTCTTTATTCCAGTGAAACACCAGCTTTTCCAGAAATTGCTCACAGCCTCTTTGAACAATATTCTGTTAGTAAATCAGTTGACTCAAATGTTTCTTTTCTATACTCTTACAACATCGTTTTTTCTACTTACTACTAGTAGCTACAAACCTTAACTCTAATGAAGTGAGGGTGGATATCATTACTGTAGTGGTCTATCTTTTAAATATAATTTCATTTTACATTCCATTCATAAGGTTGAATGTCACCAAAGGCACTTAGAATTCCAAATTTCCGTCTGGACCTTTAGTTACTTCAACTTGTGCAGGGTTGCACTGGCTCACACCACAAGCTTTAAACTTGGCTTGACTCTTACCAATAAACTGGGATACTAATTGATAGGGGTCTGAGGGTACTATCTTATGTTTCCTAGATTATATTCACTTTGAAATTAAGCTTTTTCTAGGCGGAGATAGGTTTTCACATGTTGTAGATCTATTTAGAAAAAATATAGTTCACAAAATTTCGATCATGACATGTTAGCAGGCAGCCCATGATTGTTGGCTTTCATTTGATACCAACTTTATGTTATGACAGTAGTGGAGATATCCAACATTTATTGTGGATATGTCATTTTGCGCAGAAAACCTGAATATTGGCCTGAAATTGCTCGCAAAAGTCCTCAACCAAAAAAATAATTTCAACTTGACAACCACCCTAGAAATGTACCCGTGGGTCCCCTCTAACAAAAAAATAGGTTACCAGCCTGTGCCCTGACATGTCCACGAAAGTCTTAACGAAAGCACTTTTCAGAATTGTCCCCCTGACTGATAAAAATACCTTCCTTTTGCCAGCAGTCCATGCTGATCGTGATGATAATCTAAAGCTGGTGCCAAATGGTGAGATAACTACTTTATTTATGCAAAAGCCAATTTGTGTCTAATCCCTTATTTAAATGTAGGGCACTATAACACTATCAATCCTAAGTTAAAAAAATGGCATCTCCTTTATACATGTTTTTTCTACTGTTTCATTCAGTGTTTGGCTGCACGGAGGATTATTTCACAAATCACCCCTTTAATCCCAACTGCAACCAGAGTTTCTGCTACTCTGTTTTTTATTATTGGCGTCCTCAAAGACTTGGTTGGATTTCACTGGGGAACAATTGAAAAAAAAAAAAAAAAAAAAACCTGTCGAGTTAGATTTTTATGCTGATTAAAACTAAAATTGGCTTGCTGATTTCAAAATTGCAGTCAGTTTTTTTCTAGCTCGTCAAGTTTTTTTCTCCACAGCTTACCTTCCAGATAAGCAAAATTCCACTAATTAGCTGTAGCAAGACTTTCCAATTGATTACATTTGGACTTATCTACAGCTAAGTGGCAACTTATTTGTGCAGTCACAGTTGAGACACTGCAGTGAGAGGTGTGTGCAGCTATCAAAATCTGCAAACAGAAAACTAGCCTAGGAGTTATTAAGAGGATTTGTGCTGGCTTTTCTCTTAACCTTGTAACCATGGCCATACTGTTTAAAGTTCTATTTCATTTTATGCTGTTTTTTAGTTTTTAAAGCTTGTAACCATTCCATCTTAGTGATATGTTATAGGTTTATATTTTTTTCATTCCAGATCGTGCCTGCTTCTGTAGCTCCTCCATTAGCCATATTCTTTGCAAAACACGTGTTAAATAAACATTGCAGTCATGCCTGTTTCTTTCATATTTCATTGTATGTCAATCTTTGAAGATTTTTAACATATCTGTTAAGTCAAGTATTTTTCATATTTTTTTTAGGAAGGGGTCCTATAATTCAAAAACTTGATATGATGGGGGAAAACTGACATCAGTTATAGATCCCACATCAAAAAATGAACTAAAACAGCTGTCAGACAATTGTGTTCCCCAGTGTTTTAACTCATTAAAGTTCAAAATGAAGAATTTTGAAATTTGGATGTGATCCGGATCACCTCCAAGTGTTGCATCACAATCACAATATACTTGGCGGAGGTCTGCGCTCTGTGAGGGCTTTTCTAGTTATTTTTATTATTATCATTGTTATCCATCCATCCATCCATCCATCTTCTTCCGCTTATCCGGGGTCGGGTTGCGGGGGCAGCAGCCTAAGCAGGGAAGCCCAGACTTCCCTCTCCCTAGCCATTTCGTCCAGCTCTTCAGGGAGGATCCCAAGACGTACCCAGGCCAGCCGAGAGATGTAGTCTCTCCAGCGTGTCCTGGGTCTGCCCCGGGGTCTCCTCCCGGTGGGACGTGCCCTGAACACCTCACCAGGGAGGTGATGCCCGAGCCACCTCATCTGGCTCCTCTCAATGCGGAGGAGTAGCGGCTCTACTCCGAGCTCCTCCCAGATAGCCGAGCTTCTCACCCTATCTCTAAGGGAGGGCCCAGCCACCCTACGGAGGAAGCTCATTTCGGCCGCTTGTATCCGCGATCTTGTTCTTTCGGTCACTTCCCCAGAGCTCATGACCATAGGTGAGGGTGGGAACAAAGATCGACCGGTAAACAGAGAGCTTCGCCATCTGGCTCAGCTCCCTCTTCACCATGACAGACCTGTGCAGAGTCCGCATTACTGCGGACGCCGCACCGATCCGCCTGCCGATCTCTCGCTCCATCCTTCCCTCACTCGTGAACAAGACCCCGAGATACTTAAACTCCTCCACTTGGGGCAGGATCTCATCCCCGACCCGGAGAGGGCACGCCACCCTTTTCCGGCTGAGGACCATGGACTCGGATTTAGAGGTGCTGATTCTCATCCCAGCTGCTTCACACTGGGCTGTGAACCGCTCCAGAGAGAGTTGAAGGTCACGGCTTGATGAAGCCAACAGGACCACATCATCTGCAAAAAGCAGTGATCCAATCCTGAGGTCACCAAACCAGACCCCCTCGACACCCTGGCTGAGCCTAGAAATTCTGTCCATAAAAGTTATGAACAGAATCGGTGACAAAGGGCAGCCCTGGCAGAGTCCAACCCTCACTGGAAATGAGTCCGACTGACTGCCAGCAATGCGGACCAAGCTCTGGCACCAGTCGTACAGGGAACGGACGGCTCGTAACAAGCAGCCCGACACCCCATACTCCCGGAGAACCCCCCACAGGACTCCCCAAGGGACACGGTCTAATGCCTTCTCCAAGTCCACAAAACACATGTGGACAGGTTGGGCAAACTCCCATGCACCCTCAAGAACCCTGCTGAGGGTATAGAGCTGGTCCACAGTTCCATGGCCAGGACAAAAACCACATTGCTCCTCCTGAATCCAAGGTTCAACTATCCTACAGACCCTCCTCTCCAGTACCCCTGAATAGACCTTACCAGGGAGGCTGAGGAGTGTGATCCCCCTGTAGTTGGAACACACCCTCACACCATATAATAATAATTATAATAACAATGATAATAATGATGATAAATGATGATAAACAATGATAATACCCCTCCATGAGTGAGCTACCACCTTATCGTGGTGGAGGGGTTTGCGTGTCCCAATGATCCTAGGAGCTAAGTTGTCGGGGGCTTTATGCCCCTGGTACGGTCCCACCACCCTGGTCTGCCAATCCAGAGGCACTGCCCGCGATGTCCACGCGATATTGCAAAGTCGTGTCAGCCACAACAGACCCACAACATCCAGGGCCTCAAGGAACTCTGGGCGGATCTCATCCACCCCCGGGGCCCTGCCACCGAGGAGCCTTTTAACCACCTCAGCGACCTCAACCCCAGAGATGGAAGAGCCCACCCCATCATTCCCAGACCCTGCTTCCTCCAAGGAAGACGTGCCGGTGGGATTGAGGAGGTTTTCGAAGTATTCCTTCCACCGATCCACAACATCCCGAGTCGAGGTCAGCAGCACACCGTCCCCACTGAGCACAGTGTTTACAGTGCACTGCTTCCCCCTCCTGAGATGCCGCATGGTGGTCCAGAACCTCTTCGAAGCCGTCTGGAAGTCGTTCTCCATGGCCTCACCAAACTCCTCCCATGTCAGGGTTTTTGCCTCAGAGACCGCCGAAGCTGCATTCCGCTTGGCCCGTCGATACCTGTCTGCTGCCTCAGGGGTCCCACACACCAAAAAGGCGCGATAGGACTCCTTCTTCAGCTGAACAGCATCCCTTACCGCTGGTGTCCACCAGCGGGTTCGGGTGTTGCCTCCCCGACAGGCACCAACCACCTTACGGCCACAGCTCCGATCAGCCGCCTCAACAATGGAGGCACGGAACAAACCCAATTCAGACTGAATGTCCCCTACCTCCCCCCGGAACACAGTTGAAGCTCTCCCGGAGGTGGGAGTTAAAGCTCTCTCTGATGGGAGATTCTGCCAGACGTTCCCAGCAGACCCTCACGATACGTTTGGGTCTACCAGGTCTGACCGGCATCTTACCCCACCATCGGTGGTGATCGGTTGACAGCTCCGCCCCTCTCTTTACCCGAGTGTCTAAGACATGCAGCCGCAAGTCCGATGACACGACTACAAAGTCCATCATCAAACTGCGACCTAGGGTGTCCTGGTGCCAGGTGCACATATGGACACCCTTATGCTTGAACATGGTGTTCGTTACGGACAACCTGTGACGAGCACAGAAATCCAACAACAAAACACCACTCAGGTTCAGATCGGGGGGGCCGTTCCTTCCAATCACGCCCCTCCAGGTCTCACTGTCATTGCCGACGTGAGCGTTGAAGTCCCCCAGTAGGACGAGGGAATCCCCAGACGGAGCACTCTCCAGCACTCCCTCCAAGGACTCCAAAAAGGGTGGATACTCTGAACTGTTATTTGGACCATAGCCACAAACAACAGTCAGGATCCGTCCCCCCACCCGAAGGCGGAGGGAGGCTACCCTCTCATCCACTGGGGTGAACTCCAATGTACAGGCACCGAGCCAGGGAGCAATAAGTATCGCCACCCCTGCCCGCCGCCTCTCACCATCGGCAACTCCAGAGTGGAAGAGAGTCCAACCCATCGAGCCCCACCCCCAGGCCTGGCTCCAGGAGGGGGCCCCGGTGACCCACGTCCGGGCAAGGGAAACGCAAAACCATTTATGTCTTTCATCATTTGGGGTCTTTGTGAGCTACTCTTTGTCTGGCCCCTCCCCTAGAACCTGTTTGCCATGGGAGACCCTACCAGGGGCATAAAGCCCCCGACAACTTAGCTCGGAGGATCATTGGGACACGCAAACCCCTCCACCACGATAAGGTGGTAGCTCACTCATGGAGGGGTATTATCATTGTTTATCATCATTTATCATCATTATTATCATTGTTATTATAATCATTATTATATGAAAAAGTCATACATGTTATGTTCTAGGATGGTTAAGGAGGGAAGAGAGTGGACTGATTTTGCAGGAAAACTTTAGGATTAAAGGGGTTGATGTGACCTTTGACCTTCCTGAAACACTGCACAGATTTTTATTCCTCCATGGGTTTCTGTGTTTGCCTCTCACTGTTTGGCTCTGAGTATCTGACTGGTAGGGTTGTGTCTCACTGTGTGTGATTTCTCCCTGAGTTTCGATGTGCTGCTGCTGGACTCTGGTGGTTTCATTTCTCTGAGCTTGTATTTGCTGAAACCACGGGGCACTATAGACGCCTGAGCCTTGACAGCACGTGTCCTCTTTCTGGAGGCATAGAAATAAACTGAAGCACTTTATTATTTCCCTCTCATCCTTTACGTCACTGAAATGTGACGGCAGACCACAGCCATGATAAAGTATGATAATGGTAAGCTCATTTACCAGATTATTGGAATAAATTACTGAGGAAATAGTCATTAATTGAAGAGAATATTCTTGTAATTTTTATTCCATGGAGTTATAAGATTGAAGCTGTAATTCGACTCTATAGAGAGGCTATCATATGTGATTCTGTGAATAAAAGGTCCATTTGAAGATGAAATTCCTCTGCTCCACTTGATTTGATGTTTTGTAGTTTGAATATTTTCTGTCTCTACATCTCTCTCTTTTCACTCGCCTGTTTGTCAGTTTTCTCTCCGTCAGTTTTTGTTTCGTGGGTTTCCTTTTGTTTGGAGTTCATTTGGTCTCTGCTTTAATCTGACCTCTCACTTTTTCTCCGTCTCCGCTTGATGTGGCGATGAGCTTCTCATTCACAGACCCATTTTTTACTCTGCAGTCCTCTTTTTGCTGTTGGTCTTAGAAAGCTTGGATTTAGCAGAGCAGCTGGAACAGTTTACCCGGCTGCTGTTTTAATGATGCATTAAATAAACTGAGCGAAGCATTCAGGGACAGACTGTACCCACAACATGTCAGATACAGGTTTCAGTCAGAGGGACGGTCAGGCGGACGTCAGGCACTTCAAACATCCTTCTTTCATCTTCTCTTCATTCTGTTGAATTTTTTTTATCAACCTTGGATTTTAAAGATTTCAAAGATCATAAAAGTTTTTTTCATGAAGTGTATGAAGTCAGAGGATGTCTGTTTTAACCCTCTGACTCACTGTGCTCTCTGCAATGTTCAGCTGTTTAAAGTCATTGTTTTTATTCTTCTTAGAGCAATAAAATAAAAAAAGTTTTTATTCATTTTTTTATTTTAAAATATTCAGTTTTTTTCATAAAGTTACAGACAGGCATCAGGTGGTTAAAAAAACGGACCAACTGTAAAAATAAAAAAATACAGTTTTAAAATGTGTGAAATATGTTGAAACATTTTCTCATCACATTAAAAGAAATAATAATTCATGGAATTGCAAACAACACAGTTTAACGAAAAATGACCAAGGGGATGTCATCTCCTGGAGAAGACTTAAAAAAAAATAAAAAAAAAGAACTCTGAAAACATTTTTTATGACACACAGTTTCATGTTTACATCAGAGGGTTGAAGATGAAAGCTGAGGACGAGATTTTAATTATATGACATCCTGCTGAAAGGAAGCATCTGAAATCTGGCCTGATGTTCAGTTTCTGCCTCTCTCTGAGGGGATTTATCCACACACTCTGTGACTAATGTGGGAAAAGGCAGAAACACTGAAAAATCCTTTAATTTAGTGCTACCTCCGTCACGTCTCTGTTCCTGTTCCCTGTGACGGGCTACACACATGTTCACACTCTGTCACAGCCATCAACAGGCTCCGATCCTCAATTCACAAAAATACAGATTCAAGTCCTGAACCGAGCAGAAGAAGGTCCCGACTGAAGACCAGGACTTGGTTTTTACACTGAAACACGGCTACACCAGTTCAGAGAGGGAAAGTGTTCAATTCACGGCAACAGAAGCTTCATGCCTGTGTGTGTGTGTGTGTGTGTGTGTGTGTGTGTGTGTGTGTGTGTGTGTGTGTGTGTGTTTTTGTGTGTGTGTGTGTGTGTGTGTGTGTGTGTGTGTCTGTGTGTGTGTGTGTCTGTGTGTGTGTGTGTGTGTGTCTGTGTGTGTGTGTCTTTGTGCCTGTGTGTGTGTGTGTGTGTGTGTGTGTGTGTGTGTGTGTGTGTGTGTGTGTGTCTTTGTGTGTGTGTGTCTTTGTGTGTGTGTCTTTGTGTGCGTGTGTGTGTCCTTGTGTGTGTGTGTCTTTGTGCGTGTGTGTGTGTGTCTTTGTGTGCGCGCGCGCGTGTGTGTGTGTGTCTTTGTGTGTGTGTGTGTGTGTGTGTGTGTGTGTGTGTGTGTGTGTCAGGAGCACTGATGAAGAACAGAAGCACTGGGGCTCAGGAGGACATCCATCATCTCCATCAGGCTGAAATGGGTCTCTGGATGGGAGACGCCACCAGACGACCCCCACCCTCCAAAACTGGACTACACAAATACCAGGGCCTTCGTTATAGTTGTTCTCTTCTTCATCATCTTCATCATCATCGTCATCATCATCATAACCATTGTTGTGGTCACTGTTGTCCTTCTAATATGAGATTAATGTCAGCACAGAGAGAAAGAGGGGGTCACATGATGCTCCCGACTTCCAAACTAAGTAATCATAGAATCTATGATTACACGTCTACCATCAAGAATCTATAATAATACATCAGCGATCAAGCATCTCTGTTTACAGATCTATGATTTCAGATCTACAGTACCCTGAAGGACTAGAGCTTGGTTTTGTGACATGTCAGTGAGCTCCACAGGCTCCTGCTGTCCCTTCTCAGAAGAGTGCTCACTGTTTTGGAACAACTGCCCCAGGTGTGAATTTACCCTAAAATAAAATGTATTTTTATTATTCATGTAACCCATCACACAGAGGTCACAGTGGTAACCGTGAGGTGAGCAGTTCCCTGTGGCTACACTCAGCATAGGAGAGGAGAACAAAATGCTGTAGACCATGTAAACAAAGACAAACTTCTTCTGCTTTAGTTCAGTACTGTAATAGATGTGAATAACACACCACACTCTGCAGTTCAGGAGCAGATACCAACAGATGGCGCCCAGTGTTAGAAAACATAAAACCCCACACTCTCTCTCTCGTGTTGATCATGTCTCATCTCAGGTTTGTGCAGAAACCATAACCCAGCCTGTAGTGAGAGCTTAAAAAACAGACTGGATTTAAACTCCACCACCAGCACCGCCCCCTGGTGGAGACCTGCTTCACCGACCTTAGTGAACTTTACTTTGAACTCACTTTTTCTCTGGTCTGTTTGCAGGTGGTGATGACCTTTGACCCTACAGAATTCATACAGCAACAGGGACAGATAGTCTCACAAGAGAACAGACACATAGACACTGTTCCAAACCAAATGGACAGTAAAGAACCAAAGACAGACAGAGGAAGAAGAAGAAACCAAACACACACACACACACACACACACACACACACACACACACACACACACACACACACACACACGCACAAAGACACACACACACACACACACACACACACACACACACACACACACACACACACACACACATTCACACGCACAAAGACACACACACATACACACACACACACACACAAGAAAAATACACACACATATTATTTATTTTTATTTAACCTTTATTTAACCAGGAAGGTCCCATTGAGATTAAGAACCTCTTTTTCAGAGAGTCCTGGCCAAGAGGCAGCAGAGTTACACAGTAAACTTTTGGTGATTTACAATCAAAATTAATATAATGAAAAACAGGTACAGTTTGAGGAGGCTATCTCAAGTGCTCTCAGTCTGGATTTAAATGCATTTATAGTAACAAGATCAGTTAAACACATGCACAAAACACACACACACGCACACACATACACACATACACACACACACACACACAAACACACACACACACACACACACACAAAGACACACACACGGGCACACACGGGCACACACACACACACACACACACACACACACACACACACACACACACACACACACACACACACACACACACACACACACACATGCACAGCTGAAAGTGACCAGATATACCTGTGTTTCTTTCTCATCACTGCACTTCTGTGTCACAGACTGTCGAACATTAGTGTTGATGTGTTGTAGTGTAATGCTGACTCATTCCAGTAGATGGCGGTAATTCAGCAAAACCTGCCACCAGTATATACAAAGAGCACTAGTGCCATGCATTGTGGGAAACAGTATGCCAGGTAGACTGGTCTGTGGCATACTGAGAATTTTTTTGGATCAGGAGGACATCCAGGAGTTTTGGAATACTGCAGATCTCACAAGCTTTTGCATACTACCAACAACATACTGCATTTCAGCAAAAAATAGAAGGGACTACTGCTGTGGGCTGTTGGAAAACAGCCACAATGACAGATATGACACAGCAAGGCTGTAAACCTGTTTGTTTCTATTGTTCCTTCTGTAACTGCAGCCAGCCTCTGGTGGACAAATAACGTTAAGAATCCCTGCTGCTCCACAGCTGCTCTACTGCTGCTCTACAGCTGCTTTACTGCTGCTCAAAAGCTGCTCTACAGCTGTTCTACAGCTGCTCTACAGCTGCTCTTCTGCTGCTCTACAGCTGCTCTACTGCTGCTCTACAGCTGCTTTACTGCTGCTCAAAAGCTGCTCTACAGCTGTTCTACAGCTGCTCTACAGCTGCTCTTCTGCTGCTCTACAGCTGCTTTTCTGCTGCTCTACAGCTGCTCTACAGCTGCTCTACAGCTGCTTTACTGCTGCTCTACAGCTGCTCTACAGCTGCTCTACGGCTGCTCTACTGCTGCTCTTATGCTGCTCCTCAGCTGCTCTTCTGCTGCTCCACAGCTGCTCTACAGCTGCTCTACAGCTGCTTTACTGCTGCTCTACAGCCGCTCTACAGCTGCTCTACAGCTGCTCTTCTGCTGCTCTACAGCTGCTTTTCTGCTGCTCTACAGCTGCTCTACAGCTGCTTTACTGCTGCTCTACAGCTGCTCTACAGCTGCTCTACGGCTGCTCTACTGCTGCTCTTATGCTGCTCCTCAGCTGCTCTTCTGCTGCTCCACAGCTGCTCTACAGCTGCTCTACAGCTGCTTTACTGCTGCTCTACAGCCGCTCTACAGCTGCTCTAAAGCTGCTCTTCTGCTGCTCTACAGCTGCTTTTCAGCTGCTCTACACCTGCTCTACAGCTGCTCTTCTGCTGCTCTACAGCTGCTCTACAGCTGCTCTCCTGCTGCTCTACAGCTGCTCTTATGCTGCTCTACAGCTGCTCTTCTGCTGCTCTACAGCTGCTCTACAGCTGCTCTACAGCTACTCTTTAGCTGCTCTACAGCTGCTCTACAGCTGCTCTTCTGCTGCTCTACAGGTGCTCTAAAGCTGCTCTTCAGCTGCTCTACAGCTGCTCTACAGCTGCTCTTCTGCTGTTCTAAAGCTGCTCTTCTGCTGCTCTACAGCTGCTTTTCAGCTGCTCTACACCTGCTCTACAGCTGCTCTTCTGCTGCTCTACAGCTGCTCTACAGCTGCTCTCCTGCTGCTCTACAGCTGCTTTTATGCTGCTCTACAGCTGCTCTTCAGCTGCTCTACAGCTGCTCTACAGCTGCTCTTCTGCTGCTCTACAGCTGCTCTAAAGCTGCTCTTCTGCTGCTCTACAGCTGCTCTTCAGCTGCTCTACACCTGCTCTACAGTTGCTCTTCAGCTGCTCTACAGCTGCTCTAAAGCTGCTCTTCTGCTGCTCCACAGCTTCTTTTCAGCTGCTCTTCTGCTGCTCTACAGCTGCTCTACAGCTGCTCTTCTGATGCTCTACACCTGCTCTACAGCTGCTTTTCAGATGCTCTACAACTGCTCCACAGCTGCTCTTCTGCTGCTCTACAGCTGCTCTACAGCTGCTCTTCTGCTGCTCTAGAGCTGCTCTACACCTGCTCTACAGCTGCTTTTCAGCTACTCTACAGCTGCTCCACAGCTGCTCTACAACTGCTCTTCTGCTGCTCTACAGATGCTCTACAGCTGCTTTTCAGCTGATCTACCGCTGCTCTACAGCTGCTCTACAACTGCTCTTCTGCTGCTCTACAGATGCTCTACAGCTGCTTTTCAGCTGATCTACCGCTGCTCTACAGCTGCTCTTCTGCTGCTCTTCTGCTGCTCTACAGCTGCTCTACACCTGCTCTTCTGCAGCTCTTCTGCTGCTCTACAGCTGCTCTACAGCTGCTCTACAGCTGCTCTACACCTGCTCTTCTGCAGCTCTTCTGCTGCTCTACAGCTGCTCTACAGCTGCTCTACAGCTGCTCTTCTGCTGCTCTTCGGCTGCTCTACAGCTGCTCTTCAGCTGCTCTACAGCTGCTCTACAGCTGCTCTTCTGCAGCTCTTCTGCTGCTCTTTAGCTGCTCTACAGCTGCTCTTCAGCTGCTCTACAGCTGCTCTTATGCTGCTCTTCAGCTGCTCTTCTGCTGCTCTTCTGCTGCTCTACAGCTGCTCTTAAGCTGATCTTCTGCTGCTCTACAGCTGCTCTACAGCTGCTCCACAGCTGCTCTTCTGCAGCTTTTGTGCTGCTCTTCAGCTGCTCTTCAGCTGCTTTAAAGCTGCCCTTCTGCAGCTCTTCTGCTGCTCTACAGCTGCTCTACACCTGCTCTTCTGCAGCTCTTCTGCTGCTCTACAGCTGCTCTACACCTGCTCTCCTGCAGCTCTTCTGCAGCTCTTCTGCAGCTCTTCTGCTGCTCTACAGCTGCTCCTATGCAGCTCTTCTGCTGCTCTTCAGCTGCTCTACAGCTGCTCTACAGCTGCTCTACAGCTGCTCTTATGCTGCTCTTAAGCTGATCTTCTGCTGCTCTACAGCTGCATTTCTGCTGCTATACAGCTGCTCTTCAGCTGCCCTTCTGCAGCTCTTCTGCTGCTCTACAACTGCTATACACCTGCTCTCCTGCAGCTCTTCTGCAGCTCTTCTGCAGCTCTCCTGCAGCTCTTCTGCTGCTCTACAGCTGCTATACACCTGCTCTCCTGCAGCTCTTCTGCAGCTCTTCTGCAGCTCTCCTGCAGCTCTTCTGCTGCTCTACAGCTGCTCTTCTGCAGCTCTTCTGCTGCTCTTCAGCTGCTCTACAGCTGCTCTTCTGCTGCTTTTTTGCTGCTTTACAGCTGCTCTTCAGCTGCTCTACAGCTGCTCTTCTTCAGCTCTTTAGCTGCTCATAGCTGATGGTCCAGCATGAACAGCATGGCCACCACAGAAACATCTCTCAAACCAGAGAAGGAAAAGATTCAAGCTCTTCAGAGACTTAGTAGTGTTTCAGCTGACAGGCTGCTAGGAGGTTGTTTTAGATCTAATATCGTCCAGTCTCTTAACTTCCTTTAAATCTGCTCTCTTAGGGTGTTTTCCCACTAGGGGCCCTGTCCCGGATCCGGGTGCACTTGAGCCCAAAGTCCGGTTCGTTTTGGTAGTGTGAATACAAACAAACCGCGCCCGGGCACTGGGCCCGAGTCCACTTGGGGAGGTGGTCTCTAGCGCGATTGAAGAGGACTCCGTCACGGTTCGGTTGAGACGTGAATGCAAGCGCGCCAGGATACGGGACAGAAAGTTGCCGCTGCTCTGTGACGTCACGGCTGAATGACTCTGCTCTTTAAAAATGGCAGCGAAGGGTTCCCTTTGGAGCGGGGATGAAACAAAGGTTTTACTTGAAATTTGGGCTGATGAGGACATTCAAAGACAATTGGACTGTACACACAAAAATTCGGAAATTTTTAGCTTAATTTCTCAAAAATTATCGTCCTATAGATTTACAAGGACCACCGAACAATGCCGTGACAAGGTAAAGAAACTCCGCCAACAGTATCACAGAGCTCGGGATGCGCTTCGTAAGTCCGGCAGCTCAAGGGATGAAAAGGAGAAGTTTACTTGGTATGACGCTGTTGACAATATAATTGGCCATAAACCAACAAGTCAGCCAAACGTACTGGAGTCGGAACCGCTTTCCCCACCGACATCGACATCCCCGCCGCCATCTGATCCGGACAGCGCTGATCCGGTCAGCCCGGCAGACGACTTGTCACCAAACGGTAAGTTAACGTCAATGTCAGTTTATAACAGGGGTAGCTGGATATATCACTCTTAAGCCTGGCTCACACTACCACACCGATTTAACCGAGATTCGGTCCTCCCAACAATCAGGGAAGAAATCTGGTCTGGGAGAAAAATCGGGCCCAACGTTCGGCAAAGATTAGCTATCCTCTAGTGTGAGCGGTTGACAGATGAATCTTTAGCTCCACGATCGTCTCACAGACTCTTCGGAGCCGCAGCAGCCAATAATTTTCAAACATGTCTGATATTTATCTGGATGATTACAACATTCATTCTCACTGAGGATGACAACAGACAATTAGAAAGAGCCCCAGAGACCGGACAACACACAACAAATGAAGGCTCAAGGTGCAACTGAAAGGCTCAGCAGGTCAGCTGACCGCGCGCTCCACTGGCCCAGTCAAGCCAGCTCAATAACGCCTTTAAAAATAACACATAACCACGTCATTTTCAGTAGCAAAGTGTTGTGTTATCAGTGATTGGTGTGAGATCATGCCATTATTGGCTGATACAGCAACAGTTTCACCTCTGTTCACCGCTGCAGACAGCTCCGCTTCTCTCTCCTCCTGTCCCACCAACGCGCTAAAAACCTCAGATAAAACACCTGAGAAAATGCGGTGCATCACTCTCTCTGGTCAGATAATCTTGGTTTAATCCTGTAGTGTGTGTTGGTCAGTATTTTTCAAATCTTGTTGTTAGAGTGTGCTTAAGATTTGAGAGAAGATGATCTGTGAAGATTCTCCTTATGTGTGAGATAAAACCCGATTTCAGAATCTTTTAAGATTTTTAAAATCCTGTAGTGTGAGCCAGACTTTATTTATGGTCATGTTTTTTTCTGTGTCAACCATATGAATCAATTATCCGTTTATGATAGACAGACTGGTGCATTCACAAATGAATAAGTAAGCTAAATAGATGAAAACGTCGGGGAAAACTCATGTGTGTTTATCTAATCATGTAGCCTACATAGCTATTTATTCATGTAGCCTATCTATCCAGTGTTTCCCCCGACGTATAAGATAAGATAAATGCACAACAACGAGATTAACCACATTTCTTTGAAAGCTTTAAGTTTTATTCTGTTTTTTTTTTATTTACACTGTGGTATGCTGAATGCAGTGAATGTATCTTCTTTATTGCTTTCATGTTATCAGGTACTTTGGAGGAGGCCTCTGACTGCAGCCCTGTACCAAGCCAGAGCAGGCGAAAGAGGAAGGCAAAAATTGATACATCTAGCCTGATGACTGAGTTCTTTGACTTGCAGAAGAAACACTTCGAGGAATTCATGCAGGGTGAGGAGCGAAGACAAAGAAATGAGCATGAAAGTCTTAATGCCTTGATGAAGTCTCAAATGGAGATGGAGGAGCGCCGATTGAGAATTCAGAGAGAGGAACAACAAGAAACTAACAGAATGTTTATGGCAATGATGGACAGAATGTTTTGTACAATGGTGCCTTCATCTCAGCAGCTGGCACCTCCACACCTACAGCATCCTTCTCACTCCTTCTTTGGTCCTCCACGTCACTACACTGGCCATGGAGAGGCACCAGGCCTGGGCCCATTTGGGGAGGTGGTCTCGGGCGCACTTCAAGGGGAGTCATCCAGCTCATGGAGAGCTCATGGAGATTCAGAAGAACCTCCTTGTACCTCCAGCGCACTGTCTAGCACTTCTCATGCCCTTTATTTGTCACCAGAACAACAGTCATCCCAGTCTTATCAAAACCTTTAGAGTAACTCGATGTTGTAACAGAAGTTTTTTTTAATTATTACTATTATTATTATTTATGTTTTTTTTTTTATTACCAGTGGTTCTCATCTGGCAGGTTAGAATATAGATTTTTGCTGTTAGGCTGTTTGTATTAAGTTGTGTATTCCAAGGAAACAAACTGTTAGTTGCAAAAATCAGTTAGAGTGCAGTGATTTCCAAGCTGTTTTATGAAAATTTATTAGAAGCATTCATACATTCTCTTTTCAATTTTCTGTTAAAAGTACAATATACGTGTTAAAGAATGTAAAAGATCTTGCAATAGATAGGTGTTATTTAGTCTCTTTGAATAAAGAAAGTCCACAGCGACTTTCATTTTTTTGATCGGTGTTTATTTACAAAACAAATCAACATATAAATGTACAAATTTCAGGAAGATATAAAAACTTAAATTTTTTATCCTATACAAAAACAGAAAACCCCAATATTTTTAGTGTGTCCACTGATGTGCCCTGAGCAATTGTTGTGTTTCTTTTTTGTAGTCAATTTTAAGACTTTAAAAACAATGTTCAACTACTATTACAAAACATTTTATTGTAACACAAATAAAAAATATTTCTAGACCCCAAATAACATTTTTCTGTACGTTTTTTTTTCTAAACACATGTTCATTACAAGTTAAAAATTTTATCAGGAAAAGTCGAACTTCATTTTGCAAATCCTACCAACAAATCAACAAAAACAGCCGAGGTTCCTTTCTTTTAATACTAAACAAAATTACTGTAATATCAGAATCATTCGGATGCTTAAGAAACTTAACAAGGGTAAACATTTAAAAGGTGGAAAAAGTACACAGCTTTCAGACATGTTCGACGTGTAGTTTTAGGGTGGAAATCTAACAATTGGTAAACATTTTCATGTACAACATTCTTTGGACCAGCCTTTAAAACAAAACCAGTAGATTGAAGGAATCTTAGTAAATGTCATTCACTTTCCACCCCGATAAAATGATACTTAAGGAAATGGGGAGAAATAAGAGCACAAAGCATCCCTTGTGGTGTTGGCAGAGGTGTTTGCTTGAGGGTTATTAATTTCAGCAACCTCATTATCACAATCAGCATCAAAATGCTGATCATACTCTTCACTGTTGCATTCACAAAAATTGTGAAGAACACAGCAGGCTGCAACTGTGTTATTAATGTTTTCTAGGTGACAGTCATAACGCTTCATCAGGCACCGCCACCTGCCTTTGAGTCGCCCAAAAGCTCTCTCGACTGTCATCCTTGCCCTGCTGAGCCGCGAGTTGAACACCGTCTGTGCAGGTGATGCACCACTCTCGTGGTATGGTTTGATTAACCACGGCAGGAGCGGGTATGCCGCATCACCTACCAGGACAACTGGAACATCTACTCCCATAATGTGCTCTGTAATATTTGGGAATAGATCCCCTGTCTGACCCTTCTGAAAAATACTGGAATTTCCAAAAATCCTTGCGTCGTGAACTCTTCCTGGCCATCCTACATTAATGTCCCAAAATCTGAGTCGATGGTCAACCACACCCTGCAGAATGATGGAGTAAAATCCCTTACGGTTATAGTAATCAGCGGGAGTGTCTGGTGGAGCTAATATGCCAATGTGTGTGCCATCAACTGCTCCGCCACACTGAGGGAATCCCCAACGCTCCTTAAAGCCCTGAATAATTACTTTGAATTCCTGTTCAGAGGGTGTTTTAATGTAAAGATGCAGCAAATTACGCACTATGGCACAGGTAACATGATTAGAAATTTTACAAGCAGTTGAGATGCCAATGCCAAACAAATGAGCAATGGTGCGATATTCCACATTTGTGGCCATTCGCCATAGGCATATAGCCACACTCTGCTCCACGGGTACAGGACTCCTGAAGCGGGTTGCTTGTTTTTGCAAGTGTGGCCGAAGGATGTCGCACAGCTGTAGGAAAGATGACCGTTTCATCCGAAAATTCTGAAGCCATTCTTGATCTCCCCAGCTCATGAGGACATGCTGCCACCAGACGCCTGACCTGCCTTGAACCCAGATACTCCAGAAGAAGAAAAGAAAATATTTGACAATATTTTAACTATTTAATTAATTCACCTATGCTAATTATGTTATCTATTCGTTCAATTGCTTTATTGAGGCTTTCTGGTATTCATTTATTATATCATTTGTATTTATAAATTCCATGGGCTATTTATTTACTGTAGTTAGCTGCAATTGATAGGTAAATATCACATTTATCACCAGTGTTTTTATAGATTATAAATCTAGTCATGAATTCATCCATATTTCCCGTTTGTCTGGTGTTTATTTGTAATATTATCTATTCATCACATATTGATGGAATTTATTGTAAGTATTCTCTTCATCCACTAATAATAATTCATGTATGTTTTCAAAACATTCATTTCCACAGGTCTTGCAGTTTATCATCACATTTCATTGCTTTAGCTACTTTTCTGTATATATAATCATACATATAATCATACAACAAATTGTTATTGCATGTATTTTTATTTACAAAATTATTCCGTAACAAAACAGGAGACTTCTTCGCACATCTAATTTAGGACACAGGTGCGTCGGAGAAAAAGTCGATTGGAACAAGAAGGAGGACTCCCGCACACTGTCTAACTTGCAAGGCAAACAAACCTTTGTTTGCCTGATGAGATGAAGGTCTGAGACAGAAACGTCGCAAATAAATTGTTTTCTTGCAAGTTAGACAGTGTGTGGGAGTCCTCCTTCTTATTTACAAAATTATTAAAAAACGTACATTAATTTAACTTGATAACCAATGTACCTGTGCTGTAGCCTACCATACTAAATCAATGATACTTTTAAAAAATTGAAACCAAAGGAAAATTACATTTTTGTTCATCATATAGGCTACATAACCACCTGAAGTTACGTTAACTGCAGGTTGTATAACACAGACCACATCACGTAGGCCTATATGTAATGAGTAGCCTTTATATATATATAGGCTACTATACTAGCCTTTATATCTATCTGTGTTGTGGACACCTTACATTCTAACAACTATAGGTTGCCCACACTTTTTGGAAGCTTTGTGGAAATCATTATACATTAGTCGACCAGTGGTCTGTTATCACTCACCTCACGGAAGACTGTGAGTTGACGTGTAGAAGAAGCGATAAAAAGGCAAGTCTCGACGTCTCCTGCCTCTTCAAAAACGATCGTATCCGTGCAGAACGGGCCAATGCCATCCTCCGAGCTGCACAATAAATGTTGAGGTGGGAGGAAGGTCGCTGCTTGCGTCTTAAACAATATAAAAACGCCCATAAAAGCACTAGGGACTCCATTGCCGGTGCTTAAACACAGCCTTCGCTAAAATAAAAACACATTCAACACTTATTACGAAGACTATATGCGTATTTCTTTGTTTTGATTTGCGATGGTTGATAACAACGATGATTTACGAGGGTCCAGAAGGACGCTGATGCCGTCTTAAACAATATAAAAAACACATTCGAAGGAAAATGAAGGAGAGGAGAGAGCAAGACGTAAACATTGGTTGTTTGACAATGGTTACCATGGTAGCCTCTTCTTCGTTCTCCTCCGGAGCAGATTTGGTAACCAGTTACGTGCATATCGCCCCCTGCTGTTTCAAACGGAGTAAATACACAAGTGGGCCCGGGCACGGTTCGATGATGCAAGTGTGAATGCAAGCCAGCGGGGGGAGGGGGAGGGGGGCAAACCGTGCTGCAGCGCGGTTTGAAACAAGTGGGCCTAATGTGAATGTGTCCTTAGATTACGCTGGACTAAAGCACAGAGCTGCCAATGAATGGATTACTGCATGTTAGATTGTGCAGGTCATGAGTCTCTGCCCTTTGCTCTCTTCTCAATTGCAGTACATAAACCAAACAGCATCTTGAGAGGTCAATCCCACACACACACACACACACACACACACACACGCACACACACACACACACACCACACACAGTCACACACACACACACACACACAGATAAGTGTCAAAGGTCATATTGTGTCTGGAGAGGATTTCTGGCTGTTTGATCTGAAACACACACACACACACACACACACACACACACACACACACACACACACACACACACACACACACACACACACACTGGTAAGAGGCGGTGTAGCCTGTTTGTGGATCCCGGGCTGAGGAGACCTCAGACTCGTGTTCATTCAGCAGGAAGGAAAGACCCCAAAGAGACGGTTACTGTGGAGAAACCTGCAGAGCTGACTTGAGACAGTCTTGCCCAAGACTTAAGACATAAAAGAGAGGTTTGTATTTGACCAGAGAGCCTCAATGAAGTGTAGACTTTTAAGAAGAGGCTTAGTAACGGCAACTTTTAAAAGTTGGGGCACGTAGCCCGTCAGTAAGGACACAATAATCATCCTCAGTAAAGAAGGTCCAACCAAGAGAAAGACTTTCTCCAGCAGCCAAGCTGAGACGGGTCAAACTCTGTGGTCAAAGAGTCCTATGTCTTAACAGAGTACTCCAGTCAAGAACAGCTCACAGACAACCCGTAGTATCAGCAACAACTTGATCAATCTGAGAGGGAGCTAAGCTACCTTGAAAATGGCTACAGCCACGCCAGACAAGCTCCTATAGGCATGAAATTTGTATTAGCTGGAGAAAAGTATGATAACAGGAATTCAAAGGTTACCAAGAAGCTGTGATGGTTTTAACAGAGGACCCAGAAGTGAAACTCAGACTGGCGTGAGGCTGATGAATTTGTTTTCCAAAAACACAGAGGTAAAGTAACTGAAGGAGCAGGATGCACGCCAGCGGTGGAGGCGTTTTGGGGAGTGTGGAGATCACTGGGAACAGAGCAGAAACAAGAGAGGTTAACAGGCTGCACTGGAAACGCTGGAACAGTGGAGAGAGAAACACGACTGAGAACCCATGTACCACAGAAGTGCAGGCACAAGCTGGCAGCTTGCAGGAGCTGAGCTGGAGCTTCAGAGCAGCTGCTGGTTGCCCCTGATGAGGATCGGCTGTGTCTCCACAGAGTGAAGGCCTCCTCACCACACCTCCACCAGCCTCTGCTGCTCTGAAAACAGAACACAAAAACTCCTCCCAACACAAACAGAGAACACAACAAAACAATCCCAGAGAACAATGTGTCCGAGCCATGACAGAAGTGGTCGGACAGGAGAGGATTCTGTGGGAAGACAGTTTAAATTGACATTTCAGTCAGGAACACTCTTGTCATAGATTAACCATTTATTGCCAAATGGATACAGTTAGAATTGGTGTTAAAGCTCTGCTTTTCAGAGTACTCCCTGGGTTAGCCGAGCAGCTTGCTCGAGCTTTCCAGGGAGTGCATAGCAAACCCCCAAAACAACAGAGCCAAACACCAATTCGGGTGATATGCTGCTATGAATAAACTAATAACCTGAAAGGAAGCATGCTGAATGAGAGATATTAAACTTATTACAGTCAGTGTACTGAAAACCCCCCAAACCCTATGATGCAGCATGCATCCTAAATGGGTCATACTAAAGTTATCGGAAATAAGACTAAAATTATGTGTTTACAGCAAGCATACTGTAGACCTCTGGAAGACCTGAGATGCCAAAGAAAGTTAATGATGCAAGCTTGCATCCTAAAGAGGTCATACTAACATGATCTGATATGTAAATATTCAATGTTAACACTACCAAGTATGAATCCAGAAATAAACAACAGTGATTATAAAACTATGTGATACAGCAAAGCATGTTGCTGACCCAGAGAGAATACTGATGCAGCATGCATCTTGACGGGTCATACTAACTTTAAGTGATATGTGAAAAAAGTCTTATGTGAACCAGCAAGCGTGCTGATGACCCAGAAAATCCTATGATGCAAGCTTGCATCCTAAAGAGGTCATACTAACATAATCTGATATGTAAATGTTCTAAATTTATACAGCAACAATGTGTAAATCAAGAAATAAATAACAGTGATTTAAAATAAACTATGTGAAACAGAAAAGCAAGCTGATGACCTGAAGAGGAAAATGATGCAGCATGCATCCTTGTCAGGTCATACTAATTTTAAGTGATATGTGGATAAACTCTTATGTGAAACAGCAGCATGCTGTTGACCCAGGGAATCAAATGATGCAAGCATGCATCCTAACCAGTTATAACTGATGTTAAATTGAATGAGAATAAAAAGGGTCTCTTGAGTAAGGAAAATTAAAATAGCTTCTGTTACATAGCCTGAGCAAGCGTAATGTAAACCCTTAATGAGATACACAAATATCCTGTGACTTGTTAAACTACTAAGCAACCCCAGCCACCTCTTCTGATTAAAGATTTTATTTAACATGCATCATGGCATACATGTACTTTTACTCATGGCTTTTTGGGCTGACATGATCTCCTTCACCCCCGGGTAAACGTAACGTTCATAAGCTGATGATGACCAGCGTCCCATGATTTTCAAAGTAGAAGCTGGAACCAGTTCAGCAGCAGTGGTAGCTGCTCCAATGCGGAAAGAGTGTGGGGTGTAAAGTTGAGGAGGGAGACCACATCTTTGGCAGAGGAGACGGAGTCGTGAGGTGACCCAAGATCTTGTCATGACTTTTCCTTTTGTTGGAAAAGAGGTGAGTTGTATGACATACATCTAAGTGTCACTCCTACTCTGCTTTCCCACACTGCCTTGCAGGGTACCTCTAACTGGGTGCTCAGTATCTTCCCACGCTGCTATCCTGACAGAGCTACTTTTCCCACGCTGCCTTACAGGGTACCTTTAACCGTGCACTAAGTCATGTTCCCACACAGTTATCCTGACAGGGTACATTTTCGCACTGCCTTACAGGGTACCTTTAACTGTTCACCTCAGTTAGTTTCCCATACTGCGATCCTGACAGGGTACCTCACAGATAGTTTGTCACTCAAATGATGTCTTTGTTCTAAATTCCTCAAATACTTAAACTACTTCTTGTTGGAAATGTGATGCTATCAATCTGACCAAAATACACTAAAATTATTAATCTGACTCCAATCTCCTCTCACCTCTTTCCGCGCAGTTCGTTGATGGGGAAGGATCAGGAGACGTCCTGGTTCTCAGTTGAACACAAATTTATTAACAATAGGACAAGAATCTGCATTTACAGAGACCTCTGGTGCAGCCTCATTTCCCTGTTCCCTACATGTTGCAGAGACAGTTCATGAGACTGACCCTGACTCTCTCTCTCTCAGCACCAATATATAGTCACTAACAGAGTTTTTCTAAAGAATGTAGGTTGAGTCATCTTCTTATTGGCTCTCCAGGTGTTGTCCCCCTCTGATTGGCTGCTGGCCGTCTTCTGTCTCTGTCTGTGACTGGCATTCATCAAGTGGGTGATCAGCCCCCCTTCACTTATCTGTAGAGAAACTGTTAGACACACAAATCTCGCTTCCTTCCTTCCTTTAATTGTTTACCTTCCTCACTTTGACTGAAACACCTCAACTCTAAAAAAGTAATTGCTGACTTGTGTTATTCGTGTTACACAGTTACTTCTTTTTATTATTGGGTAGAAACATTAACTTCACTTGTGGTCACTCTACACTCTGGGTGCTCCATAAAATCCCAGAAGCCCCCAGCCCCCTCAAGTGTCCTGCAATTCATACCAACAGCAATGAGCACATGTGTACAACCAAGTTAGTAAAAGCACATCTGTATAGTATTGTTAATAAAAACATGTCTACATGGGCTATAAATTCTTTCAATTCCCCCTTTTGACCTCATTTACATGAGGTCACCTAAAAGAAGTTACTTTATTCAGTGTTAACAGCAGATCTTGTTTTTCTGCAGTTGCCCTGCCCTCTAACAGGGAGGGGGTAATTTATTTTCTAAGAGATACTGGGTCAAAGGATACGAAGAAATACAGGAACCCCACTTGATAAATTTGATGGCATTGTCTATAGTTGCGTAAAACAACGAAAAGGGAGCTAGAGGAATTAAACTGTTGAGACTCGGGGTGCTATCATCGTGAGGGGCCGAGAGATCGATAATAAGACGTTTTTTCCCTGAATATTTCCGAGTTGCTATACCTAAAGGATTTATGCGAAATTTAGAGAAAGGGGGGCTGTCATAAGGACCGGTTCTTTCTCAGCAGACTGACAGTTGTTACAGATGTGAGACGATTTGGGAAGAAGACACAGCCCGGCCAAGAACCCTTGAACCAGACCGGTTAACAGATAATTAACAAAACAACGATTAGGATGATTCTTCAGTTCTTTTCCAAGTTCTGAGACGTTTACTGGAGTGGTAGGTTTATTCACTTCTTTCTCACTAGATGAGTGCGGCGGGGACACACCGACCTGGGATGACTGTCTCCGCAAAAACTGCAAGCATGCATAAATTTACAGTTAGTAAATCTACAAACATTCTCGTTGAAGTTTATGCATAAAGGGGTCCCCAATTTTTTACTTAAGGTCACCTTAAAGTCTGGCTGCTCCACAGCGTTATTGGGAAGGAAGGATTGATCCGGATGAGGATGCTTTTTAATGACAGTTTTAGGGCAGAGACTCGCTGAATAAGAGAAAGACCCACACATGGTGCAGGAGAGGGCACCATGTGCCCTGTAAAGTGTCTACTTATGAGGGCCAAATCGACAACAGACCAGTCCAGTCTTTGATTAAACTTCTGCAGAAACATGGCTGCTTTTGCCGAGAAGGATTTATGATATTCATAAAACAGATTTCCACCATAAGACATTGCCACGTCCGAGATAATGGCCAAATAAGTGTCCAGTTCAAATCTGCGTTCAGGATACACCTCGCAGATAACATCTCTGAAGACTCCGAAAGCTATATTGAACTCCGGCATGGTAAGAGATTTGGACAGTCTTGGATCACTTTCCTTTAACACTACTGAGACATCTCCGCAATCAACGAGGCGTTTGTCTGACAATTCAGAAGAACACAGAAGGATTTTAACCAGATTGATATCGTACCTGCTAGTATTTGATTTCTCAGGTGAGGGGAGACAGCTGCTGCTGGAGGGAAGAAAGGCACTCCAGTCGAAACTGCCGGGACTGTGGTTCCCAGGGACATTAAGATGATTGGTTGGTTGCCATGGTGTCTGGGGACGCCGAAGACGGGCCGGGTGCAGGATCCTGGGAGAGGCCGGCGGAGAGATTTTCCAGAGTCTGAAGGCGTGCGTCCATCTCAGCAAGGGAAGACTGGATGTTGACCAGAGCAGACAAAACGGGATCTTGATCCTGGAGAGCAGCGTTGGACTGCAGCCTAGCTCTGTTCGCGGGCACGCTAAAGCTAGCGTCGCTGGGGACAGGGAATGAGCAGTTTTTCTTCTTACTCAAACTTTTCCTCGGGCCTGAAGAAGGGACAGAAGAGGGAGTAGAGGCCTCTTTCTCGAAGACTTTGGACAGGAAGAACTGGAAGAGCTCTTCTGCTCGTCTCCTGACCGGAGCCAAGAAACGGGAGCACATATCACCGGTGCTCTCCTCACTTCACTGGCTCCCGGTCAAGTTCTGGATTGATTTTAAGATTCTTTTATTTGCTTTTAAGTCTTTGCACGGGCTGGCCCCAGATTACTTATCAGACCTCGTTAAGGTGCACCGACCCGCCAGATCTTTGAGGTCTGCAGACCGGATGATCTTAGATGTACCGAGAACCCTGCTTAAAAGCAGAGGGGATCGGGCATTTGCAGTTGCTGCTCCCACACTGTGGAATGCCCTGCCCCAGTCTGTGCGTTCTGCAACCAGCCTCACCTCCTTCAAAGCTCATCTTAAAACCTACTTGTTTTCTCTTGCCTTTGGCTTAGCTAGTCACTTGTTTTACTTGTGTACGCTTCTCTTTTTACTGTTTTACTGTTATTTTTATTGTATGTTTCTTTTTTTAATGTTGTCTTACTGATAGCTTTTACTCTTTTATATTTCTCTCATGTAAAGCACTTTGTCTGGCTTGCCCTATAAAATGTGCTATATAAATAAAACTGACATTGACATTGACATTCGTGACTGGCTCCCGGAGGAGCTGCGATATTCCGAACAAACAGACCTTCTAGAATCTTTGGCACCGGCCATCCTTTGATCGATGGCTGATTTTAACGTCCCAGTCTAGAGCTACGGCGAACACTGCCGCTTGCTTCGGGCCTTTCTCCTTCCTCGACTGAAGAATCAGTAACACACTCATCTTCAAACTGAAGCTCCAGATGAGACATCGCCGCAGAAGAGAAGGTAAGCAAGCAGACGACCAAACACAAAACGAACGTTTTCATACCTTTAGAAGCACGACAGCAGCAGCTGAGCAACAATGAGGTAGCAGGAATAACTGAGAATGAAGACGTGTTTTAAATACACCGCCTTGTTGTTAGACACACGCTGTGATTGGTTGAGAGGGGTAGGTTAGAACATCAGTCTGTCAGCTGATCACAGCTGGGCGTATGACTTCCGTGTCCTGCATGAACTTACGTTAACTCCATTTTCCAGACCACGTGCAGGGCAAACAAAGCCAGTGGTGCAGTTTTAGCAGTTTTAAATTCCCTTCCATGTCACCCGCTCTGGGCCCTGGGAGGCATCGGACCAATGATTCTGAGGTGAATAACCCTAACCCATCTGCTCAATCCAAGTCCTCTTGAGTCTCCTGTTTACAGTGAGCTCTGTCTGAAAATACTGTTGCACAGTGAATCTGTTGGACAGTAAAGAAAGTGATACTGTATGGTACTGAATCAGAGATGCAGAGAAAGTTACATGCTCTAGGTAAAGCTTTCATTTTCAGTGTCATGATTGATTTGCAAACACTCACCATGGTAATTTGTCTTTAATTATTCAGCATGTATACACAACTGTCTGCACCTATTGTCACAGAGGGTGGGTGGACCTGTCAGAGGCTGCAGAGCAAGAAATGAAGAGTTTATCTTTATTTTCTGTTTCTATTTATGACAGCGGTGTAGGCCTAGTTTCTCCGAAGTAGGCCTTTAAAGTTTTGGGGGTTTGAATTAAAGTAACATGATCATGATCTGTCCATTGGTAGGGTGGAGCAGTGATCCAGACTCCGGATTAACCACCAGGCTGTCAGAAGGAGAACATTTTCTGAGAAGATACTCTTGTGAAGTTTTCAGCTCGAGGAAGGTATTGATACCAGGACCAAAGAGAGCAAACGACCAATATTTGACAGACCTGCTGAGGGACGTTACCTTGTCTACAAATCAACAGATACAGTTCTTATAGAGTAAAAATCCAACCATTAGACCATACAATGCTTGTTTTCCTGTGGAGGCTGACTTGATCACTGAATTCTGCATTTCCATCAGCAGCAGTGAGAGAGGATGACTATAGTTGGGCAGGGACAGTGGTTGTCCTGTTCATAGTACATGGTGGACCTGACCCAAACTTCCTCTCAAAGGATCCAGCCATCCACCTCCAGTTTCGGCTCAGCGGTAGAAGGCATTACAGAAGAAGACATAGGGACGGTGCTTTGAGAGTGTGAGGGTAACTGTTCAAAGGGTGTGATGTTAAAGCACAGTTCATTGGTCAGTTAAAAGGACCAGTTTGATCCACTTAACACTTCCAGCAGTTCCACGTTCCTGGGAGAAAATTCAACTTTTAATGCTTGGACATGATACAGCTTTATAATGCCTCTGCTCAGTGCTTGGTTGCTCAAATATACCTGTGCTACCAACCACCCATCATATTTCAAGTTCAAGGAGAGACTTGGTAGCTTGCATTTTTTCACAGCCCTACAACAGCATCCTGCAACTCTGGCTCTAGTCCTCTGCTACCCAGACAAACAGATGTGGAATAAGACACAGGTGAAACACAGAGGGGGCAGTCAAACAGGAGAGAAACACAAGGCCAAAGCTGTCAAAGAAGACATATTCATAACCAATGATTCATATTTGTAACTGTGTCAGTAATATTGTTTTCTCACAAAAATCTGCTGTCATATACTTGAGTCGTGAAACTGGGTTTAGGTTACAGTTGTTTTTATATGAGTGCAAAGTTTTATGACCACAACTCACTTTTTTACAACTACCAATTCTTCCCTGTGAATACAAATCCAAGCCTACGGGTACGAATTGAAAAGGGCTAAAATGACATCACTGAGGTCACAGGTCTCCTCTAACTGCGCATGCCCAAGCCCCAGAGGCAAACATGGAGGGAAATACAGAAGGAGACAGCCTCCCAGATGCCGCCAGCCCCAGACAAACACAACAGGTCACGTTTATCATAACGTTTATATCGTATATAATATATTACATATAATATAGGTATCTTCGAGTCACAAACCTATTGCTTTAACTAGCAAGCTAAAGACGTTGCTGACGAAGCTGTCTCAGTGTGATCGTTACCGGGATTGGAAGTTAGCCACTCCTAAGCCATTTCAGTTCATTAGCACTGAATCAACCGCATAATATGAAACATAATGTTATCTGAAAGATAATGCACTGTCCCTATATTTCTCTTAAACAGCATCATTAAACATGCCACATTGGGATGAGCTAACGTGAATCAGTGACTTCATGAGAAGATGAGAGTGAAAAGCTTGATGGAGAAATGAACCATGCTGAATGATCCTGCATATTACATGGTTTCCATAAAGTGAAATGATCAATTTAACACCTCCAAGAATTGCTTTCAGCATGGAGGTCAAAAGTGTGAACCTTGACGTCTCATTCAACTTTATGTAATGGTGCTTAATAAGGCTATGTATAGTGTCAGTTACCTTATACTGGAGGGAAAATGCCATGCATTGATTGCATGATACCAAGTCATTTGGAGAAAAAAATGTGCATGTGTAGGCAGTGAAAGTGACGTGAACCAATTGTTGGCAAGTGGAATGGCCTGATTTTCACATTATAATGGTCCTTTACTCATTTTTCAGGTTGTATAAAGCACTGTTTGAGGTCAAATCTTGCATATGTCACTCTGATGTGTTGTATAAAGTCATTTTAGGCAAAATCTCCATGTACATACAAGACCAGAGGAATGAATCAGTTTTTGGCAAGCAAAAAATGATCATTTTTACGTAGACATGACCCTTTACTCATTCTTCTTGAAAATACTGGTTGGAGTCAAATTTTTCATATGTCACTCTGATGTGTTAAGTCATTTTAGGCAAAATCTCCATGTACATACAAGACCAGAGGAATGAATCAGGTTTTGGCAAGCAGAGTAAGCTGATTTTTACATTGTAATTTCCCTTTCTCATTTTTAAGGGGTAATAATGTACTGGTTGGAGACAAATCCTGTTAGTATTACTGTGTTGTGTTATATTAAGTCATTTTAGGGCAAAATATCCATCCATGTATAATACTAGAGGCATGAATCAGTTTTGAGCAAGTAAAAATAAGCTGATTTTTACATTGTAATGTCCCTTTTTCCTCATATTCCAAACCCTACAAAGCACTGTGTGGGGCTCATTTTTGTTGGGGGATCTAATGTAATTTTGGTGCACAAAAAAGACTCTCCCTCGGTGACACATATCTTTATTAGCACAAATACACAGCCAATTGAAATGACCAACTAGCCTATTAAACAGTGATATAAGGCAAGTAGACGTACAGACGGCTGTAAAACACCAAACACAAGTAATCGTGGTTAGATGGTCATCAACAAACTGGTTGTGTGAGCCCGATGAAGACTGCCGAAGAGCCACGGAAGCTGCGCTCCTCAACTGTGACACCTGTGCTGTGTGCGCGCGCTCTTGTGGACCAGAAATCAGTTTCTGGCAAAAATCAACTTTTGGCACAACACCGGACGTTCTGGAGAATACCGCCCTCTGACATCATTAATTTAAAAAAAATCGCTCCAGTCAGGGTCTGGAAAAGGCCGTTTGGGAAAGTCCTGAATTTCCTGATGGCCAGCCCGCCCCTGCAGATCACGCAATCTTCAAATCCTCCAACAACGCTGTCTTGCACTGTGTCCTGCTCGAACAGCGTGATTGACAGGCGACTCTGCCACAGCCTGATCCGCCCCGCCCCTCTCTCTCACGTTGTGCCCCACCAGGGAAATCCCGGTATCCCTGTACGCCAGTCCGCCCTTGTCTACCCCCCTTGTCTTGAACACAATTTCCAACTTCAAAAGAAATACATTTTGTTATTATAACTACTCCTCTTCGGGCTGTGCTGAATAAAGATGCAAAAACAGGGGCTGATGGCAGTTTGCCAAGTTTTTCATGCTCTATCTTCTTCAAATGTGTTTCTTGCAAAATTATTATATCCCCCCTCTTTTTTTTTATTTTGCAAAATCCTTGTGACACAATTCTTATCTCACTCATATATGTATATCTCATATTTTTCTTTTCTACAGAACATCAGCAAATACAGAATCATTGACCAGACCAAACTCTGTTTATGTTTCTCCTCATAGTAAAAAATAAAATATATAAATAAATACAAAAATGATTCCAATAGGTCCATCACTCTCAATGATGGTTGTCCTGGAGGTTCATGCATTATTTTTTGCATGATTTCACTGTTCATCTCCTGAACATTTCTCTCCTGAAGTACAAGCCCAGCCAGCAAAGAGAATCGACCCGCTTCCGTAAAACCTGCAGCAATGTTGGCAGAGACTCGGCATTGGCTGAGATGAGGCAACCGCATATGAGCCGAGGCATTTCGCCACCTGCAGATAAGCTCACTCCTCCCTCCTCTACAGGCTTTCAGGCTGTAAAATTCTCTTTCTTGTGCCTGTGAATGTTAAAGGGAAAATCAAATATAGTTTTTATTGTATGCCATAAACATATTCCTTTATTTTTTTTCTAGTATTTCTTACTTTTATCAAATTTCTTTTTTCCTACTATTTCAACTCAATTTAAGCAGAGTTGGGAGATGGGCGAGGGCGCAATAACATACAGCAGTTTGACTGCTTAGACGCTATTTGTGCTTGCTGTAAAACATAGGCTCGGCTCTGATCCTCCTTGCCGACAGGAGACCGACTCCAACGAACTGTGCGTCATATTTAAAAGAAAAATGCACCAATCAGGTCATTGCTGCAGTGACGTGTCATCATTTTGGATGCAAGAGCGCTCATCGTTTTGAATCAGATCCTGCGCCACTTAGTCAGCAGATGGTAAGTGTCTCATTTTCCATTTCTTTAAAAGGGATTAATATTCTACCACACATCTTTTAAATTGAGGATAATGAAATAATGAATCCAACCTTCATGGCGCAAATTGGGCGAGCTAACATGAGCATTAAGCACGGCAGCTACGGCTGCTAAAGAGCTAGTTAGGGGCTAGTTATCAATGCTTCTTCCCACTCGAACTTCTTTATTTTACAAACCCCATGAGTCAATAAACCATTGTTCGTACAGGAATCGATGCCCCAGGTCCATCAAACACTGAACATTTTGTTAGACTTTTAAAGTGTTGTGCAGAAAACTGTCAAGGCTCACGATCGGGACGGTATCATTTAAACCTGCTTTGAAATGTCTCCCGCTTGTTTAATATTTTATTACAATAAAACGGGAGATGCTCAACCACAAGTTTTTGCTGGTTATGAAAAAGACAAATTAATCCTGATTATTCTGCGTAATCTACAAAAGCAAATCAGACCATTAGCAACATGATTTATTATTTCTAAATCGACCTGGTTATTCTGAATGCCTGAAAAAGCTCTTCAAAACGACTTTCAAAAGAGCATCAAGAATTCTTTATGTTCTTTAAGTGGATATCCATGTTATTTATTATATTTATTATATTGAAAATAAAGGTGTTTTCCACGCCGTTAGAATTCCCACAGCACCAGCACCTGCAAGTGAAAATAAATTTATTTTAGGTTTTACGCCAGGTCAAAGCAGAAGTAATTTCAAGTTAACTCACTCATAGCTCAGGTCTATAACCTTGTTTTTTTAATTAGACACACTAAGTAGCTTTCTGTTTGTATCTTGTAAGTGGCGAACCTCCCTCTCATCTTCTTTTCTCCTCTATTTATTTTTTATCCTTCTCATCATCTTTATTTTTTCTCTAATTATTTTTTATCCTTCTCATCTTTATTTTTCTGCTATTTATTTTTAATCCCTCTAATCTTCATTTTACCTCAATTTATTTATTTTTTATCACTCTCATCTTCATTTCTTCTTTTTATTTTTTATCCCTCTCAGCTTCATTTGACTCTCTCTCTGTTAGTTGTCATCCCTTTCATCTTCTTTTTTTCTCCCTCTGTTACGGTAGTTTTCATTTCTCTCATTTTCTCAACCTTATTTCCCCTCTCTTAGATTGAAATGCCCTTTCCTTCCCTATTACAGGCATTTAAAGCCTCAACAATAATTGAAAAAAGAAGAGCGCTGATGTTTATTTGACATTAAGGTAAAACATACATTTTTCACAACGCTTATTTTCTTTCATGCATTGTTATGGAGGCCTAACTTTCCACTCCGTCATCCTACAAGTTCAGTTAGCACGTTTAGGTTCAGAGTGTAAGTTCAGTTACTCCACGTACTATCTAATAAATTCAGTATCTCAGACCTCAGATGGTTCAGTCTAGAGTCGAGTGTCTCAGACTATCAACTGCGCCGTCTTACGCCCACACTTCCTGATTCACGCTGAATCCAGGAACATGATTGGTCAATCCACCTACCGCGAGATCTACAAATAACGTGAGATCTTAAGTAAAACGAGAATTCATACAGAATTTGAGAACAAACAAAGTAGAATCATAAAACTGGCAATACCTCATCTCATTGCACACTCACCTTTACAAAGTGTGTCCAATAGTGACCTGGGTTGCACTGGCTTCTGGGTAGAAAATGCCAGTGGTCCTTATAAAAATGTCTTGATGGACGCTGCTTTTTGCACAATGTACAGTTATACTGGTAAAGGGGTAATGTCATAATGGTAACTGTGTTAGGCTTGGACTAATGAAAGACAGTATGGATAGTTTTGTATCATATTCATCTTTTTTTCTTTTTTTTCCACAGGTAACTCTTTTTCTCTTTCTAAAGCCTTACTTTTAGTTATTTCAGATCAGTGGCATCATTAGGCCTATTATGAGGGGCTGAAGCCCCCCCCAAATATAATTTAGCCCCCCCAAATAATGTGAGGCATTTTTATTCCATATACGACTTGCACCCTGTGGTTTTTGGGGGAGATGTGAAATCGCAAGAGATGGGACTTTCTCGAACGAGTTGAGTCTTTTGTATAGCTTTTTAAATGAATGGTGAGAACCAATTGATAGTCGTGAGTGAGCTGTTTGTTCTGAAATGTGCAGGCACTTTGTATTCAGTAATAAATTGCAAACAAAGGGCTGACACAGAACGGCGAATCAGTTCTTTTTGTTCATTGAAAAACGCTGTTCAAAAGAGTTGACTCGTTCGATACAGTCCCATCTCTCACGAAAACCATCACGGTACTAGGACAACGAAAGTTACAGAACAAAGTCTCTGTTTAGTAGTGGAAGGAGATAACACTTTGATAGCTGAAGCCAGTAGCTAAACTAATGAGGTACAAGAAGTCTTTATTTAAGCCATCAATATAGAATGGATATCAGGAAGTTTTTCCAAAATGTATTTATCACTGATGGTAGTTAACAATTAACTCCAGCCCCCCCCCGCTAACAGTAGTTTATGATTATTATTATCATCATATTATTGTGATGAATACAACAATAATAATACATTAACAATAATCACTCCACCATCCCTATTGATCTGTAGGAGTCAGGGCAGAGGAGCACAGAGAATGAGAGGGGAGAGACCTCCACTGGAAAGGTGAGTCTAAAGATAGTCATTTGTGATCAATTAATCAAACTTTATTTGCAAACAAAGGAGCTTAGACTAAGATGATTATAAAGTCACAATAAGAAATTAAATAAAAAATACTGTAGGCCACAGAAAATAAATAAAACCAAATTTGAATAAGTAATATGGTAATACAGGGCTTAGACAGGTGAAGCTAAGGAACGACCCTCAAGACAGTTTTGGTGCACAAAAGTGAGCATTTCACCACAGCTGGTTTGAAAAACACAACTGGTTAGAGTATTCTGTCAATCAAAATACGGCCTTCTGCTTCCCATGTAGAGTTTTTGGCAAAACATCAATCATGATAGTTTGGTCAGTAGTGGTTGCAGGAACTAGAAGAAAGCTTTAATAATCTTTGGCAAGCATGAAATAGCACAAACACATAAGGACAGTGTTGTTGCATGGAAAAGCTACCAGGCAACTACTAAACAGGGAAGCGTTGCACAGATGATAGCATCTGCAAATGTGAGTGACATAGTGGAGAGAAGAGAGTATCTCAGGCGAGTTGTTGAAGTCACTTCTATGTTAGGGAGCCAGGGACGCCCTTTCCGTGGCCATGATGAAGGTAGAGACAGCACTAGCAGAGGGAATTTTCTTGCGTGCATGGAGCTTTTGAAATAATTTGATCCGTTTCTCCAAAAGCACAACCTCCCATCAAATGCTCATTATATCTCACCAGTGGGGAACCTTTAGAGACTTCTAGGCCTTCAGAGAAGGCCTTAAAAAAATCTGGACCAAAAAATATACGTATCATATATCTATATATATAGTTGAATAAAATACATTTAATACATCATGTAAGTTTTGAAATTAAGTGTACTGCAAAGTTCACTTCAGTAATGAAAGGGTTACTGTCTTGAAACATGTTATCTCTATCGGAGCCCGGTTTGCTGGCTCGTTAAGTGCTTAGGACTTCACGAAGGCCAGGCTATGTGTTTTGGTTTGGAGAGAGACAGGAAAATTGACCAATCACGATTTGATTTTTTGGGGGGCGGGACAAAAACTGAAGAGCATAGGCCTTCGTGAAGTCCGAACAGTGGGCAGAGTGGTGAGAGCGGTGAGAGGAATGGCAGAAGACGAGAACAAAGTTGTGGCTAGCTTGTTAGCTTTTTTCTCAGCGTGTGTGAGTAAAAATTTCATCTGGTCGCGCTCGTGCGAGTGCTTATGTCTTAATACTTCATCTATCACGGGAACTGTGTAAGAAATTGTGGATTGATTCATATCAACAAGTGCAGCACAGTTATCTGTCTCCGTCTCTGAGGTCTCCTGCAGCGTCTTTGGATCAAACCAACTAAGAGAGGGGGTGGATGGTTTTTGAGTTTTCGATATAACGCCCAAGTACGGGACTTGATTCACTTTCAAAAAGTATTAGCGATCACAGGAGCGTACTTAAAGTGGGGGGACAATCAGGAGAAATCACAAGCCAGGAGAACAGCCAGAGAAGGGGTTTAAAAAATGGGAGACTCCCTCCATATTCAGGAGTGTTAGCAGCCTGTCAGTACTCTCCATGGGTAAAAGTAACGTGTTTATGTTTGACACAGATTGACAAAGATAAAAACTAAAGATATTTTCTTCATCATTTTAGGTTATTTTAGTAAGTTTTGTAAACTTACTTAATAATGTTATTGTCATTGTTTTATGAAAAGCCTCTTTTTATTTTTCATTTTATTTATTCAATGAAAACGTTTTTTGTTAACTACTTTTTTCCGCGACGATTTCTTTTCTGGGCTGTGAGGGCTGAGGTGAAGGCCCAGCTGTAGTACTCACGCCACTGTATCTTACCAACATCCCAGAATGAGATGATTGACTGTTGTGCCCAGGAAGTTACGAGTGTCATTGTTTCTGAAATGACAAAGTCCAAAATATATGTCGTCATGGCAGATGAGGCAAGGGATGACAAGTCAGAGCAGTCAGCTGTTTGTGTCAGGTATGTGTCAGAGGGGGCAGTGAGAGAGCGTTTCCTAGCACTTGAGGAGATAAAGTCATTTGATGCCCAGTCAATTGCAAATGAGCTGCAACAGCAGATTCAAAAGAATAGTCTTGCAGAGCTCAAGTGTGTAGCACAAACATATGATGGTGCAGCCGTCATGAGTGGGTCCACTGGAGGTGTACAAGCACATTTCAGACGATTCCATCCTGAAGCTATCTATGTGCATTGTTATGCTCATGAACTTAACCTGGTCCTATGTCATACTTGCAGGGCCATCCCAGAGGCTGTGGAGCTTTTCAGCTTCTTAGAGTGTGTGTACACTTTCTTCAGCAGCTCTCTTGTGAATCATCACAAGTTCATGGACACTCAGACAAGGCTTGGTTTGACAACAATTGAGCTTGTGCAACTTTGAAACACACGCTGGGCATGCCAGTTGCGATCAATCAGTGCAGTTCTTGAGACAATGTCTGCCATTTTGCAGTGCCTCTCTGTCATTGGATCTCCCATAGCTATTGGTCGAAGAGCAAAGCTCTCTAAGTTCTCAACAGTCTATGCACTGCTGATGTTCCAGTCACTTCTGTCTGTAACTGAAGGACTCCACAAGCTCCTTCAGAAAAAGAGTTTAGATCTGGCAGAAGCTTTGATCTACAAACAAGCAGTGTGTGACACACTTAGGGGGGAACGTACAGATGCATATGCCACAGAGCTGTATGAAAAAACCAAAGCCCACTGCCACACCCACAGCACCCTGAACCGGGTGCCAAGACAAGAAATAAGCAGAGAAAAATGGAGGATTTTGTGCTGGAGGCAACTGCAGGTTCATGCACAGAATTGAACAGCTCAGACACATTAAAGACACAGTTACTCTTCCCTTGTGTGGATAGGATGGTTGGTGAGCTTGAGCAAAGGTTTTGCAGTGTAGATGCAGGGCTACTAAAGGCATCCAAGCATGCAGTCCTAAATCTGAGAACTTCTTCAGTGAATCAGATTTGAATGAACTGGCAAAACACTATAGCATCGAACTGAAAACAGAGGAGGTTGTGGTGGTCGGAAAGCAGAGGCTGGATGTTCACCCAAAGATATGTTGTCTGTGCACAATCTCCTTGATTCAGACGTTTCCCTCTCTGAAGGCAACCATCCAAGTTGCCCTAACAGTAGCCGTAAGCAGCTGCTCATGTGAAAGGTCCTTCAGTGCACTGCGGCAGTTGCACTGCGGCGGTTGCACTGCGGCGGTTGCACTGCGGCGGTTGCACTGCGGCGGTTGCACTGCAGCGGTTGCACTGCAGCAGTTGCACTCCTGGCTGCGCCAAACAATGGGTCAGAAAAGACTTCACAGTCTCGTAGTCATGTCCATTGAAAAAGAGGAGCTTCAGCACCTGAGTCACAGAGTGATAGACCGATTTGCAACCCATAAAAACAGACGACATTCTTTGATGCTTCCCCCAGACAAGTGACTCTCAATTGTGGTCATGTGATGAAAAATTGTGTACATAGTTTATTCGTGTTTGTAAGCTATTATTGCTGTAAACATGATCTTACTGTTAATCTATGTTGTAAAAAAACAAACAAAAAAAACAGACTGAAACAGTAATAATAAATCATTTTTGAGTCTTTGCTGGCGATTTTTGAAATTTTGTGGTCATGTGCTACATTGGTTTATTTGCATCTCCTGGGGCCTGAAGCCCCCCTGTTACCAAATCCTAGTGACGCCCCTGTTTCAGATGTTGTCGTGGTTCCTCTGGTGTTGATTTCAATTAAATCAAAATGAAACGTGCAAAAGCCTGTCTGTTTACCTTGTAGTTCCTTTTTTGTTATATGAAAATGATGGATTTAAACTTGATGAAATATTATTGGCTTAACTGTGATTTAAGTGAACTTTGACTTAGTGGTGTTACAGTGTAAAATTCCACCACCACATACATGCATATAGGAAAGAAAACTAAAGAGGCCCTGCAGAACCTGGAGCTGCCTCTCAAATGTCTCACTCGGGCCACCGCTGTTGGGCAGAGTGAAAGCCGAGCACTCGCACATCGATCGGACCTAGATTCAAACCGAGTGGCCCGCACTATTTTTGCTGACTGGGAGCAGCTGATGTGTTCCTCTCAACCTCTAAGCCACTTACTATTCTTAAATTCTCATTTAGACAAGATATTCTTTGGAAAAATACTAAATTAAAATAGGAGAGTAGTTTTACCTTTCCTTTCTGCTTCAATGATTGTTTTCACAACATACAAGCTTAAAATTGTTGTCCTCAAGCACACTAATCTGCCCTCCAAGTCTGCTTTCATACCATTAAACCTAAACTACATTCCCGCTCCCCCAATGTATTTAAAGGTAGGGTAGGTCAGATCGAGCGAGCTGCAGCACTTGGGTCGATTTTCAAAAGATACAACTGAAGCAATCCCACCCCCTCCCTCCAGGCTTCCCCCAAAACCAAGTCTCCTGGACCACATGAACGCGCAGAGGCAGACGACAGCTGGAGGATGAGTACAGGTAGCGGTGGAGAGCTAACTTGCTACATCGTTAGCGGTATTTTTTTATCAAAGAAAAGAAAGCATGTCTCACTGTCATGTAAGAAAATTCACTTTACCTCATTAAGAGTAGATGAAAATAAGGACTTTTAGTACACAGAGCAGTTGTGCTAGCACGTATGTTTGTGTTTATCTGATCAGTAGATAAGAAATGACAGATTCATTATTGCCTGGCTAACAACTCCTGCTAGCCAGAGAGCTGGAAACAACAGTCAGAAGTAAAAAGTAACCATTGATTTGAGTGTTTGTGTACGTTTATAATTGTATCTCATTATGTGAAGCTACTAAATGACTACGGAGCATAGATATGTATTTTGGTACACTGTTGTTAAGAGTCGGATTTTCACTTTGGGATTATAACATTTTTATTCATTTTTTTCTTGTCAGAGCTCTTTTGATGAGAGTGCAATTGAAACAAATTTTGGTTAAGACCCCTCATTAAGATATGTCCAATGTCCAAGCATTTCAGCATTTGAAGCAGTTCATGGTCCCTATCAGAACAAGTACAAAACGCCGGTGTACAGGGCAGACACAATATCACTGCGCCACAATTTCTAAGCTGTTACGCAGTAGTTGTTATATATATATATATATATATATATATATATATATATATATATATATATATATATATATATATATATATATATATATATATATCAGAATCTGAATCTGAATCAGAATCTGTTTTTATTGCCAAGTATGCAACACATACAAGGAATTTGACTCCAACAGTTGTTTTCTCTAGCACAAGAGGTAGACACAAACATGACACATAAACATCCGCGCTTGCCGGATGGGAGCAGTTCAAAGAGTCTGTGCAGGGTGAGTGGTTCCTGCTCTCCTACGAGTCCTGGAGCAGTAGAGGTCCTGGATGGAGGGCAGGGGGACACCAATAATGCGCTCAGCAGTCTTCACAGTGCGCTGCAGTCTGAATCGGTCCTGCCTGGTGGCAGCTCCAAACCACACAGTGATGGAGGAGCACAGAACGCCTCCTCCTCATCAAAATGAGGCGACAATCGATGGCTTTAGACAGAGGCAGATGGATACTGCAACTAAGAACAAGCTTATTGCAGCTATAGCTAAATGGGTGGCTACTGCATGTAGGCCCATTAGCATTATTGAGGACGAGGGCCTAACTGAGATCATCCGCATCGCGAATACACTCACCTGAGGGTAGAGGGTCCGCTGGCAAGCTGCTGCCGCGCCTCACCTGCTGTTGATCGCTCTTTTTTAATGCTTCTTGTCTTCAATATACATTGTATTGTATGCTTGCTGGTCTTCTGACACTACTGATTTATACGGCTGGCTCGACCTTACATTATGTGACTCTACAACAGCAGTTTTTCAGCAAATTAGCAGTCTCTACCTGTCTGCTACTACTTTGCTACTCGTTAGCTTGGAGCTAGCTTCCCTGGTTAAGGGCTCACCTGTAACTGGACTATACTTTGGCTCCTCTCCGCGCTGTGGCTGGATAACCTGCCCTGGTGTGCCCCACGAAGCACACCCGTTCGGACCGTTCCGCTGCTTCCCTGCCAGCTTTCCTGGACGCTTACCTGCGCCCACGAAGGACGCCGCCTCCCCGTCACACCGATACTCTGCTGGTGTCCGTCTGCCGGCCGGCTAGCCGGCTGCTAATCCCTGGCGCCGTCCAACTGGTTTCCCTGTCTCCAGTGAAGCTACAACCAGTATACTCCGCTCCCCTGCATCTCCCGCGTTGTTTCTGCGGTTACACCATAATCACCTGGATCACCTACTGCTGGATTAAGGCGCTGCCGATTTCACATCATGTGGATTTTTAACCTGTTCCTCTGGATTGCGCTATGTTTGACTCTCACGAGCGCAACTCCGCCGCTCCGTTACTCTGCTGCGGAGATGCTACGTCTCCGGACCTTCACGAGGACCCCACCACTTCAGCTTGCACCCCACTACTCCATCCTCAAACGACCAAGATACATCCACCGTGGCTCTGGACGGAGCTTACAGTACACACAACACAGCTGTAATACAAACATCTGCTCCTTCTGGTCCACTAAGCCCCGCCCCCCCTCCCGCAGTGCCCGTACTGTCGATCACACTGTACTGTCCCCCCTATGCAAAGCGACCACATACACACCACTCACCTGTCTGAAACTCTGTCTGTTGAACATCAGATCTATCAGTAACAAGGCTCTGTTGATTGCTGATTTTATTGTGGATCACAGCCTGGACATTCTCTGCCTTACTGAGACCTGGCAACAACCAAATGACTTCTCACAGCTTAATGAGGCTGCTCCACCTGGTTTTTCTTTCATTAGTAAAGCCTGTAAAACAGGGAGGGGAGGTGGCATCGCTCTCCTTCATCGTGATAACATTAAAGTCACCACTGTCACTGTCCCCCATCACTCTTCTTTTGAGTGCTTAGCTGTCAAACTCACAGGCCCCAAACCCACAATCATTGTTACCATTTACAGACCACCAAAACCTTCTGCAGTTTTCCTCAATGAATTCTCATCACTGCTAACGACTGTATGCGCAATGTCCCCCACTGTTATCCTCCTTGGTGACTTTAACATTCATATAGACAACCCATCTTGTATCTTTGCAAATGACTTCACATCACTCCTGGACTGTCTTGGTATCACACAACATGTCAACGCTCCAACCCATAAGAAAGGTCACATACTGGACTTAATCTGCTGCACTGACATCACCCCCACTAACCTTGATGTCACTGATTTCCCCATTTCTGATCACAGTGCTGTGCTTTTTGACATTTTTATCCAATTACACAAAGCCAGAGAACAACGGACCATCTCCTTCAGAAACATCAAACATATCAACACCACAGATCTCTCCACCCTGATCAGCTCCTACCCCAGCCCTCCACCAACATCCTCCCCTGCTGACTTGGTGACTCACTATAACAACTGTCTCTCCTCTTCCCTCACCACCATGGCCCCCCTGAAAACCCGTTCAGTCTCATTTACTCATACTGCTCCCTGGTTTACCCCCGACCTCCGCCAGCTCAAAGCCAAAGGCCGTCAACTGGAGCGACTGTACAAAAAGACCGGACTCACTGTACACTCCCAGATGTACATGGTTCATCTTCAACATTATAAGAACTCCCTCATAACAGCAAAATCCTCATATTACTCAAATCTCATTAACACTGGTACAGGCAACAACAGAGTCCTCTTTTCCACAGTTAGTCACCTACTCCAGCCCCCTAGAACCCTCTCTCCAAACACCTCCACTGATCAGTGCACTGCCTTCCTGGATTTCTTCAGCTCCAAAATCAACATCATTCACCAAGAACTGGCCTCATGCTGCACCTCCTCAAATGATCCACCCTGGATGATCACCACTGCCCAACATCCCATCAGCTCCCTCTCTGACTTCACCCCAGTTTCAGAACACACCATCTCCCAACTCATTCATAAAGCCAAAACCACCACCTGTCAGCTCGACCCTCTTCCCACCTCCCTTCTCAAAGCCTGTCTGCCATCCATTATGCCCATGATCACTAACATAATTAACTCCTCCCTCATCACTGGTACTATACCCCCCGCTCTCAAGCTGGCAGCAATCACACCTATCCTGAAAAAACCCAGTGCTGACCCTGCCGATCTTAATTGTTACCGTCCCATCTCCAACCTCCCCTTCATCGCCAAAACTCTCGAAAGGGTGGTTGCTGCACAGCTGCAATCTCACCTCGACACTAACAACCTTCATGAACCCTTCCAATCTGGCTTCCGTCCAAAACACAGCACTGAAACAGCCCTGGTCAAAATCACCAACGACCTCCTCTGTGCAGCTGACTCTGGATTACTCACTGTCCTCATCCTCCTCGATCTCAGTGCAGCATTCGATACCATCTCCCATCCACTGCTCCTGGACCGCCTGGCTGGCATTGGGATCACTGGTGCTGCACATTCCTGGTTCACATCTTACCTCACCGACCGCCAACAATTTGTACAGCTAGGAAACCATAAGTCAGGATGTTTGGGTGTTTCACTGGGTGTTCCCCAGGGGTCAGTCTTGGGTCCACTTCTCTTCATCATTTATCTCCTACCTCTGGGCACAATCCTCCGCCACCATGGGGTCCACTTTCACTGCTACGCCGACGATACTCAGGTCTACATCTCATCCAAACCTACCGCTGCCATCGCTCCCACCTCCCTCATCCTCTGCCTGGAAGATATTTGGAGCTGGATGAGCAGGAATTCCCTGAAGTTCAACAGCAATAAAACAGAGGCCCTGCTCATCGGCTCCAAATCCACCCTCACCAGATCACAATGCACCCCAGTTCCTCCGATCATCATCAACGGCTTCCCTATACCCTTCTCCCCCCAGGTCAAGAGCCTCGGCGTCATTTTGGACAGCACCCTCTCATTTGCACCTCATATTTCAAATATCACCAGGACTGCTTTCTTCCACCTTCGCAACATCTCCAGACTCCGCCCAACACTGTCCCAATCCAGCACTGAAATTCTGGTTCACGCATTTGTCACCTCCCGAATTGATTACTGCAATGCCCTCCTCACTGGTCTCCCCACCAAACTCATCAATTAACTGCAAATCATTCAGAACTCGGCTGCCCGTATCATCACTCGCACAAAATCTTCCGACCACATCACCCCTGTTCTCATTCAACTACACTGGCTCCCTGTCAAATACCGTATTCAATATAAGAACCTTCTCCTCACCTACAAAGCTCTGCATAACCTAGCCCCCTCATACCTCTGTGACCTACTCCATGAATACACTCCCTCCCGCACCCTCCGCTCAACCTCTGCTGGACTACTCACAATCCCCACTTCACGCCTCATAACCGTGGGTGCCCGAGCCTTCAGCTGCTCAGCACCCAGACTCTGGAACTCGCTCCCCCCACACATACGACAGTCAGACTCTATCAATCTGTTTAAATCTCAACTCAAAACTCATCTGTTTAAACTGGCCTGCTCACTCTAATTGAACATTGCACCTCACTTGCTTTTATTCTGATGATTTGTTTTAATGATGTTTTTATAATGTTGCTTTTATCTTTTGTTGTAAGGTGGCCTTGGGTGTCATGAAAGGCGCCCTCAAATAAAATGTATTATTATTTTATTATTATTATTAAATATTCAATGATGTGTAGCGCTAACTTGTCACTTGAGTAGTTGCACTGCATGTTTGGGGTGCTAACAGTTAGCTCTCGGGTAGCATTTTTTTACAGTAGCGGCTAAATGTTACCCAATATAGACATGATGGGGTGCATTTTAAAGCTCTCTCTGGGTAGATTTTAGTCGCTGGATTTACTCTACAGATGCATCAAGTCCCCGAGCATAAAAGTGGAGAAATGTAAGACGGCTGTTAGCAGCAACGTTAGCCTGTCCATATTGTAAACACAGCAGACCTGCCGCTAGTGATAAAATATGGTTAAATGAAGCACAGGTTGATTTAGGGACTAGTCACTGATACAGACAGGTCTGTGGAGCTCACTGTATTAGAGATAAGGATGGCAGTTTATAATTTTGATTTGCCTTCACATGAAACGTGTAAACTCTTTAACGTTTCTTTAGTAGTCAAAGTAGATCTGTGTCAAAACAGTAATGTTAGTGTGAGTATGTGTTATTAAGTGTGAGTTAGAGAACTCAGTGTGACTTACAACACTAAATAGCTTCTTTATATCATTCATTGCAGATATGTGTCAGAACTTTTGGGTGGAGAAAAATATGTTTCTTGTTCAGTGGTGCTGCCAGCTCTGTGTCACCTCTCTCGAGTGATGGAGATCACAGAGGACGACCCAGCGTACACGATCAGGTTCAAGGGAACCTTCACAGCAGACCTGGATGCTCGCAAGGAGAAGACCAACATCACTTGGCTGAGGGTTGTGACAGCACTTGACCCATGGTTAGATTGCCATGCTACATCTTTTCACTGACCCTCATTCTCAGTACTCTTTCTCTCTAGTCTGTTTGTTTTGGGTTACTTCTATTTACTTTCTAATTTACCTTTTGACTTTGGCATTGTAGAGATGGGGATATAGTCAAAGTTGTGTTATACCTGTAACTGTACAATGACAAAGTTTAAGGACCTCAAGTGTCTGAGCAAACCTGACAGGGGTCAGGTGTGGGATTCAATCCATGCCTTGCTCCTGAACATGGAGAAGGAGAAGCCTACACAGCCGGGTAACCAAGTCACTCCTGGGCCGGCTCCAAAGAAACCGGCTCTCATGCTTGCACGAGGGTCTTCGTCTAAAGAAGAGGAGGACAGTATTGAACTATGTCTGGAGCGCTACAGGGCAGAGCCTCTTGTTGGCATAGAGGACTCTCCCCAGGATTGATGGCGTGCTCATGAAGCGTCACACAGTGAGATGGCCCATCTCGCATGCAAGTACTCAGCAACACCTGCCACATCAGTACCTCTAGAAAGGTTGTTTTCACTTTCTGGACATGTTGTTCAGAATAAGCCAGCTTCCCTGTTGTCTGAAAATGTCAACAGGCTTGTCTGTTTGAGCAACTGGCAGTGGCATATGCCAATTTAAACATGTCTACCAGTTTCCAAATGAATATTGCAGATATCACCAAATCACAATATGGAACAAATGAGAAGTACAAGTGAAGGACATCCACCATAGACAAAGAAATTGTTGAAATTACAAATACGAATCATTAATTATGCATACGTCTTTTTTGACAGCTTTCTTACGCCGTAGAGGGAGAACTGAACCAAAACACAGGGAGCAGCAAAGTAAACAGAGTCTATGAGGAACTACAAAGAACTTCAAAGAACTATGAAGCTGGATTTTCTTTTAGCAAAGTAACTTCAGGGTCAACTCTGGATTTTCCATCCTACATTGCTGGTTCTCTATCGTATCCAGACTATCTCTCCACAGCTACATATTCCATATGTACGGGGGAACTGACCCACTTGGGCAGTCGACGTGGATATTTCTTTAAGACACACCACTACGTGGCCCATGCGCAGGTATAAAAGCCCCAGGTGCGCATGATGTCACTGATTCATTGATTTCCACTGTGGAGTGAGACGTGAGATCGAAGACAGAATCTTGAGTGAAAACGGCATAATATCCACTTACCACGTGTGTAGGGAGAGAGAGCTGGTCTCCGGGCCCCTCTCCGGATTGCTGTTTTATCTCGTTTCATCTTAGAATAACTGGAGAGAGGTGTACCTCACGGCGTATTGCACGAGTAGCTCTGCTAACTCGCCCAGGTACAGTCCACTGCCGAAGCCGGTGCCGGTCGGTGCAGTGTGGCGTTCCTCTCGGGAGCTTTGTGGGGCGTATTGCCGGGTTACCGGTTTCCGCATCCTACATTCTTCCTTGTGTACGTAAGCACTAAACGACACATCAGGCTGCTATTGATACTGTCGCTGACGGGAAAATACAGCACGAGGAAAGGACGAAGCAGCTAGCCGCTGGTGCTAAAAACACAGGTGCGTGCGGCCGCTTACTGTCTGGTCTTCCCGGTGACGTCAGTATGACGAGTCAGGAAGGACCTCCGTGCTTGGGCTGCGGCAGTAAAATGCCCATGGAGGATGGCCATGACTATTGTGTGCTGTGTCTCGGGATAGAACACGCATTAAGAGCTAGAGATGAGCCCTCTCTGTGCATGAGCTGCTTCTGTATGACAGCAAGACAGAGAGAGGCACGGTGTCATGCTTTTGGGAAGAGGCCATCCCCCACTGTGGAGGCACTGCAGCCAGCCAAGCGTGCTAGATCTGCTGCTACAGCAGTTCAGGAGTTTGCAGGTAGAGCAACTCCACTGCCTTCCACTGCTGTAGGGAGCCTAAATGAGGCCAAAAAATATTGTGGGGACAGTCATGGGCATACTGTGATACGTGAACCATCACTCATGCCTCCCCCTGTGGCCCCAGCCAGGGGCTCAGTTAGGGGCCAGAGGGCGGTTACAGCCTGTCTCTCCCCTGATTCAGACAGGGAGGTTGACATCCTCAGTTTGGAACCATCTGACGATGAGGATATGCTTCCATTAGGACAGCAGGAAACAAACCTGGGGGAACATGAGTTGCTAACTCCTCTTACCCATGAGGTTATAGGTAGAGCAGCAGCAGCTCTAAACATTGAGATGGAGCCAGATCAAGGGCCGGGGCCTTCTCGCTTCGACGACGAAGCAGGGAGTCAGTCGAAACGCCCCAAGATACCTCTCCTCCCAGATTTTGAAGACATAATGAAACGTCAGTTTCAGTCTTCCGCAGGTACTAGTCGTTGGTCCTCACTCTGTCGACGCCTAGCTGCAGTTGACAACGGGGAGAAAATATGCTGTGGGTCGTTGCCTCCCATAGATCAGGCTTTGCCGGCCCTGTTTTCATCATCCAAGTCAGTGCTTGGCCAGGGAGGCTGCCCAAGCAAAAACTGCAGGACGATGGATGCATTGCTAACTAAAATGCATGCGGCTATGGCAGTCCAGACTCAGCTGACTAATACAGGAGCCATACTAGCCTTGTACCAACGCCAGCTGATTCAACGGTTAAAGGGTGAGTGGGATACTGAGCTGCTGTCGGAGATGGCAGGCTTATGGGCGGTTAGGCGCCCTATAGGGATGTACAGCCTGTGTCCAAAACAGGGTAGCCGTCATCACACACACCAGCTGTTTCACTTTCTGCACACGGTAAATGTTTACTTCATCACGTCGCTGACTCGGTGTTTCTGGACTTAAAGGTGTATTTTCAGAATGGCTGTGGCAGAAAAGTGTTTTCTCACGTCAGGAGAAATACATCTCCCACATAGATTAACCACTGTTTGGACTAAATTATGTGTAACAATGCTGCGGTAATTACAGTATGGCAAAATTAATTTTGTGGCAACTTATGAAACCGGTGACGGTGATGAAACTGGTGTACCGCCCACCCCTAACTGAAACCTTAAATTTCAAGTTGTTGATGTGGAGAAAACCTTGATGCTTCAAATCTTCAGTGTTGGGAAACTGACATAAAGTCTGAATGCTGAAAACGACTGCAGTTATTTAGCTTGTCAGTGGAAAAACATTAAAATAATACAAAATCAGCACTTCAGAAACAATGTCAGACTACTATAGTAAGTTTGAGATGTTAAGGACAAATTCATTTTTCATGGTCAGTGAGGTGGTGACAAGTTAAGGCACAGTCTGCCTGGGAGGGATAGCATCAAAAAGCACAGTGGAAAGAAGAAAACGTGTCAAAGTCAGGAAATATTCCACCTTAACAGCTTTAATCAATCAGAAATCAAATGGTAAATGGAGCAGTACTTATATCGCGCTTTTCTAGTCTCTCAGAGCTCTCAAAGTGCTTTACACTGCTACTCTCTCATTCACCCATATTCACACACTGATGGTGGATTTCCTTTGGAAACCATCAGTTTTATCTAACACATTCACACCCATCCACACACCACTGACCAACAGTGGGGGCAATTCAGGGTTCAATGTTTTGCTCGGCATGTGACTGCAGGAGCCTGAATGGAACCCCCGATCTTCCGATTGAGAGGCGACTACTCTACCACTGAGCCACAGCCGCCCCAATCAATCAGGCTGTTTCACAGAGAGACAATCTTTGACAATTTGAAGACTCAAGTGTGAATTCAGACTTTTCCTCCAAAAAGCTAAATGACAGGCAAAACTCTGAGAATAAAACCAACAATCCAAAACCAAAGTAATAATGTAGAGGATTTCATACGCTGTTCAGGAAAGGCACTGAGGTTAGAAATAAAGTTGAATATCAATCTAAGGTTTCCACCACAAAGTGCAGAATGAGGTCAACTTTGGAAGAAGAGCTTTTATTTGAAAAATAAGATGTCACATCAAATCCTGAATCTAAACTCAGTGGAGATTAGAAATATGAACTCTCATTAGTTTTTCAGTGTGTTCAGAGAACGTAACACATCAAACATGGTGTCCACATGCCAACAAAAAAAGTAGTGTGTCAAATCCAGTCAAACAGTGTCAGCTCCTCCTCTGGATAAGCCTGAAGCTTCATGGAAGGGAAAAGGTTGTAATGTGGAGGAGAATCAAACCAGAAGTCGTGACGGTTGGAGCAAAGTTTAAGTTATAAGAAGACAACAGAAAGAATCCTTTAATCCATTTAATTTCAGAATAAATCCTAATCTGACCTGCTTCATTTCCCCACCTTATGACCCCAATAGTCTTATTTACATGCCAGACATGCTCTCTGGGACTTTTACCAAGAACATCACAGTCCAGTCTGCCCAGTCTGCCCAGTCTGCCCAGTCTGCCCAGTCTGCCCAGTCTGCAGACACTCAGCAGCCTAAACGTGACATTAAGGGACAGAATGAGCAGACAGCAGTGGTGAAAGGACATTAAGTGAAACGTAGAGCTCACAATTCATGTGAGGGGCCCAGGAGGCCTGCTGATCCAGCTTCATGTACAGGTGACATTCATCAGGTGCAGCTTATTCAACGTGTTATTCAGTGCAGGCAGGAGAGACTGGGACCAGGAAGCTCTGAGGCCACTGGGTTCTCCTAAAGTCAAGCTCCAGTGTTCCTCTGTCTGGACCCACACAGGACCATGACCTTACCCCAGCTTCTTCTGCGTCTCCCCCTTCAATTATGTCCCAGTCTGGGCCTCCAGGTGGCCAAGACTGTAGGTCTACCTGTAGGTCTACCTACCTACAGGTAAGCCTACAGGTAGACCTACAAGTGAGCCTGCAGGTGGTCCTCCAGATGAGCATCTACATGGTCCTCCAGGTGGTCCTGCAGGTAGTTCTACAGGTTGGCATACAGATGGTCCTCTAGGTGAGCCTAACTGTGGTCCCCCGGTGGACCTACAGGTGGTCCCACAGATGAGACTTAAGGTGGCCCTGCTAGGCCCACAGGTGGTTTCCCAGGTGACCCTCTAGGTGATCCACAGGTGAGCATGAATCTGTCCAATCAGAGCATGAGTGTCACTTACTTCTTCTCCTCCTCCTTCTTTTCTTCTTCTCCTTCTCCTTTTCTTTCTTTCCCCTCCTCTCACCTCCACCCCTCCTCAGTAGTACTTGTCTGTCAGTGCAGAATCAGAGCTTGTCTTCATGTTTGCACTTTAAAACCTCCTTCATGCAGTGCTATGGTTTTAAAGATGCTTCCTCACCCTCACTTTCAGGTAACAGCGTCCCAGTCTGTGTCACAGTGCAGAGGTGAACTTATTCTTCCAATTCTTCTACTAAAAGCTATCCTTTAGTGAAAACTGCCCCCCCATGGTCCCAAACCCTCTCCTCCTCCCTGTCTTCATCTTCAGTGCAGAGCGTGGGAGCTTCCTGTTGGGAGGTGGAGCTACGCTGCCACATGTCCAATCAGGTAGATGTTGTCGTAAAGGTGGCCCACGAAGTCATCAGACACGTTGTGCGCTGCACGGCGAGTGTTCCTGATAAACTCCCTCTTGGACATTTTGTTCTTGACATGGGGGCTGGTCAGGTCGATGGACAGCAGGATGAGACTGTAGCACAGCACGTACACAGCGTCTGCAAGAGGGACACAGGGAGAGAAAGAGCTTTAATGAGCTTCATGAGTCAGACTTTCTCTTTGGGTTGGTGCAGGTCAGGTTAGGGTGAGGTGGTGCAGTGAAAGCCTGACTCTGACCCAGTGAAGGATGAGGGCAGACAGTCAGTCAGGTTAGGGCACAGACACGTCTCCCCCCAGGTGACCAACGTTTGGACCAAAGAGGCTGTGGATTCATTCTGATGTTCTTCAGTTTGCTGTTAGGATGACTGTTAGGATGACTGTTAGGATGACTGTTGGGATGACTGTTGGGATGACTGTTGGGATGACTGTTAGGATGACTGTTAGGATGACTGTTAGGATGACTGTTAGGATGACTGTTGGGATGACTGTTGGGATGACTGTTAGGATGACTGTTAGGATGACTGTTAGGATGACTGTTAGGATGACTGTTAGGATGACTGTGGGGATGACTGTTAGGATGACTGTGGGGATGACTGTTGGGATGACTGTTAGGATGACTGTTAGGATGACTGTTAGGATGACTGTTAGGATGACTGTTAGGATGACTGTTAGGATGACTGTTGGGATGACTGTTGGGATGACTGTTGGGATGACTGTTGGGATGACTGTTAGGATGACTGTTAGGATGACTGTGGGGATGACTGTTAGGATGACTGTGGGGATGACTGTTGGGATGACTGTTAGGATGACTGTTAGGATGACTGTTAGGATGACTGTTAGGATGACTGTTAGGATGACTGAGGGTAGCGTAAGGCACAGACAGCTGCTGTGAATGTTCTACAGGAGAACACTTCCTGCTCTAACACTGTTAGGACATTCGGTCCTACACCATAAACTGTGACTAAAGTTAAACTGTGAGAGCACCATTCAGACTTCCACCACAGCCGGTTCAAAGTCTCTGCGTTTCTGTGTCTGTTTCCCTGTGCGTCTCTCTGTCTCCGTCTCTCTGTCTCTCTACCTCTGTGGGCTGGTCTCAGAGTGGCCTTCAGGGAGGCAGACCTCCATCTGTGCTGAGCCCTGGGCCCATGACCATCACAGTACTCCTGTAATAACAGCAGCAGGTCTGGGTGCTCAGGGAGCCTGGGTCAGGGCTGACTGTCTGAATGCTGTGCTGATGTTAGCAAAGCTTTTAGTCTCTGCGTGCACGGCTCACTCAGGACACTTCAGCCAGGGACTGCAAAGAAACCAAACCGGGATGGTCCTGCTGGCTGAGGGTCAGACCTGACACAGCTTCCACACAGGGTCAGAGTTAGGATCAGGGTCAGGATCAGAGTCAGGGTCAGGGTCAGGGTCAGGGTCAGGGTCAGGGTCAGAGTCAGGGTCAGGATCAGAGTCAGGGTCAGGGTCAGGGTCAGGGTTAGGGTTAGGGTCAGGGTTAAGATCAGGGCCTGGGTCAAGATCAGGATGAGGGTCCGTCTGCAGTGTGTGACCTCATAGTTGCTGAGACAGTGCCTCTCTGTCCCTGCCTTTGAACAACTGAATGCTAACATCACACAAACTGACTGAAGGAGGTCTACACTTAATCCACATCTGTCTATTTTCCTTCCAGGATCAGGTAAAGCAGCCCACCTGAGTCCTGGTTTTCAAAGAAACTAGTGGATCAGAGCCCCATGATCCAGACACAGACACCCAGAGCTCTGAAGGGGACCACACACTGAACAGCAAAGACCAATCAAATCCACACAGATAAAGCTTTAACATACTGTGTGTGTGTGTGTGTGTGTGTGTGTGTGTGTGTGTGTGTGTGTGTGTGTGTGTGTGTGTGTGTGTGTGTGTGTGTGTGTGTGTGTGTGTGTGTGTGTGTGTGTGTGTGTGTGTGTGTATGCACTAACCAGGGCTGAGGCCCAGCTCCCGGACCAGTCCAGGGTTGCAGGTACAGAACCTGTGGCTGAACTTGGTGATGAGGGTCTCCAGGTACTCTCCTCTCTCCTCGGGGGCGTGGATGTGTCTAAAGAAGTCCCTCAAAGCATTGGGCAGGAACTGGTTACTAAAGTTATGAAGGGTCACCAGCTCATCCAGGACGTCCCTCCTGGCACCAAAGAAACAAAAAAGTCAAAACTCAAGAGGAGAAAGACTGTGGGTCTTTGAAGGGGAAGAAGGTGTTTCTGCAAACATCCAGCTGAGGGTTTGAACTGCTGCAGCAGATTTCTCCACCTGTTCCACCTGTTCTCTGCCTGTTCCACCTGTTATCTCCCTGTCTCACCTATTATCTCCCTGTCCTACCTGTTCTCTACCTGTTCCACCTGTTCTCAACCTGTTCCACCTGTTCTCTGACTGTTCCACCTGTTATCTCCCTGTCCCACCTGTTCTCTTAATGTTCCACCTGTTCTCTGACTGTTCTCTACCTGTTGTCTACCTGTTCCACCTGTTCTCTACCTGTTGTGTACCTGTTCTACCTGTTCTCTACCTGTTGTCTACCTGTTCTGCCTACTCTCTACCTGTTCCACCTGTTCTCTGTCACTCTTGCTCTTTAAGGAGGTGAGGATGCTGAACTGTGAGGTGCTTCATCATGTTTGTAGTGTTTCCTCTGTGTGTGTGTTGGTAGTAAGCTTGACAGATGAGCTTTGAAACCTGTATTAGTTTACAAAGCCGCCCCGACTGTCGGCTTCACAAACAGAGTAATGGCAAACCTCGCTCTGTGCACCGGCATTTTCATCAAGCTTCAGCCGGTTCACAGGAGCGCTGGGACTTGAAGCCATGACTGTAACTCCTTCTGTACTTTGCATGCAGCTTAAGAAATCAAACTGTGAGTTAGTCTGCACGAGATTAGGTGATTAAGATGCACGTTAACAACTTTGTCAGACTGAAAACAGCAAAGCAAGTACTGGCTCAGTGTCTGACCTCACAACAACACACACACACAGTTTGGAAAGAGAGCAAATCTTCACCCACTGCTCAGAGAGGAGAGAGGACCCAGCTCGGTGGCTGCTGACTCACAAGTTGCCTGAGTCAAAATGTCTGATTCAGACGTCAAAAAATGTCTTGGGGTATCGATACTTAAAACACATGGTATTGTTTACTTTTTGAAAACAGAAAGAATCCATACTTTCTCTGTATCAGTATTGTAATGGCCATTTTACTGGTTCATGTTTTTTGATGGGTGTTACCCCCAGTATATCCACTAGAGGGTGCTATGGCACTGGGGGGCCGTAGATGCAATTGTATTTAGGTAGGAACCTTTGGTGGGAGCGGGTGTTGCTAGGCGGTGGGAGCACGTACGATTTCTGACCGCAGCGCCGTGAGGCCACTGCTCCTTAACGCCGTACATGTAAAACGGATTTAAACTGTGTGAAGCCGATTACATCGTGGACCGTTGTGAATGATTGTGGACTCCACTGGGTGAGAAAATAAATCAAAAGAAATACAAGACATGATGTCGGACGTTATTTATACACAGTACAAGTGTGGAGGGCGCAGCGCGTCAGTTACAAAGCCATATTAGCCGCCAAGGTAGCTAAGCATTGGGCTTTAGCTATTACATAAAGTCAGAAATCTGCTCTAAGAGGCTGGAAGAAGTTAATCACGTCGTGGAAAAGATTCTGCGGTAGGATCCTGGAGAGTGGAGACTCGAGTTTTATACACATGCACTGGAGCCACTCACCTGCAGCCAGCCGGTTGGTCATCAGCTGCGAGGATCGGCGAGAGGACGCCGACGTTTGTTTCCAGTATGGCCGGATGGGTGTATGCCTCTCGGAGGACGACTTCTGCCAGCGTAAGGACAGCTGGACTTACAACTCGACATCCACAGAGGAGGATCTGATATCCACGCAAAGGATCGGGATCAACGGCGCCCAACGAGAGGTATGTGTAGCGCTACAAATCAATAATGGCCATTTGTTTTGTGTGCACACTTTGGCGTAAATCCAATGCATTGGTGGTCGATGGTAAATGACAATTGACTTAAGGGGCGATGATTTCTTTTGCGATCGTTTGCGTTTGTATGAACTGAACAATGGAGACGCGTGAGTTAAAGGACAAACCCGCGGAGTTTATTGCGCAATCGACCGGCGAGCATGCTACTGCTGCTATTAATGACACGGACTTTCAAGCTGTAAAACCAAAGCGTGTTGTAAAGTTAACTGCTAAAGCACTCAATGAAAAGGTTCAAAGGTTGCAGTATGAAAGAAAAGCTAAGCTAAATAAGACCAGTGATGTAAGAAAAGGGTTAAGAGAGTTAATGCAAGAGGGTAAAAACACAGAGGTTCAATGTTCTCTTGATTGTCTTGTTAAACTGTGTGATGAAGCTACATGTGTTCATAATTCTTTGATGGGTGTGTTGGATGAGGTTGAAAAGGAAAAACATGACATTTGGTTTAAAGCCAAAATGATCAGTAATAATGAATGCATTTCTGAGGTCAAAAATTGGGTAACAGGTGTTGAACATAAAACAGAAATGGGTATTGATGATGATCATGACGTTAAAGACGGTGTTGGTGATGAAAATGATGGGGTAAATCCAGAAGATAGTGTGTCTAATGTTTCAAAAACACATGCATGTAAAAGGAGTGCATGCAGTGGACACTCAAGTACCACCTCTTCTGCCAGAGTTAAAGCAGAGGCTGAGAACGCTGCTCTGATGGCACGAGCAGCTGCCTTAAAGAAGCTACATGCTTTGGAGGAGCAACAGCAAAAGCTAAAAATGCAAAAGGAACAACTGGAGCTGGAAGCTTTGCTTGCAGAATCAACTGCCAAATTATCAGTTCTGCAGGCTGCTGATTTTCAAAGTGTCACAAAAACGTCAACAAACGGAATGAATTCGTACTTTTCTAAAGGAAGAAAAGAAGAAATCAAACCTGTTACAAAAAGTGAACCACAACCAAAGTCAAGCTGGTCATTTCCACCATCAAAGAACCCAGCAGAATCAAAACCACTGCTACAGGAGGATATTCTGCCACAATCAACCAGACCAAGCATACAGACAAATTCAAGAATTAAAGAACAAACTCTCAATTCACAAAGGAACGTGAATGCACAGTCACAGCTCTTGGAAACTTCATGGCTCCCAGCCCCGTCTGTTGAGGTGAGACCAACCACCATTTTGAATGCCCAGTCAGTGGATGGCAACCATGTTGGAGACATATGTGACATCATGCAAAAACAAAATGAAATCACAGCAGCACTTGTTCAGCAGCAGCGTTTAATGATTTTGCCAGCAAGAGAGATTCCTATATTTGATGGAGATCCCCTCCAGTATATCTCATTTAAAAGAGCTTTTGAACAATGTGTGGAGCAGAAGGTTAACAACAGCGATTGCTTGTACTACCTGGAGCAGTTCACCAGAGGCCAGCCATTGGAATTAATACGCAGCTGCCAGCATATGGAACCTGGTCAAGGGTATGTTCATGCAAAGAGGCTGCTTCATGAGCATTTTGGCAACGAATATAAGATTGCTGCTGCATATTTGGAAAAGGCTCTAGCTTGGCCCTCAATAAAGTCAGAGGATGTAACTGCTTTACAGGCCTACTCTCTTTTTCTACGCTCATGTTGTAATGTCATGGAAAGACTGCAGTACATGCAAGAGTTGGACATGCCCAGCAATATGAGAGCCATCTTGTTAAGGTTACCGTTTAAGCTGAGAGAGCGATGGAGAACAACTGCACATGATATATTGGAAACCCACAATCGCAGGGCGGTGTTTAAGGATCTGGTTTTGTTCATTGAGAGACATGTCAAAATTCTGTCAGACCCTTTATTTGGCGACATTAAAGACGCACCAACAGGAAGCTCGCAGTTGAGATCTCTTAACAGGACAAAGTCACAATCAGGAATCAAGTTTAAAGGAAACAGTTTTGCCACCACTGTTGCTTCTGTGTCACCAGCTACAAAAATTGGAGATACAGCGAAACCCATACACCTTCACAACTTAAAGGGGAGATTGACTTGTGTTTGTTGTGCTCAAAGTCACTCATTGGAGGATTGTCAACAATTCCAAAGGAAAAGGCATAGAGACAAGATAAGCTTTCTAAAGGAAAAGAAGCTTTGTTTTGGCTGCTTACGTGCTGGGCACATGAGCCTTAACTGCTTGAAACGGTTGACCTGCAGGACTTGTGGTGAAAGGCATCCAAGTTCACTTCATATTAACAAAGATGACAAAGCCAACATCAACACAGAACCATCCAAGAAGCATGTTGCATGTAACACCTCAGCACCTCAGGAAACTTGTGGTCAAACAGGGGCCGGTAGGGATAGTTGTTTTCTTTCTATCTTGCCTGTTCAGGTTAAATCAATCAAAGGAGACCAGATAATACAGACGTATGCCTTCCTGGATCCTGGTAGTACTGCCACCTTCTGTTCCGAGCATCTCATGAGAAAGCTCAATTTGGTTGGAAGAAAAACTCACTTTCTACTGCAAACTATGGGGCAGGAAAGAGTTGTTCCCTCATATGAGTGTGCAGGTTTGGAAGTGTCTGGTTTGGAGACAAACACGTTTTACAAGTTGCCAGAAGTTCTCACACAGAAAAAGATGCCTGTGAGTGCAGACAACATAGTGACTGATGCAGATGTTGAAAGGTGGCCGTATCTGTCAAAGGTGCGCATGCCTCGTATACAGGCTGAAGTGGATCTGCTTATTGGAAGCAATGCACCAAAGATGTTGGAGCCGTGGGATGTCATCAACAGTCGTGGAGATGGTCCATATGCTATAAGGACAGCATTAGGATGGGTCATAAATGGACCTCTGCACACTTCTGACAGCACTGTGGCATCAGATTTTCCTTCTGCTTCGGTCAATAGGATTTCTACAACAAGGTTGGAAAAGTTGTTGTGTGAGCAGTACAACCATGATTTCAATGAGAGAGCTTCAGAGGAAAAGGGCTTTTCAAGGGAGGATGAACAGTTTATGGAAATAATGGAAAATTCCGCAACATTGGAGGATGGTCACTACAGTTTGAAACTGCCCTTTAAGAAGGAAAATGTGTCCATGCCAAACAACCTCTCTGTGGCAAAACAAAGGTTGCTAAGCCTAAAGAAAAAATTTATCAGTAATGAGAAGTTTTTTAAGGAGTACAAAGCTTGTCTCAATGAGATGATTGCTCAAGGTTATGCAGAGCCGGTACCTACAGAACAGCTGGATTGTTGCAATGGGAAAGTTTGGTACATCCCACATCACGGTGTATATCACCCAAAGAAGAGGACGCTGAGGGTGGTATTTGATTGTGGTGCGACTTTCAAGGGAACATCTTTGAATGAGCAGCTGTTGCAAGGACCCAATCTCACCAGCACTTTACTGGGAGTCCTCCTCAGATTCAGACAGGAATCATTTGCAGTCATGGGAGACATAAAATCAATGTTTCATCAGGTGAAAGTGCCCAAGGATGACAGAGATTTCTTACGGTTTCTATGGTGGCCAGAAGGAGATCTGACCAAGGAGGTGTCTGAATTTCGAATGACTGTTCACTTGTTTGGTGCTGTATCCTCTCCAAGTTGTGCTAGCTTTGCTCTGAGGAAAACCGCAGAGGACAATCAGTCCAGTTTTTCATCTGAAGTGGTTCAAACCATCAAGGAAAGCTTCTATGTGGATGATTGTTTAAGGAGTACAGGCTCGGAAAAGGAGGCATCACTCTTGGTCAAAGATCTTACTGCTCTTTGTCAGAAAGGAGGATTTGTTCTGACCAAATGGATGAGCAATAGTCGCCATGTACTGCAAACTGTTTCTGAAGAACATCGAGCTAAAGATCTGAGAGAGCTCAATCTTGACCGTGACAATCTTCCTGTGGAACGAGCTCTAGGTCTTCTGTGGTGTGTTGAATCTGACAGTTTCAGATTCAAGATGGACATTCCTCAGAGGTCTTGTACAAGACGTGGAATGTTATCAGTTTCAAGCTCTGTTTATGATCCCCTTGGATTTCTTGCCCCAGTTGTGCTGCCTGCTAAAATGATGCTACAGGAGCTATGCAGAAGAAGCATTGGATGGGATGAAATCATACCTCGGGACATGCTGCATCAGTGGAACAGGTGGATTAAAGACCTTGAGGTTCTGTTTGAGTTTGAGGTGGCAAGATGTATCAAGCCTAAAGGATTTGGTGACTTGAAGCATGCTCAACTGCATCACTTCTCAGATGCTAGTGAAGCAGGATATGGAGCTGTGACCTACCTCAGGATGCAGAATGACAAAGGGGACGTCCATGTTGCATTCTTAATGGGCAAGGCCCGAGTTACACCTTTAAAGGCCATTACCATTCCTCGTTTGGAGCTCACTGCTGCTGTGCTGGCTGTTCATGTCGACTTAATGTTGAAAAATGAGCTAAGGCTTCATCTGCAAGAGTCTGTCTTTTGGACCGATAGCACTTCAGTGCTGAAGTACATCTGGAACAAAGACAAGCGTTTTCATACATTTGTGGCGAACAGGCTCACGACAATCAGAGAAGCCACCATACCTTCTCAGTGGCGTTATGTTAGCTCCAAAGAAAATCCAGCAGATGATGGATCCAGAGGAGTGAGGGCTGGAAATTTCCTCCAAAACTGCAGATGGATTGAGGGTCCCAAGTTTTTGAATGAAAAAGAGGAAAGCTGGCCAATGAATGTCGTGGAGACTGCTCTCAGGGAAGATGACCTGGAGGTCAAAAAGGAAGCCTTGGTAAATGTCACCATTGTCGACAGCTCATCGAATGCAACCAGTCAACTAATGGCTTACTTTTCAGATTGGAGGAAGCTGAAAGTAACAGTTGCTTGGTTTCTCAAGCTAAAAAAGACTCTATTGGAGAGGAGTCGTAGGAGAGGTGCATCAGTGGCTCAGGTAGAGCAACAAAGGCAAGAGCCAAAGGGCCAATCTTTAACAGTGGAGGATCTTGTGGAGGCTGAGCTTGCTATTATCCAGTACTGTCAGCAGCAAAGGTTTCCTGAAGAAATTGCTGCATTGAAAGCTGGGAAAGGTTCAGTTAACAAGCAGAGCTCAATTTACAGGTTGGATCCATATTTGGATAATGGACTTTTGAGAGTTGGAGGACGCCTGACTAAAGGTTCACTGCCAGAAGAATTGAAGCACCCCCTCATTCTCTCAAAAGATCAGAACGTAGCTACACTTATTCTCAAGCAAATTCACCAACAGCTTGCTCACAGTGGTCGTAACCACATGTTGTCCACACTGAGGAAGAAGTACTGGGTCACAGGGGCCAACTCGGCTGTCAGGAAAATCATGGCAGACTGTTGCTTTTGCAGGAGATACAACAGCAGGTTGATGGAACAGAAAATGGCTGATTTGCCAAAAGAACGGATTCTTCCTGACCATCCCCCGTTTACTAATGTTGGAATGGACTATTTTGGACCGATTGAAGTCAGGAAAGGCCGAGGTAAAGCCAAACGCTATGGAGTGCTATTCACTTGTCTTGCAAGCCGAGCAGTGCATTTTGAGATTGCATGTTCTTTGGATACAGATGCTTGTATAAATGCTTTACGCCGTTTTATGGCCAGGAGAGGTCAAGTGGTTCGCATTCAGTCTGATAATGCAACTAACTTCATAGGGGCCAAAAGAGAGCTAAAGGAGGCTCTGGAAGCTCTGAATCACTCACAGATCCAAAGAGTGTTGCAGCAACATGGTGTCACGTGGTGCTTCAATCCTCCAACAGGCTCGCATTTTGGTGGTGTTTGGGAGAGGATGATTCGTATGGTAAGGAGGATTCTCAATTCACTGCTTCAGCAACAGGTTTTAGATGACGATGGTCTTCATACTGTCATATGTGAGGCAGAAGCAATTTTGAACGATCGACCAATCACTAAACTGTCGAATGATCCAAATGACTTGGAACCCCTCACTCCCAATCACATTCTTTTAATGAAGGGAAAACCTGCATTGCCACCTGGATTGTTTGAGCCCCATGATCTATATGTCAAGCGTCGATGGAGACAAGCTCAATACATATCAGATCTATTCTGGAAACGATGGATTCATGAGTATCTACCTCTACTGCAAGAAAGGCAAAAATGGAACCAAAAAAGGAAAAATCTTAAAGTTGGAGATGTTGTCATCATCATGGACTCCTCTGCTCCTCGAGGCTCTTGGTTGCTTGGGAAGGTCTTGGAGGTTTTTCATGATAAAAAGGGAGTTGTTCGCTCAGTGCAGCTGCAAACAAAGTCAAATGTCATTGAGCGGCCTGTCGCAAAACTTTGCTTAATACAGGAGGCTGCTGTTTAGCAGATCATTGAGATGTGGTTTAAAAAAAAAAAAAAAAAAAAAAAAAAAAAAAAAAAAAGGGTGGTATATGGTGTTTGTCATTCTGAAAATGGCCACTTGTTTGTAAATATTGGAATTGTTATGCCTGTTTGTCATCACAATTAGGGGCCGGTGTGTAATGGCCATTTTACTGGTTCATGTTTTTTGATGGGTGTTACCCCCAGTATATCCACTAGAGGGTGCTATGGCACTGGGGGGCCGTAGATGCAATTGTATTTAGGTAGGAACCTTTGGTGGGAGCGGGTGTTGCTAGGCGGTGGGAGCACGTACGATTTCTGACCGCAGCGCCGTGAGGCCACTGCTCCTTAACGCCGTACATGTAAAACGGATTTAAACTGTGTGAAGCCGATTACATCGTGGACCGTTGTGAATGATTGTGGACTCCACTGGGTGAGAAAATAAATCAAAAGAAATACAAGACATGATGTCGGACGTTATTTATACACAGTACAAGTGTGGAGGGCGCAGCGCGTCAGTTACAAAGCCATATTAGCCGCCAAGGTAGCTAAGCATTGGGCTTTAGCTATTACAAGTATATCGTGCAACACTAGTTGCTGTTTAGATCAATAAGACCTTAAAGGATCTCTGGATTCTAAGTAACATTTTCACATTTAAAGATTTCCTCTTTCTGACTGACAGATGGAGACATCCCACCAGTCTCCTCCAGAAGTGTCAGCTGACATGTAGGTCCAAGGCCAGCTATGACAGAAATAACATGGAAACATCTGAGGACACTGAATTCGAGCCTACTCCAATTCAGGGTGCAACAGGAGTTTCTATTCTGAACTAAAAACTGACTACTGACGTACACCTTCCAAATGTGGGTCCAAGAGGGACAGCTTCTGTTGCTCAGAAAAGAACAACCAATTACCGTCTTGTACAGGGGAAAGGAATGTCTTGCAGATCATCTGGTACAGAAAGAAGCCCCAACACGAGGGTATAAAAGAAGCTGCCTCTGCCTTGGAAGAGGGTTTTTTTTCTTGGGGTCTGTAGAGGTTTCTTTACTGAAGGTTTTTCTGAGGTCCTTGGGTTTTGGGGAGGCTTTGGGAGATGCTTTCTGGGCCTTTGGGGGAGGGCTTTTAGGCTGTTAGAGGCCTAGGAGGATGGAGTTAGTTGATACACTGCAGACCCAGGGACTTCACTTTGTTCAAGATGGCTTGTTTTGAATAAAGTTTCAGGCTGACTGAACTCCATGGCTGACTGGACTCTGCATCTTCGTCCTCAATGGCCTAAGACCAAGGTATTAGAAATTCAGCTATGAAGTGTTTCGGCAGAGGAATTAGGGGCCTATCCCAACAAGGCCTGCAGGAGGCCCGAAGCATCAGAGAAAGTTACTACAAGTCCTTACTGACTTCACTGGCTTCACTAGAAAGTGTCTGAGTGCACTAAGCTGATAGAAACATCAACATCAAACCTTAATATCTGAACCCAATGAAAGTGCACATACAGGATGTGTAAAGATAAAGATTAGAGCAGGTGAAGGCTGTTTCATTGGTTCTTACTCTTAAAGACAGGCAGACTCATATTTCTGAAGCTTCATCATTGGTTTCATTTCTCTGATTCTTGTTTTCTGTCTCTTTTTACATTTCTGTGTTACGTCTTTGTTTACCCTAAAGTTTGGGGGCTTTCCCTGGAACCCTGTGTTTGTTTATGGTTTCACTTCACATTACAATGAACTGTGGGTAATTCTTATGCTAAGCTCCCCCACTGCTACAGTGTGAACCTCAGTTATGAGTCTGTTGTATCGGTTGCTGAGGTGATTGTGTTCTCACTGCACAGGAAACTCTACAGGGCTGTAATGGAAGCCAGCAGAGGCCAACCTGTTTAGGTGTCCTCAACCCGCTTTTTTTGTCCAGCATCTCAGTGTGATTGCTGTGTTCACAAAAGTCCAAACAAACTGGACTTAATGGGAGGGTTGGGGTGGGGGGTTGGAACAAGTTCTCCAAAAGATCCAGGTGTGAAAACACCCTTAAACTGACAGAACCAGTAACAGTCTTGTCTATCACAGCCCCCATCAGTCACAAAGATATCACCCATGAAGTGCTTCATTAAGGACAGAGACATACTGAGAGATAGGGAGTGTCTCTGCTCTATGAGGTGTTGAAGGAGTCCAACAGTGTCACACTGTCCTCACCTCTCGTCCAGGTAAATCCTCAGCATCTTCCAGTTCAGACGTCTGGTGTAGAATATAAACTTGGCCAGCTCGGTGGGATGATCGACTAGGATACCTTTGGACATAAAGTAACCGATACCCTACACACACAAGCACACACACAGGCACACACACAGGCACACACACAGGTACACACACAGTTAGACAGAAAGAGAAGGTGATAAAATTCTGACATGAATCAGTCCTAATCCCTCAAATGATCCAGACCTACAAACTCTGGTGTCAGACAAAACAGCCCACACCAAAGGCAGCGACATCAAACACATGACTGTGGAATGATATGATTGTTCATGTGTGTGTGTGTGTGTGTGTGTGTGCGTGTGTGTGTGTGTGTGTTACCTCCTGAGCGTTGGCATTAAACGTCAGGCTGCCTTCATCCAGCTGCAGGTACAGCCTCCTGTACGAGAAACCAGCAGGAAGTCTTCTATTGTAGATGGAGCAGTGACCCCACGTTGACTTACACAGCCTGATTGAGACACACACACATATAATCAATCATCAATCTATCAACTAAACTTTAGTGAACATGGGGTAAACAGAGAAACGAAAACAGCAAAGTAGTTAAACCCTGTGATAAGTGGTTACAGAGGTTCAGAAGTCACAAAGGTTGAAAGGTTACAGAGATTCAGTGGTCACAGAGGTTCAGTGGTCACAGTTATTCAGTGGTCACAGAGATTCAAAGGTCATAGAGAGTCAGAGGTCGCAAAGGTTGAAAAGTTACACAGATTCAGAGGTTAAGTGTTCACAGAGGTTCAGAAGTGACAGAGGTTGAATGGTTACAGAGATTCAGTGGTCACAGAGGTTGAATGGTCACAGAGATTCAGTGGTCACAGAGGTTGAATGGTTACAGAGATTCAGAGGTTATGTGGTTACAGAGGTTCAGTGGTCAAAGAGATTCAGTGGTCACAGACGTTGAATGGTCACAGAGATTCAGTGGTCACAGAGGTTGAATGGTTACAGAGATTCAGAGGTTATGTGGTCACAGAGGTTCAGTGGTCACAGAGATTCAGTGGTCACAGAGGTTGAATGGTTACAGAGATTCAGAGGTTATGTGGTCACAGAGGTTCAGTGGTCACAGAGATTCAGTGGTCACAGAGGTTGAATGGTTACAGAGATTCAGAGGTTATGTTGTCACAGAGGTTCAGTGGTCACAGAGATTCTGAGGTCACGGAGGTTAAGTAGTCACAGAAGTTTGGTGGTCACTAAGGTTAGAGATTACAGAGGTTTAAAGGTCGCAGAGGTTCAGAGGTCACAGATATTTAGAGGTTACAGAATGTAGGGAGGTCACAGAGTTTTTAAAGGTCACAAAGGTTTAGAAGGTTACAGAAGTTCAGAGGTCACAGAGATTCAGTCAACACACAGGCCAAGTGGTCACATAGGTAATTTTGACAACCTGTTAGCCTCATATCAGTCACCCCCTCAGCAGCAGCAGTGAGCGCTAAAGAGCGAGTGTTGCAACTTCACAGAGATGTGGTGTTCCCAGCTCTCTCTCCTGTACAGAGAGTCCATGTGATATGTTTGATGATGTGCTTGATGATGTGCATCTTAATGTTTTCTTTTTTGTGTGTAAAGCTATCCAGGAATAAAGTGAACCAGGGTAATCAAAGTGCAGAAAAACAGAAGTGTCTACCCAACAGTTAGAAGTGAACTTTTATTTTGAAATGTTTCACTATCATGATGTATTTCCTTCTGATAGTGGAGGCGTGACATCACTTCCTTCTGACAGTGGTGGAACAGAGAGTGGCTCAGAGTGCAGGTCTGCAGCTGGACGCTTTTGCAGCTTTCTGGTGCCCCCTGTGGGGGGCCATGGACCCCAACTCTGCTTGTTGGAAATAGGGGCTCATCCTGCTGCTCTAACAAAGCAGGAGCTCCATCTGACACAAACACCCCCCTCCACACCTCACTCCTCTGTTTACCACACTGCATATCAAGCTACAGCCTTATAGCGCAGGCATGGGCCAAGGACTTTGTAACAGGGCAACTAGGAGAGGGTGTTTAGTAAAGAGCACACACACACACACACACACACACACACACACACACACACAGCAATGATCTCAGGTAAAAGAGTTTAATCTCAGAACGTCTTGAGGAGCTTTGAGCTGTCTCTGATGCTGCTGTCTCCTTCATGGCCTCCAATGCAGCAGCTCTGGGATATAAATATGTCTGTAACTCCATTCTTAAAGGTACAGTCTGCAGGGCTTTCCTGAAAAATAAAAGATCAATTTTGACAGGAATAATCCTGCTCAATGGTCACTTCACATGTATCAGTGTCTGTGTCTGCCCCAACCCCCTCCTCTGCCTGGATGTTGATGTTTTGGTTGTGTTCGGACGCTTCTGGGTAGAGAGTAAGCATGGATACACCAGCCAATCACAGAGTGCCCAGTGTGCAAGTGACTTTGTGCGTTGATAATAGTGAGTGGAAGAAGCTAATCGGAGCAGTTACAATAGTGGACATAGCACGGAGGACGAAACACAACCAAAGTGAAAAGAAACTCCAAACAGATAAAGCTTTTTCCAAAACAAGGGTGAAGATTGGCTCCACTTTCACCTGCTTTCAGGAACTTGGGGAGCAGCGGGGAATGTAGAGCGACACGAGTTAGCTTTCTGCTAACCAGGTATGTGTCAGATACCCGTGATTAGCTTGTGCTAGCATGCTTAGTCAGGTGCACAGCTCTTGAGTCTCTCCCTTGTATAAAAGTAATGCTAAAAGTAGTTGCTAGGCTAGTAAGTGTGTTTAGGTAGACATGGTCGAAGGCTGCGGGTGTGAGCTGCTGCTGGCAGTAAGCTAAGGAGGAGTAGCCCAGTTCGAATGTTATGGTTACTAACAAGGAACGGAAACTTCGGCACACCCTACCTCTAAAGGCTTGGCCCTTACACCGCTTTCAGAATTTTTGTGCAAAAAAAATTTTTTCTCTGATTTTCCTAAATGGTTGATACAAACCAGTCAGTCTGACCTTAAAGGGCAACACCGTTTTTTTTGACACCTGGACCTTATTTATAGGTGTGTGCATGCTCATATACTCACTGAGACAAACATCGTGCAGCTCGGAGTCCTTCAGAAGTTATTTAGATCCAACCCATTTTAGCTGCACTTAGAGGGGGCCACGGCAAGGGAGCTTCAGCGCGGGACATAATCTCTGCAAAATCGCTCATTTCAGCTATATTTTTGAAGCTGCACGATGTTTGTCTGAGTGAGTACATGAGCATGCACACACCTTTAAATAAGGTCCAGGTGTTGAAAAACCAGAGTTGCCCTTTAAGTCTTTTACTGTTGGAGCATTTTCATTTTTTATTCAAAAAGCCTCCCAATGACACCTACTTTTTTTTAGAAAACAAAGAAAATGCAAATGCTGCTTCAACAGGACCCAAACCAATCACAGGTTGTAGAGAAGTGAAAATGGTCATTGGTTGAATTTGCAGCATTGGGAGGTCACACTTACTGAAATCAAAATGATATTATACTTGTTAGGACATGGTGGCCCTCCACCAACCATCCATGACTCCATCCATCAGGACCATCCAGGCCTGCATGGTGCTCATCAGGGAAGGAGACTTTGGAAATGAGTCTTCATGCATGTCTGGGTCCACTGCGAGTGTTTCTGCAGGTAAGCATTGGTTAAAAGTTGCTGGACAGGAGGTTTGTGCTCGACCGCAGTCCTGTGGAAGATCCTGCACCGTAGGTTGGTGGGACTCCGGAGGCATCAGCGCCCCTTTATGGACTGACGAATGTGACTGACAAAACCTTCCTCACGACAATTTTATCTGCTCAAACCTGTCTGTGCTCTGAATCAGATGACTACACTATAGTTTTCATGATCTGTCAAATGATTTCAGACCTTCTTCCTGATACTTCACTGTCTAAAGCTTTTCAGCAGCAGAGATCCTTTTTCTTTCCCTTATTGTTTGATTACTGTGGCCCATTTAAAGATGCGGAGTGACCTTCTTAAGTAGTTTTCCTTTAACTGGGCTCACCTGGCCTGACACGTGACTGTCAGGGGACACCTTCAGGTGACGCCTTCAGGGGACACCTTCAGGTGAAACCTTCAGGTGACGCCTTCAGGTGACACCTTCAGGTGACACCTTCAGGGGACACATTCAGGTGACACCTTCAGGTGACACCTTCAAGGGACACCTTCAGGTGACACCTTCAGGTGACGCCTTCAGGGGACACCTTTAAGGGACACCTTCAGGTGACACCTTCAAGGGACACCTTCAGGTGACACCTTCAGGTGACGCCTTCAGGGGACACCTTTAAGGGACACCTTCAGGGGACACATTCAGGTGACACCTTCAGGTGACACCTTCAAGGGACACCTTCAGGTGACACCTTCAAGGGACACCTTCAGGTGACACCTTCAGGTGACGCCTTCAGGTGACGCCTTTGGGTGACACCATCAGGGGAAACCTCTAACTGACAGAGGCCCAGAGGAATACTGTCCTCGTGTCCGTCTGTCTGCAAGCCCCTGGATACAGGTTCATCCACTATGCAAACCCCGTTTCATGAAAACCTGTCTAAAACAGGGGTCTGAGTCTTAGGTGTGCTTACCCCTGCCACAGGTACTCGTCGTTCCCCAAGTCCTGCCACACGCAGCCAGCCAGGCACAGGTCAGTGGCGTTCAGGTATGACAGGATGGTTATACCTAACTCAGGAGGAAGCATCTCCAGATCGATAAAGCCATGCTGCTCTTTACCTGGAAACACAAACACACATAGACACACACACACACACACAAACACACACACACACACACACACACACACACACACACACACACACATACACACACACACACACACACACACACACACACACACGGTCCATATCATTTTTGCCAAAGCTGATCATGGACAACAGTACCGTTTTTACATTTGTCGCAAACTACTGTGTTGAGCTTGTGCTGCTCAATCTGCAGAATCTGCTGACTGTCTTTAACAAAATGTGCATCTATTACTCCACTTCTTCTCTTAGTATTCCCCAATTCACCAGATGATCAGCCCAACGCTACTTCACTAAAGGTCTCCCAAAAGCGGCTTCTGGACAAGACAGTTATAGCGCCGACTATAGGCCTAGCTCGCTTACTACGGCGTTTTCAGTCCCTCAGCGTTTCCGTGTAAATGCAGATTTTTTTCACTGCATTTTAGTGTTTTCAGATGAAACGTTGTCGTGTAAACGGGGCCTAAATGTCCATACCTCCCATGCGTGTTCTCAGCAGGTGGTAGATGTCAGGGCCATAACAGTTGTGAGGCGCTCTCCTCTGAGAACCTCTATCTCGACCTGAGGGAAAAGTAATCCATAAGTTAACCTACATTAAATCATACATGCATTTTACTTTGCTTAGCTTGGACACCAAACGTGAAGAAGAACTAAGCGACTACACTAAATGACTTGGATTATTTGACCTGATAAATCAAAGAGCTGCAGAAAACATTCTGTGAAAGTGTTTAGGCTCAGATTTCTGAAGACTGCTCTGACTGGTGTCCTGATTCCTGCTGTGGCATATCTCTTTAGGCTGAACATGAAACTTCAGGATCTGTAAAATGGCCAAACCTGGAAACTGATCACATGTGGCTGACTTTGTCAAACAGAGGAAAAGGCGTACCACAGTTCTCTAAGCTCAAAGTGAAATTTTACAAAAGAAAAAGATGAGCCAGCGTTTCATGGTTTGGCCTGAAAAGCCACCTGAAGGACTGAAGTCTTAGCATAACGTTCTTTAGTTACAATCACTCATTTATGAACTGTTGCACATCCAGCTGTAGTACATCTCCACCCAAAGCACAAACTGGGGATTGACCAATTATCGGCCGGGCCGATTACCGGGGCCAATATTGGCATCAGCCTTTTTTTTAATCCAATGGCCAATAAGAAACCCCCTCAAAACTGTGTTGTTTCCGCTGTGATGCGGTCACTTCTCAGTCCCCAGCACTGTCCCACCCACAGTACCATCTGGTTGGTTACAAGCAGAGCCATGGCTCAGGTAACAGCCAATCAGCAGTGAAAGCTGTGCGCATCCAGCGCTGTCTCTCTAGCACACACACAACACAGATGAAAAAGGTTTTGCCAAGAGGAGAAACTCTGAATAGCAGATACATGTTTCGAAGGTAAGTTAAGGAAACAGAGTCTCCCAAAATTGTGATGAACTTCCAGTCCTCTGTCACTCACAACTAATGTTACTGTGAGCCCAATAATGTTATGTAAACATAAGCAGCTCTGCTCACTGGCAGCTCCTCCAAACGTGTCCGTTGATCACATGAATTAAGGTTGCTCATTGTATACATATGGAAATTGTCATAGAAGTATGTGTGTGTGTGTGTGAGTGGAGACCTAATGTACTCTATTTTCCCCTCCCTGAACGTAAGCACTCAGCTCTGCAAATCGCTGAACAGTTCTAGTGAAATGAGAGAACGTTGTTGATTTGGTCATTTATTTAGACTCAACACAGAAAAGCACAGTAAAACAGATAGAAAACGATACACACAGCCTAACTGAGCAAAGGAAAGTGATTCTTAATCAGCTAGCTTTGGTTAGCAAAAGTCTGCTAGCCTAATGCTAATGCCAATAGAAAATCCCATTGACGGGCTAACGCTATTAGTATCGTGACTGTCTTACTGTCTATGAGCTTATTTTAATATCCACAGACACAAAAACCACTCCTCTTATCAATTACCACAGGAATATGTTTTTCTGCCTCTTAAAAAGTGATAAGGAAAGTTTTAAACTGCAGACAGCCAGGAGCTGCTTGTTGATGCTTCTCTGCACAGTTTCTCCAACATTTGTAGACAGGCCTAATCTAGCCCTAGATTCTAGCCTTAATAAAAGGGAGTTTATACAGTTCCTGAATTGTTTGTAACATGTCCTTTTTCCCAGTCAATCCGTACTGTCTGTCAAACATTTTTAACAATTCTGGCTTTCAGCCATATTGAAGGGCTGCATTTCTTTGGCAATGTATCTGTCTTTGAGCGCCAACATTTGGAGTTTTTATTTCTATTTACTTTGCCGACCAAAAGCCTCAGTAAGAGCGGATTGTCAAAGAACAAGGCTCTGCTGCACCTCCCCTCCTTCTTCTTCGTCGCCACTATTTTCAAACAAATGCCACATATCAGCTGGTTGGTGTTCATGAGCTCACACTTTGTTCATTCTGATAAAAAACGAAATATTCCCACACTGGGACTGTGGCAGGCGGCTTAAGAACCGTATCTTTGGTGCCATCACTCATATTAGTGTGTGTTTCCTCCTTACCCCTCAGGTCGCTCGCTTCAGCTCTCTCCGTGTGTACGCGGGAGCAGCCCCGTCTTCACCCCAAAGATCGCATTTTTGACAGATGCTCACTCCGCTATAAATCCGCTAAATCCGCTATAGAACCTATGCACTCCGATGTTAGGAAAGATAGAAGTAGTGAGCCATTTTCTCATTCAGCCTCTTTGGTCAAAAGAGCGGAGGAAAACAAACATGCATGCACATGTCAGTTTATCGAGGCTGGCAAACTTACCGAGGACATTTTTATTAATCATTTGGTTAATTGATTTATTGATTATCGTGACAGGCCTACCTTAGAGGGTCAAAACATTTAAAATCAGTCATGTAAAACCAAACAGAAAATTAATTCAACGGAATCACATGCCTGTAAAAGGCAGCACAAACTTGATTCTGTCCAGTTTTATTGCAGTTACATTGAAATTTTGGAAAACTTTATTAACTGTCGAAAACTTTAGCTATTTATTTTTTTAGTTTTCATTTAACTTTATAAAACATGAGGCTAAGCCTGGGAGCTGATTAATAAACATATGCTTGAAGACATTTGAATGCAGTTAAGTGGTGAAGTTTGCATTGTTCAAAATTTTTACACCAATATTTTCACCTTTGACAGCAAATCAATATTGGCTCCAAATATTGGTTATCGGCCTCCTCTCCTACTAATAATCAGTATCGGAATCAGCCCCAAAAAAGTCTATATCAGCCTGTCTCTAGCACAAACCTGAATCCTTTCCTGTGAAACTTTTTTAAATTCATATCCAGAACAGATTTAAGTTTCTGCAAGCTGAGGAGTGATGTAGCCACTTTTCCTGCCCACCTGAAGGTGCTGTTGAGTGTCTACTCCGCTGGAGCCAGCAGTGGTGATGATGGTGATGAACTCTTTCATGTTGAGGCTGAAGTGGACAAACTACACATGGAGGCTGCGTCTGTGTTGGAGTCCGGGGAGAGGACTTAGTTTGGATTTACTGACACAGGGCAGCTAGATCAATCTGTGGACACAGGGGTCTTATCAAAGCTTTCTCCTGATTCAAAGGGTGAGCTGAGTACAGTGGCGAACCGTGGCCCCAGCCACTGGGCCTTCGGTAGGACCATGGGACCACACCAAGGTTATAATAGTTAACTAAAACGAAACTAAAAAGGAAAACTAGAATTCAAAATACATTTCAGTTAACTCAAACTAATAAAAACTAGAAAAGAAAACAAAAATGATAAGTAAACTAAAACTGTATCTCGTGTTCACAAAACTGACTGAAACTAACTAAAATTAAAGACAAAATTCCCTTAGTTTTAGTTTTTGACAATATTAATAGCCTTTAGGATTTAAATTAATCCGACACATTTTCCCAACCAATTTTACGTCAGTTTTCGGCAGTTGTCAGCACCGTACGCGAGTTTTTTTTCCCTAGAATAACATCAGGAAATCCACACCCCCAACGCATGTGATTGGTTCCTGCAGCATCTCTTCTTCTTCTGTATAATCCTGCTGATTTTACATGCGCCACCATTGATCTCCAGGGGAAATGAGGCGCCTCGCGGGTAGTTTACATTTACCTATCAGAATGATATATAAAATCAGAACAAGAAGAAACGTGCCAAAATCGCACGGAGTTCGAATATTTTTCTGTGGTAATGGCTAGCTTTTGTCAGCATTGTAAGCGGCCAGGAGGCGAAGACTCGAAAAGTCCGCTTTTGGAGGTTAGAAATTATGTTAAAGTAAAATATTCTGCACTTAAATTACGTTCGGTAACAGCATCATCTGTATGATATTTTGCATTTAGTGAAAATGCGCGCCTACCTTCCAAAGCTAATGGGTTTTTTCTTCAAAACGTTTCGGCTACATATGGTTCTGACTGATGGAGTTTAGAATTATTTGACGTTTGCAAATGAAAAATAGTACATATTCTCTTAAGGGCAACTAAACTAAAAGGTTGACCCAAAGTTTGTTTACATGGAGATCATACAACATTGAACAAAAAATAGGGGAGAGCTGTGCCATTTTTCACTTTAAAGTGATCCTCTGGGATGGAACAAGATGGGTCCTATCACAAGGTTTAGGGCAGAAATTACCCCTACAGCTGTGATTTTGTGCAGCAGAAGCCCAGGGCGCTCGCACCAAACACCCCCTCCCTGCTCCTCTGCCGGTTTCCTCTGCATTCAGACGGGGCCATATTTCACTTGACCAAAAACACAAATAAACGGACTCCCACCAAAAAAATCTGATATTGGTCTGCATTCACGCTTTATTTAGAGAATTTTCAGCGTGTTACTTTCACGCAAAAACACTGCTAAATAAGGCTCTAGTTCTCATCGTGTCGTAAAATGGCGCTACCTCCACTGCAGAGCCACAGCTGGCAACAAGGCGCTCGCCGCTTAGTGTATAAGTACGCACACAGCGTGCCAGATAGGGAACCAATCAGGAACCAATTACATGCGTTGGGGGCGTTGATTTCCCAATGTCATCCTGAGGAAAAAAAAACTTGCACGACGCGACGTACTGGGCCGTGCTTGTTTACTGCACTGACTGGCTGTGCGCTGTGTTGCGACCAAACGTAGTGGAGCAATGAATCAGAGCATCTGTAACAGTTTAATTTCATGTGAGTCTGACTTTATTGTTATAGAGTCCAAGTTTCTAATTATTAAAGCTCATATTATTATTTTTTTACATTATTTATGTTTTTATTATTTTTATTTAATTCATGTTAACATTATTTTATATAATTTATGTCTATATTTTTATATTAAGTTTATTTTCTTGTGTTTAAGGCAGCAGCCAACAGTTCAGTATCAGCATTGACTGAGCAGTGAGCTCTATGTTGGACTTGAAAATAAACAGTATTACAAAATATTTACTCTGACCTTTTTGAATCCTGCACCTGGTTAATAAGGTATGAAAAAAACTAAAACTAAACTGAAACTAAACTAAAACTAAACTAAAACTAAGCCTTGTTGCAAAAATTAAAACTAAATAAAAACTAGAATGCCCGCTTCAAAACTAATTAAAACTAAACTGTAATGGGAAAAAAATGTCAAACTAACTAAAACTAAACTAAAATGGAAAAAAAAATTCAAAACTAACTTAAACTAAACTATAATGACATATCCAAAACTATTTTAACCTTGAACCACACGTGGCAATAAACAATCAAACAAAGAAATAAAAACAATAGCCAAAATCATGTGACATGGAAGTTCAGTATATTGATAGTTTTGTGGGATTACAAATTTATCATGTGCCTGAACACTGCAACACCTAACGCCTAAAAAAAATTTAGATATAAAATTGAAAAAAAAAAACGGAGTTTCAAGTAATCCAGCAACCACACAGTCTTCTCCATTACTTTCCGCCATTTCTCTTCACGTTTTGCCAACTGGATCTTCTCTTTTCTCCTCTCTCACTCACAGCTACAGTTCAGTGCTTATCCATTAAAGTGATACTCCAGGATGGAACAAGTTGGGTCCTATCACAAGGTCCAGGGCAGAAATTACCCCTACAGCAGTGCTTTTGTGCAGCAGAAGCCCAGAGCGCTCGCACCAAACACCCCCTCCCTGCTCGTCAGGTTCTTTCCTCTGCACTCAGACAGGGCCATATTTTACTTGACCAAAAACACAAATAAACGGATTCCCACCGAAAAAATCTGATATCTGTCTGCATTCACGCTTTATTTAGAGAATTTTCAGCGCGTTACTTTCACACAAAACACCGCTACATAAGGCTCTAGTGCTCGTCGTGTCTCTTCGTCCTGACAGACTACCTGCGTTTGTTTATATCTTGCACACTGCGCCCGGACTGATACACCAAGCGCCAAGCGCCTCGTAGCCAGCTGTGGCTCTGCAGCGGAGGTAGCGCCGTTTTACGACACGATGAGAACTAGTGCCTTATTTAGCGGTGTTTTTGTGTGAAAGTAATGTGCCGAAAATTCTCTAAATAAAGCGTGAATGCAGACCGATATCAGATTTTTTCGGTGGGAATCCGTTTATTTGTGTTTTTGGTCAAGTAAAATATGCCCCGTCTGAGTGCAGAGGAGCTGGGAGGAGGTGTTTGGTAGGTATTTGCGAATACCCGGAAGATGACAGGAAATGGTCCCACCCACAACTTAACAAAATATGATTGGCTAAGACAGCTGTCATTGTCAAATCGTGTCCACATTCGCTTGAGTTACACAGGCATTCGTTGCAGTTCCTGAAGGCCCTGCCTGCCAGAATGTGTCGCTGATTTACCCAGATACCATCAAAAGGAAAATTGTGATTGGTCCATTTTCCATTTAGTTATGTTAACCCATTGTTTGCCAGGACAAGTTTATAAAAAAATATAATGCTATGATTTCATTGAGTAAGATAAACAAAATAAAACAAAATAAAGAAATAAAATAATTATCTGGGAGTACAAAATTCTTTCAATATTTTTTATTAGGTCTTCACTGAATACCTTTAAGGCCCTGAGGGTTCCCCTCTGGCTGAGTACAGCAGAAAGTTGGCTTTAGCCGGAAAAGCATGAACGTATCATACGGCGAGTTTAAATAAGACTGTCAGAGCTCGTGATGTGTCTGAAGACAGACAGCTGCCGTCTCACCTCCTCCAGGTTAGAGCAGTGTGGGACCATCACACCAGAGCAAACTACTCCTACAACTGTCCACACATAGTTACATCAAGTTGACTAGAAAGTGATGCCACAGGTGAAAAAAAATGCAACTGCTCCTTTAAATTTCTGGGCTTCATCCCGGTCTTCTCTAAAAATGTCTTCTGCCTCTCCACCAGTGACAAAAAGACTCCAGAATAATGTAGCTGTGAAAATGTCGTCAACCTCTCCCATGAAGCTTTAATGAAACATGAAAAGCTTCTGCAGCTACGATGGCCCAGAAGTTCAAAAGCCCACAGCTTAAAAGAGAAAAGGCTCCAACAAGTAAACACAACATCATACACTACAAAAGACAAGGCCTTAGGGTACCTGGGTTACCTGAGGGTACTTGAGGTACCTGGGTTACCTGAGGGAACCTGGGTTACCTGAGGGTACCTGGGTTACCTGAGGGTACTTGAGGTACCTAAGGGTACCTGAGGGTACTTGAGGGTACCTGGGTTACTTGAGGGTATCTGAGTTACCTGAGGGTACCTGGGTTACCTGAGGGAACTTGAGGTACCTGGGTTACCTGAGAAAACCTGGGTTACCTGAGGGTACCTGGGTTACCTGAGGGTACCTGGGTTATCTGAGGGTACCTGGGTTACCTGAGGGTACTTGAGGTACCTGAGGGTACCTGAGGTACCTGGGTTACCTGAGGGCACTTGAGGTACCTGAGGGTACTTGAGGGAACCTGGGTTACCTGAGGGTACCTGGGTTACCTGAGGGTACTTGAGGTACCTAAGGGTACCTGAGGGTACTTGAGGGTACCTGGGTTACTTGAGGGTATCTGAGTTACCTGAGGGTACCTGGGTTACCTGAGGGAACTTGAGGTACCTGGGTTACCTGAGAAAACCTGGGTTACCTGAGGGTACCTGGGTTATCTGAGGGTACCTGGGTTACCTGAGGGTACTTGAGGTACCTGAGGGTACCTGAGGTACCTGGGTTACCTGAGGGCACGTGAGGTACCTGAGGGTACTTGAGGTACCTGAGGGTACCTGGGTTACTTGAGGGTATCTGGGTTACCTGAGGGTACCTTGGTTACCTGAGGGAACTTGAGGTACCTGGGTTACCTGAGAATACCTGGGTTACCTGAGGGTACCTGGGTTACCTGAGGGTACCTGGGTTATCTGAGGGTACCTGGGTTACCTGAGGGTACTTGGGGTACCTGTGGGAACCTGAGGCACCTGGGTTACCTGAGGGTACTTGAGGTACCTGTGGGTACCTGAGGGTACTTGAGGTACCTGAGGGTACTTGAGGTACCTGAGGGTACATGAGGTACTTGAGGTACCTGGGTTACCTAAGGGTACTTGAGGTACCTGAGGTACATGGGTTACCAGAGGGTACCTGGGTTACCTGAGGGTACTTGAGAGACCTGGGTTACCTGAGGGTAACTGGGTTACTTGAGGGTCCCTGGGTTACCTGAGGGTACTTGAGGTACCTGAGGGTATCTGGGTTACTTGAGGGTACCTGGGTTACCTGAGGGTACCTGGGTTACCTGAGGGTACCTGGGTTACCTGAGGGTACTTGAGGTACCTAAGGGTACCTGGGTTACTTGAGGGTACCTGGAGTTGTTGTTGATGGAGTGAACACACCAAAACCTTTCAGGGAACAAAGATTTTTCTACCAGTCCAAAAGACTGACAGTGTGTTAGTCCAAACAGCAACACTTCTCGTATTCTTTCTCCATGGTAGCTGTTGTCTTTCTGTTTTCTGTCTTATTATCATGTTCTGCACCTCAGGGCCACTTAACGTTACTTTAGATGGTACTCTGTGTTAAGGGCTCAAACCAACAATGTTTTCCATAAACATGGAAATGCTCTTGTCCAAAGGGATCAAATGTTTGGGATTACCTTGCTCTCGTCGTCTTGCCTCTCCTTGGTCAGCCAGATGGTCTTCAAGCTCTTCCTGAAGCTGCTGCTGTTGTCTGGGAGGCAGTCTCCACAGTGCTTGACCCATCTTCAGGTAGAGGAACAAAAGAGGAACATCATCACCTCACCATGTCATCCCTCTTTCTGATACCTCACAGATAGAGAATGACTCAGGCCACACAGAGATTTGATCCCCCTCTGTTCTATCATATTACTGACTCTGAAACCTAAAGCAGAGCGCCCACTCATGCAAATAAAGCTGAAAAACAAGAATATTTCAGTCAGCTTGTTTTGTGTCACATAAATACTGAGATGGTTTCATATGAATCACTGAAAGCACCGAGAGCACAAGTACACATATGGAGGAACCAAACACTGAGGCAGAAGAACTCTAGGCCCCGTGGCATCTCATTAAGATGTTACATGTTATGTTTATAAGCTCATAACACCTTACATGTTGACTAATACCAATAACTGTTTGCCTGAAGTGACACTTCCTGTCCCAGCAGCATGTGCAGGTTGAAGGTAAATGTTTCAAGACTTATAAACATAGGTTGATTTATTTTGATTATTTGTTTATTTATCTATGTTACTTATTTATTTTCAAGGCAACACATTATTTATTTTATATTTATTTTAACTATTTTGATTTTGAGTCTGTTTTAAAAGAATTTTTTTGTGCCTGGTGTGTTTTTAAATTCACACTTTGTGAGTTTGCATTTATTTTATCAGCATATGTATATATAAATATATGTATAAGTATATGTGTGTGTGTGTGTGTGTGTGTGTGTGTGTGTGTGTGTGTGTGTGTGTGTGTGTGTCCGTCTCTCCTCCTTTCTCTATCAGTCGTGTTGCTCAAACAAACACATCACATGTTGTAAACATCAACGTTGGAAAATGGAGCATGCAAAAGTGACTGACGTGAAGCCCCGCCTCCCTTCGATCCCATTGTCTTGGGCGTCGGTGGCGCAGTTGGAGAATGCGCTTGGTCGGTGATCAGAAGGTTGCAGGTTCAAGCCCAGCTCTGGGCGACACATGGCGATGTGTCCTTGGGCAAGACACTTAACCCCTAGTTGCTCCCACTGCTGTGTCAGTGGTGTGTGAATGGGTATGAAAGGGTGTGATTGTGTTAGATATACTGATGGATAGCTGTCATAGTAAAGATTGGTTCCATCAGTGAGTGAATGTGCGAGCGAATGGGTGTGGATGGGTAAGTGTGACCTGTGGTGTACAGCAGCTTTGAGTAGTCCATGACTAGAAAAGCGCTATATAAGCTCAAGTCCATTTACCATTACCATTTACCATTGGTCATATCTTGGAGCAGAACACAGAGTGGCATATGATTGGATGAACTAGCTGTCAGATTCATCTGTTCTTACAAATCCTCGACTGGGCTTCCAGTCCCGGTTTAAGTTATAAAGAAACAGGTCGAGCCGAGCGCCTGTCTACCCTTTTCTTGTTAAAGTGTTTTGAAGTTGTTTGTGGAGAAATGAGAGCTCAGTATTTCCTGCTGACAGTGGCAGAGCTCAGCAACCCGAGCTAACGTCACCTACCTGAGAGAAATGAGTCCTCTGACAATCTGACCTGCGCACTCGGACAGCTGGAAGTGAAGTTTCACTGCCACCAAAGAAATCTTGCTGTCATTTCATTCAGAGCATGAATCCAGGGCTGCTGCTCCCGAGTGTCGAGAGGAACCTTTCATACTGGAACACAATTATCCTGTTTTCACCCTCCTCCTCCTCCTCCGGTCGACTGAGGAGTCGTCTAAAAACGACTCGGCTCAAAGAAACGACTCCTTTAAAAAACCACGGGTTTTTCCTTCCTACCTTCTTTTTTCCTCTTTCTAAATAATTACTTAATCAATAAAAAATGTGTATTTTAACATAATATAATAACTTGTGTTAAATAAGGCAAAGCAAGACAAGGTAAATTTATTTCAAATAAATCACCATTCATACATAGAGCACAAAGAATAGAATAAAAGAGGTATATTTTAACCTCTTGATGCCTGATGTCATTAATTTATGGTGTACCGTGTCAGGCCCTTATGCAGCTGAGATTACTTTTGTATAACTCAAATACCTATTGATTCATAGTCTGCACATACCAAGAATCATATCAAATGCACTATGTGGCAATATATTGGTCAGGAGGTAAAATTATTATGTCCATACTTATCATAAAAGTTATGCATACATATTGTATGTGTTATATTTAAATGACGATCTTCACACAATTTAGCATGTGTAAGAATGCAAAACCACTCGAAAACTTTTTCTTTTTTTTTTCGCCTCCACACAATTATAAATTAATACAGGCAGCAGGGGGTTATATGTGGACTTAAAAGTGGTTGGAGTCAGGCCTGCACTGCTTCAGCTGCTTAATAAAACTTAATTCTGACGAGAAACAATGAGCTAATTAAAAGTTGTAGGCTCTGGGTTTTGCTGAGATGAGTCAAGAGTTGTGACTCACTGACACAAGCTGAACTTCTCATCTCCACTCCTGTCATCCGTGTCTTTCGGCCCCGCCCCTTTTCTTCTGGTCATACCGGACATATTGAGCTCTTGAATTTAAGGAAACAAATTTGCTTCGTGAATTAGAACAAAGACTAAACGTGTGTTTTGTGATCACACGATATGTTTCACAGAAATTAACAAACCAAGTCAAACAGGACAAATTAAGAACAGCGTGCGTGCCTGCCACGTCACTGACGTCATGTCCTTACGAACTCATACGTAATACTTGAAACAGCCAATCAGCTCCAAGTTGTGGATCACCCGGCAGAAACGGAATCTTTTGACACAAAAGATCAGTTAGCTTCGGAGGAGCGAGGTCGCTGGACTGAGTGGAGAGTAAAGATTAATTCCTTCGTGGTCGTGGATTGTAGAAAGTAACGCTTTAGAGCTGACTCCTGGAAAACACAACCGAACGAAACACAAACATTAACGGTTGAAACATCCGGTCAACATGCTGTCCACCGGAGATGTCCAGGGCTGTCTGCGTAAACTGGAAACCCTCCTGAGGGCTATCAAGTACCCGGGAAACGTCGACTACAGCAGGTAAGAGCTCGGGTTCACGGGGTGAACCGCTCTACTCAGGATTCTCAGACTAATGATGACATTTTTATCATTTAGAGATCACACACACACACACACACACACACACACACACACACACACACACACACACACACACACACACACACATACACACAGCTGACACAGAGGGTTTCTGGTATGCTGGCACAGTTTTTGCTATTCCACCCCCCCTCTCTGCATTAACACATATCTGACTTTCTTAAGCTGTCTGCTTTACATAAATGAAGTGGATGTGTTTTATCATTCTTTACAAACCTGTTAATGTAGCTGACATAAAACTAATATTTGGTGGTGTGTTTGTTAATCTGGGACAACAGGTTTAGATTTATTGTTCATGTCATTACTGTGGGCCTTTGCCTAAAATCTGACATAACAGAAAAAAAAGATGAACAACTCTAAACCGAGTGTTTATTGCCCTGCAGGTCCTCTGTATTCCTTCATCACAATCAAGACATGCATATGAGTGATTCTATAATTAGAAGTTCATTTCAAGTCCATGGGGTATACTTATTAATTTTAAATAGGGGGGAGACCGGGTATGGTTGTAACATGGGGAGAGTTGTAACACCACCCGCTCCTCCAGCCAGGGATGAGACAGGAGTCACATGGTCATTTCAATATTTACCCACTTCCACCCTGATCACACACGGTGATTGTCAGGGCTGGCAACAGGAACATGCAGATTCTAGAGAAAGTAAAAACTGATTTTGAGGTAAGGAAGCACATTTTTGACTAGGACTATATTTTGTTAAAAACTTATATTATTCCAGATAAAACCATTTGACTTGCTTCAGAACAAACTGTAGTTCCTAAGGCAAAATGTGATGTATTTTTCCCATGCTGATTTCAATCCACTTTACTAATATAGCTAGTTAAACACTGGCTGACAGGGGTGGGGATGGGTTGTAACATCTTTAAAAAATGTTCAGCCATCCCCTTATGTACAACTCGGAGCATTTTCTTGATTTTAATAATGCCACATAACACCGAGGCAGTGGAAAAGAAAGACTGACAGAGGCGTACCTGCAGATGCTTTCAAAAAGCCTCTGGTAAAGTCTCAAAGAACAGTACGTCAGTCAGATCAGTCGCAAAGGCACATGGGATCTGCCATGTTCCTACAAACCACTGTAGAAGCTGAGGCTCTGGTGATATCCCAGTGTATGTTATTGGACCCTGAGATATCCCAGTTCATGTTACTGGACCCAGTGATATCCCAGTGTATGTTACTGGATCCTGTGATATCCCAGTTCATGTTACTGGACCCTGAGATATCCCAGTTCATGTTACTGGACCCTGTGACATCCCAGTGTATGTTACTGGATCCTGTGATAAAGATAAAAGATAAATAAAGATAAAAAATACTTTATTCATCCCATCATTCGCACATCAGCACATCATTCGTGATATCCCAGTTTATGTTACTGGAGCAGCAGGTTTTCTCTGAGGTGATGGAGGGAATTTTGCACCTCAGAAGAGAGAGAAAAAAGCCACCACTCCAGGGATACAAACAACTGTTAGTGACTTTGATTAAAAATACACACACACACCAAACAGATCATTTCTTAGACCTGTGTGTAGACATGCACCAATCCATCGTCTGGCCTATCGATCAGTGCCAATTTCCTTGATTTTAGGGGACCCGTGGTCAGAGATCAGTGATTGGCCCATCCTTACTTATGAAACTAATCTTATATACCTCGGGGAAGGTCTGACAGCCAGCCATTGTTGCTTTTTGCTCTGAGGCATAAACTCAGAACACTTTATTGGTTGTTTAAGTAAAAACGTAAAGACTGTCGGGTACCTGTAGCTGCTTGAAAGGAAACACACAGCCGGCGTCATAGCAAATGTGACTGTGTCCACAAATTGGCTTCATTTCACCGATTCAGGAACAGACGGGTTATGTTGCAGAGGCTACATACATGTTTTACACAGTCTATGATTTGTGGAAGCTAAGTTCCGAGTGGGACGCCCCCTGAGGTCGGAATTTTTGACTTGGAAGTCGGAGCACCCACACCACCCCTGAGTTCCCTGGAGGAAATTCTGAATTCAGGGTTGCACAGTAACTAAGCTACTGTTATATTCTGTTTTCTTTAGAATTTCTGATTAATGTTTGTGGCAAAAAATCAGCCGTACACATAGTATTATTCCACGTATATGCACAGAAATGCTGCTGTTATGGCACGTTTTTCTGACTTGGCAACTGGAATGGTTAACTTGGAGATGACGTCATTCCCACTCCTGACTTCTCAGTTCCAAGTTCAAATGTAACGCAGCAATACATACAAACAGGAAGTGAGTTATGGTCAGTCACAGAAAGAGACATTGTTCTGGATTGTTCTATTTCAATAAACCTCTTTTTGAAGGGCGTGATCTGATTTTGCTTTTTTTTAATCTTACTGTTACAACTTACCCCAGCATGTGTTACAACCCACCCTGGAGGTGGGGTAGGTTGTGACACAGGACCACAATGTATCTGACGTCACCTGGTGAGCTCTGTGAGATTCTTGCTCAGGTTTGAATTGGTGCCATTTGTAGTAAACAATGTGCGTACTTTGCATTAAAGTTTGAGAACTCTGACTCAAAAATTCAGTGAGTTAGAGATTCTGAAGCAGAACTGTCACAACCATACCCGGTCTCCCTTATTTTTAATTTCAAGCAATGATCAGTTTTACAGTGAATCATTTGGCAGATATTTCACTCCCATTTAATACAAAATGTTAGCAGGTTCCATCATTTATTTAGCAAAAAGTGCTATTCATGTATTGGAATTTATAGTTTTCACGCTATCCGATTTCTCAAATGTCAAGTTTGCTCTTCAAAATTTACCCTAGAATACGTGTTTGTGAACATTATTTCCAGTATTATTTGTCTAAAATAATAATTAAAACGTGAAAAAAAAACTGTTTAAAAACTCTTCAAAAGATTAATTTAAGTAAAATAATGATTGTCTGTACATGGGGCGCATTAACTGTTCATCAACTGTGTTGCCAGCATTTTCTGCTGTCTTACATATATGTTATAAAGGCCAAACTGGGAAAAAATGAGCAGAAAAATGAGCTGATGGAGGTCAGGTGGTGCCATGTTCAAGCTCTGCAGTTAGCACAAGGGACAAAACATGGAGGAAATGTCAACCATCACAAAATGTGATGTTGTAGAGAGGTTTCTGGCTTCTTGTCCTGTTAGCTGTGTTACACATGAATCCTGTGCCATACATTTTGTCTTAACTGTGATAGAACAGATGAAGGACGTTTCTAGGTAGCTTAGTCTGACATAGAAATGTTGAATTACTCTAAATTGAGTGTAATGTGGATTTATGTTGGAAAAAATAGTCACAACTTTTGTCCATAGCACAGTTGACAAGGTAGTGCACCATTTTTTTATTACTCAAAAAATTAATAAATTAGAACTTGAGCTTGTTAATTCATGAATTTAGTACATTCCAGGTATCTACTGTGCAAACAAATAGAATAAAAAGGAAAAAAAGCACATCGTTTTTTTCACTTTTTTGTATGAAATGTCTCCTAATTATAGAATCGCTCATGTCTTTTCCCTCACCTTACATTTTTTAAGTCAACTTCCAACTTCAACACACCCTCCCATTTGATGTCACACTTATTTAGTCATGTGATTTTGGTCACCTTCTGCATTACGTGCTTTTGTTTTTGCCTTGAAAAGCAGACGCACAAAGGTTAGGGGTGAGGTTTGGGATAGGGGTTAGGCTAGGGCTGTTTCCTTAATCTTAACTGGTATATCTTAAGACAAAATCTCCTCCAGGTTTCTCCTTTTCCCCCAAACAAAATCAACTAAATTAGAGTCTTCCTGGGACAGGATGTGTCTCAAACTGCAGACTGATAGGCTCACAGGTTGCTGCACTGTCACACTGTCAGGTGTGTGAGCTTGTGTTAGTTTTTGATATCTGAAACTCTTCCTCTTTTTACTAAAGATCGGTCCTTTTCCTGGGCATTGTGTGATGTCACTCCTCATTTAAATACTATGTAAACCCCTCACACACTCACTGCACACCTGACTCCATTCTGTGACTATACAGATTATGTAATGACACCAAGTGACCACAGGGGGCATCAATCCCCCAGTGAAGTACCATCATATGAACTGCTCCTGCTCAAACAGTCATCCCTAAATGTGAGGAACTTCTTTTTCTTTTCACTGAGTTTGATTTAGTTTTCAGAAACCTCCTCTCATAGGAGTTTATCAGTATGGAAGAAGAAGAACAAACTTTATACAGATGAAAATTCCTACATCTCAGTAGATCAAAGTTGAGTTAAAGCTCATCAGAATGAGGATGGTGTTTCTGTAGACTGGGGTATATTGGTGTAGGGTGTAAGGAGGAACTGGAAATGAACATGGAGATGGAAGAGGAGACAGAGGTCTGTGCTCCTGCCCCTCACCAAGGGTCAGACAGTGAACTATGAAGAAGCCTTTTCTGAAACCACTTTGGTTTCTTTTGGGGTTTGAACTGGATGGTGGCTCTCTGACATGTTGACAGCATGTTCAGGTGTTTAAGCTGTGAACATTTCCATGAACCTGTTTCCTGCAGCCTGTCCAGAGGAGACCCCTCAGCTCTCCTCCCCATCCTGGGCTTCAGCCTCACCTCCTTCTCTCCAGCCTTAGCCAAACAGCTGATGGAGGCAGGGCTAGAGCTGGCAGGGAAGACTGACCTCCGCTTCACAGACACACTCTACAAGGTAACCCACACACTGAGACACACACACACACACACTGAGACACACACACTGAGACACACACACACTAGAATACACACACACACTGAGACACACACACTGAGACACACACACTGAGACACACACTGAGATACACTCACACACTAAGATACACTCACACACACACACACACACTAAGATACACTCACACACACACACACACACTGAGATACACACACACACACACTGAGATACACACACACTGAGATACACACACACACACTCACACACACACACACACACACACACACACACTGAGACACACACACACACTGAGAAACACACACACACTGAGAAACACACACACACACACACACACACACACACACACACACACACACACACTGAGACACACACACACACATATTCACTGAGACACACACACACTGAGACACACACACACACACACTGAGACACACACACACACACTGAGACACACACACACTGAGACAGACACACACACACACACACACACACACAGACACACTGAGACACACACACTTTGTGTTTTTTTTATCATTAACATCATTTTATCAGTCTGTAGTGACCTTTTTCTTCCTCCATGTGTGCGTGTGTGTGTGTGTGTGTGTGTGTGTGTGTGTGTGTGTGTGTGTGTGTGTATATGTGTGTATATGTGTGTACGTGTGTGTGTGTATATGTGTATATCTGTATGTGTGTGTGTGTATATGTGTGCGTGTGTGTGTGTGTGTGTGTGTGTATGTGTGTATGTGTGTGTGTGTATATGTGTATATCTGTATGTGTGTGTGTGTATACGTGTGCGTGTGTGTGTGTGTGTGTGTGTGTGTGTGTGTGTAGCTGCTGAGGGATATCTTCCAATATAAGCCCGTGCTGACCAAGCAGCAGTTCCTGCAGCTGGGTTTCTCTCAGAGGAAGATCTCCATGGTCTGTGACATCATAAACCTGGTTGTGCAGAAACACAGCCAGCTGAAGAAGGTGTGAACTTTACTTTTTAACTATGTCATTTGGGTTTTCATGAACTAAACCCTCTGAACCCTTCTGAAGAAGAAACCTGAGCCTGGTCTTTAAACTCCTGGCTGTCAACATGTTGGTTTATTTCTGCTGAGGAATTTCTGATGCTACTACCCTACTACCCCAAGTGGACTCTGAAGGAACTGCAGTTTGAAGCTGATCCGGATCAGCTGCTTTCGTTCTGCGTTGTGTGTTTGTCCCATATTTAAGATAGAACCACAAAGCTACTGATACAGTCCCCTTTGCATCCTGTGTGATCATAAAGATGACCACATTTAGTCAGCGTAAGTAGCTTTTAGCTCTGTTTATTCAGACCAGTTAGCTTCTCTAAACCCTCAACACAAACCATCAGCAGCTGAAAATACCTGGATGTTCTGTGTTCAGTTCTCATGAACGGTTCTTCACTGTGGACCCAAGTTCTCCTGGGTTCTGACGAGATCATGACAATTACAGAGCAACTAGTTTTCTGGAGCAAAGAGTGACCCTGCTAGCTGGAGACCTTCAGTTGAATGTGCCAGTGATTGTGGGCTGACAGTCACCAGTCAACAGGGTCACACTTTCCACTGTAACACCATCGTTTGTGTCTCAGCCTCGGCTCAGCAGGTCTGACAGTCACTAAGCTCTGGATCTAGGTTTGACTTTGTGAGGGTGTTGTTCTGTAGTTTGATATGTCATTGTACTCAGCAGTACACCTTTAATGTGGTGATCTTTGGATAGATGAAAGAACTTCTCTTTGAGGTCAAGAACTCAGACCTCTCCTTACGCTGTGTGCTGTCCAGAGAGCTTGGAACTGCTCCACCCTGATGAACCTGAACATTTACCACGCAGATGAAGCTGAGGACACATCCCTGCTATTATCTAATGTGTCAGATGTTCATTAAACCATGTTTCTCTCAGAACGTTAGACACAAAGAGAACAGCAGAGCCCATCATTACCAACTCTGCTTCTTTGGTGGTCTACCGAGGACAAGTCCTGTCCTCTTCATGTGTCAGTTAAATATCTGAGGGAACCGGGCAAAAAGTCTTTCTGTTTACATTAGTGTGTGTGTGTGTGTGTGTGTGTGTGTGTGTGTGTGTGTGTGTGTGTGTGTGTGTGTGTGTGTGTGTGTGTGTGTGTGTGTGTGTGTGTGTGTGTGTGTGTGTGTGTGTGTGTGTGTGTGTGTGTGTGTGTGTTATAGCCTAGTGTCAGATGTCTGGCTCCAGAAAAAGGCTCCAGAGGACATGTTCAGCCAGCACTGACTGAAGCTCTCACTGTGAGTATCCTGTAATACACTGTTTGTTTCCACCGAGCATTTCAGTTCAGTTCAGTTCAGTTCAGTTCAGTTTGTCTCAGTACAGCACATATTTTGTTGAGTTTCCTTTGACTAATACTGGAACAGGTCCCGAAATGACCAACCTGTACCGTCCCACTTTTTAGTACCCTCCTGTTGGGCTGCCAGACATACCAATCTGACCTCAGAGGGAGGAGCTAGAAACACTGCAGCGTGTTGATTGGAAAGAATGGTCACTTCCTGTGGGACAGTTACAAACAGCATCAAACTGCAGTCTAAACCAAACTGTGTGGCGTTTTTCTTCTCTGTTGGAATTATTAACGGGGTACACTGTGTCACATTACTATGGCCTTACATCAGACCTGGGCAAACAACAGCCCGCAGGCCACATCCGACCCTTTGTACGTCCCTGTCCAGCCTGTGTGAGGCCAATCGTAAACATAAAACTTGTGCTAGTGCACATGTCTTAATACTTCATCTATCACAGGCACTGTACAAGACACTGGATTGAATTCTCCCTCTCTTTCACTGGCTCAGTCAGTCTCCTCCACCTGAACTCTGCTGTTCTGAAGAGAGAGTGCTGTCCCATACATCTGCCGCACGTATGCACATCACACACCAAAGACAGACAGAACTCCACAACGACAAGCGTTTCACTATTTTAGAGTCAGCCTTCTCACTATAAAATTCACGCTGCTCTAAACTCTCCTTGTTGGAGAGGATGCTACGTTAGAGCAGAGCTACGTTAGTTTAACTCACGACATGTCATGTCAATGCTAAAGAAAGAAAGATAGAAAACAGCTAAGGCTCTGATTAACTTTTCATCAACGAGTGCAGCACAGTTACCTGTCTCTGAGGTGTCCTGTAGCGTCTTTGGATCAAACCAACAAAGAGAGAGGGGGTGGATGGTTTTTGAGTTTTCGATATAACGCCCAAGTACAGGACTTGATTTAACTTAGAAAAATATTAGAGCTCACAGAAGCAAACTTAAAGTGGGGGGACAATCAGGAGAAATCACAAGCCAGGAGACCAGCAGGAGAAAGGGTTTAAAAATAAGAGACTCCCTCCATATTCAGGAGTGTTAGCCTGCCAGCTCTCTCCATCGGTAAAAGTAACGAGTTTATGTATGACACAGATTGACATAGACAAAAACTAAAGACATTTTCTCCGTCATTTTAGGTTATTTTAGAAAGTTTTTTTTAAACTCGCTTAGGAATTTTAGTCATTGTTTTATGTAAAGCCTTGTTTTTATTTTTTATTTCAACAAAAATGTTTTTGTCAACTATAAGAACCCTGATATGTACACACATGCATGTCTGTTAGTATTTGCTTTTATTTAAGAAGCTTTTTAATTGTCTTCTTTAAAAGTTACATACATAGGCGTAGGAATGGGGGGGGGTGTCCCCCCCAATATTTGAGACAGGCGCATTTGTCCCCTCCACCACAGAGGAGGAAAATATGTGATAAATTACTCAGTTGCTTTTACTTTGGAAGCGCAACACAGTGTCGCGTCACTGGGACGCCCCCTCCCTCGTTTGCTCTCCCTCTCTCTCTGCGTGTTGAGAGGCTGGTGACAGCAGCGGGAAGGCAGAAAAGCTGGCTGTCACAAAGTCTCTCTCCGTAGAGAACATGTTAGTTCTAGTGATGGAACAATTAATGATAAGAACCCTGAACCGTCTGTTTTTTCTCACTTGGTTTGGGGCATGTGTGCTTTGTTTGGTTCGTGGTTTTTGTTTCTTCATTTTGCTCAGTTTGGAGGAGCAAGTATGTAGCTCCGGTCATACGCATGCGCAATGCGAGGCAAAGGCGTACAGCATGTGTGCTATTCACATGACGAGCGGAGAAGACAGAGTCAGAGGGTGTACCTGTGGAGTTGTGTTGTTCTGCTGTCTGGGAGCTCTTTAGATTCAGTGTGAGCTCTGATGGCGGCAGTAAGAGGATAAAACCACGGCTGAGTGTTGCCAACTTAGAGAATTTGTCACTACATTTAATGACTTTTCAGATCCTCCTGGTGAGCTTTTTAAAGATGACATTTAATGCAACTTTTCTGGTGTTAAAGTGTGTTTTGATCTCCTCAATGGTCAGCGTGTGTGATTCCCTCCCTCATCTAAAACACAGACAGACAGTCCTCCTCACCCACAGCAGTCTCCTCCTGCTGCTCCAGAGCAAACAACTGCATTCACATGAATGACCAAGTGTGTGTCTCATTATGGTCACTTCTGCCGGTCCCCAGCCCAGATAAAGGAGGAGGGTTGATATTTAGACATTAAAAAAACAAGAATGAACTGAAGAAAGTTTATTTGTAGTTCTAAACAGTGGCGGCTGGCCAATAGAGGGCACTATGGCGCCGCCCCACTGTCATTACCATCAACATTACCTTGAAGATTGAGACATTAAAAAGAAAAAGAAGTAATAAAATATAATGTCCTCTGTTTTAACTATATGTGTGTGTACATATAAATATATATATATATATATATATATATATATATATATATATATATATATATATATATTTATATATATATATATATATATAAAATATAAATTTGCACAATGAATATTATATATTTCATGATGAGTAAAGTTGTTTCATTCATCTGCGTTATCTGGTTGGTCATGGGGCTGAATGCAGCTGGATTTGCATACCACCACCCTCCTGCTATGGAGCCGACGTCACAGCCGTCTGTTAAAGTGCAGTTGATTGACAGGTCGAGCCGTGGGAGTAAGAGACAATCAGGTGGAGACATAAAATGGAGAGAGGAAACATAGATAACACAGTGAAGTCGCTTGTAGTGAACATACAACGTTTAACAGCGCGTCCTCCCTAAGCTAAAAGAAGGTTTTTACTTGTGTAGTGGCTATTTGTGGAAACAAAAAAAAGGGAAGAGAGACTAAAAGATAAACTTGGGGAATTACTTTAACAAACAGCCACGATCCACCTTTCCAGTTGGGTCGTACGCAGGTCAAAACAAAGGCTCCACTCAGAAATCCAATTTGCCTCTTTTACTGAGAAGAAATCCTTTACAAACATTTCATCACGTTTCACCGACCTGGTAAAAACCTGTATCTCCTTCCAGGTGCATAACCCCCAATGACCCACCCCTACCAATATAGGTTTCCCTGGGAGGTCGCTGCCTGGCATCGTGCTCATTGCCCCCTGGTGTTTACAATGAATTTAATGAAATAGCTCCAACAGTATGAAAAAACTAAAACTAAACTAAAACTAAGCCTTGTTGCAAAAATAAAAACTTAATAAAAACTGGAATGCCCGCTTTGAAACTAATTAAAACCAAACTGTAATGGAAAAAAAAGTCAAAACTAACTAATACTAAAGTATAATGAGAACAACAATGTCAAAACTAACTAAAACTACACTATAATGACAAATGCAAAACTATTATAACTTTGGTGGCCCCTGGTAAAAATGAATTGCCCACCCCTGCCTTACACTGTTAGGTAGCTGACACAGCTATCAGCATCCAGCTTACATTCCGCCTACCATAAAGGGTGCGGTTGGCTGTGGTAGGGATGGGTACCTTTCACATTTGAAGCGATAAGGTACCAATGCCCAGTACCGGTACTCAACAGTACCATTTTTTGGTGCTTTTTTGTATTTGTGTGGTAAGAAATATCAATTTGTTTCATGATAAAATAAGATTTTTTTTTTCAATCCAATATCTTCAGTATATAACCTTGCAATGCTGTGTTCATGTCCAGTATGGAAAATTGCCCACTCTTCCACTCCCTCACAGTCACAAGGATGCATTCAGGTACCTAAACATGGAACCTTTTGATTTTTTTATGAATCGGTACCCCATATTTTGCCAGAATTTGGTGAGTACCCATAAAAGTACCCATGTTGGTACCCATCCCCAGGATGTGGAAACATAAACAGGATCAGACTTTACTGATCCAACCTCTACCAAGCTGTACTGATCCAAACCAGACCACTTGGTGGAAACAGGCTCATGACATCTTTAGAACAGGGACCAGAGGAGGATGACTGAATGACTGTTAGCAGGAAGGAGCTGAGTCAGACAGGTGAGCTGTTTTCGACAGGTGAGCTGATTTAGACAGGGTAGGTGAGTCAGACAGGTGAGCTGAGTCAGACAGGTGAGCTGAGTCAGACAGGTGAATGATGATGGTAATCTTTATTCCTGGTAGTTTCACATGGCTGTGTGATTTTCTGACTTTTAGGTGTCTGATCGGCCCGTCGTCATCACTCACACAGATTGTCACTCCACTTTTCACCTGAACTCCCCCGTTATGGACCCTTTGTCCTCCAGTTCTCCTGGAAACGGGACCACAGAGCCAGTAGGAGACAAGGGGGAGGTGCCTCTCTATGTAAGCATTCTTTCATTATGTCTGGTAAAACGTATATTTCTTCAGAAGATTGAAAGCTCATAGACTTCAAACTCTGGAAACAGTGTTACCTGGTGGTTGGTAGAAGTACTGCAGTCCTTTAACAAAACTCTCTTTCTGAGAGGAGATGGATCAAGTTCCTCTTTAAAGTGGTTTGTAAACTCTTCTGAGGTTTGCCTCTTCAGGAGTTTGGAGTTTGAGCCTGAAACAATTAAAGTACCACCTCAAACCTCTGCGGAGGAGAGCTGCGCTCAGTCACATTAAAGAAGTCATCCATCGTCTTGTTTCTCAGTCTGCAGAAGTCAATGGAAGGCTCTCAGCTCTGGAAAACCAGCTGCAGGGTCTTCAGGCTGGACTGGACAGGTTCAGAGTCTTGGAAAAACGCCTGGAGGACCTGGAGAGGAAGGCTCACACAGTGAAGGTTCAGCATACATCTTTAACTTCCACAGTTCTTGATCATTTTCATTTTCGTTCAAACTAAAGAAAAGAGACATTTGTTAATCTGACAGAGAGGATCAGACATGGTGATTGTTTCAAGAGAAAGCTGGGAAGACCTGAGGAGCAGGGTCCTTCTTCTGGAAACCAGATTGGAACTGGGAGAAATACAGGTACACACACAGAAACAAACACAGAAACATGCAGGTATGCACACAGGTACACACACAGAAACAAACACAGAAACATGCAGGTATGCACACAGGTACACACACAGAAACAAACACAGAAACATGCAGGTATGCACACAGGTACACACACAGAAACAAACAGAAACATGCAGGTATGCACACAGGTACACACACAGAAACAAACACAGAAACATGCAGGTATGCACACAGGTACACACACAGAAACAAACACAGAAACATGCAGGTATGCACACAGGTACACACACAGAAACAAACACAGAAACATGCAGGTATGCACACAGGTACACACACAGAAACAAACACAGAAACATGCAGGTATGCACACAGGTACACACACAGAAACAAACACAGAAACATGCAGGTATGCCCACAGGTACACACACAGAAACAAACACAGAAACATGCAGGTATGCCCACAGGTACACACACAGGTCACCCAGAAACAAACACAGAAACATGCAGGTATACACACAGTGACACACACAGGTACACACACAGAAACAAACACAGAAACATGCAGGTATGCACACAGGTACACAAACAGAAACAAACACAGAAACATGCAGGTATGCCCACAGGTACACACACAGAAACAAACACAGAAACATGCAGGTATGCACACAGGTACACAAACAGAAACAAACAGAAATATGCAGGTATGCCCACAGGTACACACACAGGTACACACACAGAAACAAACAGAAACATGCAGGTATGCACACAGGTACACAAACAGAAACAAACACAGAAACATGCAGGTATACACACAGTGACACACACAGAAACAAACACAGAAACATGCAGGTATGCACACAGGTACACACACAGGTCACCCAGAAACAAACACAGAAACATGCAGGTATGCACACAGGAACACAAACAGAAACAAACACAGAAACATGCAGGTATACACACAGGTACACACACAGAAACAAACAGAAACATGCAGGTATGCACACAGGTACACACACAGAAACAAACACAGAAACATGCAGGTATACACACAGTGACACACACAGGTATGCACACACAGTAACAAACACAGAAACATGCAGGTACACACACAGAAACAAACACAGAAACATGCAGGTACACACACAGTGACACACACAGGTACACACACAGAAACAAACACAGAAACATGCAGGTATGCACACACAGTATCAAACACAGAAACATGCCGGTACACACACAGTGACTCACACAGGTACACACAGTAACAAACACAGAAACACGTAGGTGGGATGGATTATTTCAGCAAAGCAGAAGTGCTCACTATCACACTTTTAGACAGATTTGTGAACAATGTTTGAGAGAAATGGTAATATTGTTCATCTGGAATGAATTTTAGATCTTTAAGTCCATTTCATGAAAAATGGGAGTAAAAACAAAAGTGTTTAAAAGTGTTTGTGTTTATATTTTTGGTGGGTGTTTATCATGATATTGTTATTTCTCCTCTGCATCACGATATAAATGTTGAATCCAACCCTTTGATGCATTAAATGACATCAGTATAATGATTCAAGCAGACCTTACAGTTGGATTTTTAAAATGTAAACGCAAAAAGGGGAAAATCACAACAACAACAGCTTAAGTTAAGCTACAGACAGGTACACACACAGGTTCACACACAGGTACCACATGTTAAAGAAAACAGGTGTGAGTTAGCTTTCAGGCTGTCTGAACTCCACCAGTTGCCATGACTGTAAGCTGTCAAACCCCAGGGAACCTAAATGTCTCTGATCTTCAGAGGAGTCCTGGGGCTTTGGCTGTCTGTGGCTGCATGTTTTAGATGATCACTTCAAAGCTTTTATGTACCTGTTTGATTTTCATTCTGTATTGTGACGTATGTATGAGAATCTCACTTGGACAAACATGTCAAAGAACACATGGATTGGGTCTGTACTGAACCACCGAGGAATCTGAACATACCTTGCCGGTCTCCCTGTCTGAGTCTGGCTCCATGAGCAGGGTTAGGAGACTGGTGGTGTGATTGTGGCTCTGACAGTATTCAGACTTTTCTTTCATTAAACGTGTTTCCACTTTTCTCTCCTCTCTTTCAGCTCAGCGTCCAGCCGCCGTGGCCTCTACCCTTGTCTTCCTCCACCATGACTGATTCCTCAGAGGTGAGCGGATGGTCTGGAGTCTGACTCATCTGTCACTGTAAACAAAACATAGCTTCATATTAACTGGGCTCAGTATTTTCATGGATGTTATAAATGAGTACTATTTAACTGTGTTTCAATCCATTTAGAGGACCCCCTACAGTGTCTGTGAGTGTTCAGCAGTTAACACAAGAATGTGAAACATTCAAATATACAAACTTTTGATAAGCCTCTTCTAGAAACATGTTCTGTTGTCCAACACATCCCATTCACCAGAAAAATGATGACGTGTCGGTTCAAAGATGATCAAATATGATTATATACACCCACTGGCCACTTCGTCAGGTCCACCTCGCCAGTCCCATGTTGGACCCCCTTTTCCCATCAGAGCTGTCTTAATTGTTGGAGACATAGATTCAACAAGCTGCTGGAAACTTCCACAGAGATGTTGCTCAGTGTTGTCCATGATGTGAATCTCCCGTTCCTCCACATCTCAAAGGAGCTCTACTGAACTGAGATCTGGGGACTGTGGAGGTCCAGGGAACTTATCATCATGTTGAAGAAAGCTGTTTAAGATGATCTGAGCTTTGTGGCATGGAGCGTTATCCTGCTGGAAGTCTCCATCAGAAGATACACTGTGCTCATAAAGGGATGGACATGGTCAGCAACAATACTCAGGTAGTCTGTGGACTTAAGATCAGGCTCTGGTGGGACTAAAGGGTCCAAAATGAGCCAAGAAAATCTCCCCCACACCAGCAGCAGCAGCAGCAGCTGAAGCACTGGTTCAAAGCAGGATGGATCCATGCTTTCATGATGTTTCCTCCAAACCCTGAGCTGACCATCTGGATGTGGAGCAAAAATCCAGACTTATCAGACCAGGGGGACAGTTTTCAGTCCTCTGTGGTCCAGTTCTGGTGAGCCCATGTGGATTGTAGCCTCAGTTTCCTGTTCTTAGCTGACAGGAGGGTCATGCGGTGTGGTCTTCTGCTTGGCCGTCTGCTTGGGGTTGGGCGTTGTTGTGGGTCAGAGATGGTTCTACTGCAGACCTGACCCTTTCTATCAGCTCCAACCAGTCTGTCCATCCTCCTCTGACCTCTGGCATCGACAGGCATTTAGTCCCAGAGACCTCTTGATATTTGCTCTGTTTAGGTCCATTCTCTGTAAACCCTAGGGATAGTTGTGCACTGTTAAAAAAATGTAATTTTACAGGAAATGGTCTGTTATTTTCAACAGATTATTCCTGTTTTTTCTTTAAAACAACAAAATGCTGGTAAATTTGAAGATATTTTCTGTAATTTTAACTGTAAAAAAATCTCAATTTTAGGGTTAATAACCCTTAATTTTCAGAGTTTTTTTTCTTCTATTTTTCGAAAATAATTTTAAAAACTGGAAAATTACAGAAATTATCAGTAAAATAACATCAGGTATGTTTTTTTAGGTATTATGCCGATAATAGCATATAGCACCGTGTTCCCTCCTCACTCATGGTTCCAATTAACTGTTAAAAAAACAAAACTGTAAAAAAAAAAACTGTAAGATCACTGGCAGCAAAGTTTCCACATGGATACTGTGAAATTACAGTCAAACACTGTAAAAATGCATAACTACACAAAATAACTGTAAAAATACAGGACTACACTATTAAAAAAATTAACAAACTAAAAGAAAATCGGTAAAAGCACTGGCAGCAAAGTTTCCAGACAGTTACTTTAAAATTACAGTCAAATGCTGTAACACAGATCTATGTGAAACAACTGTAAAAATGTAGGAATGAATTGTTCTATGATCACTAACAGATTTTAAAAACCAGAAACCTCCAAACAGAACACACTGCCCTTCAACTGGAAACACTTTCCTCTTATGTGTCACAGGTCACGTTGTTCTCTGTTTGTTTGTGTCCTAAATGTCACACTTTTCCTGTTATTTTACAGCAAAGTCATTTTTATTGTAAAAGTGCTTGTAACCATGAGTGAGGACACTGTGTGGATATGAGACCCTGCTGGACAGGGGGCATGTCCATGCAAACTGGCTATCTGTGCCCCATGGGGCATGCTGGCTGTCTGTGCCCCCGGGGGCTCAGCATGTCTGTGATCCACAGTGGGAACTGGAGGCGCAGACCAGCTGTCTGTGCTCCACAAGGGCAGACAGGCTGTCTGTGCACCATGGGGCAGACTGGCTGTCTGTGCTCCACTGGATGAACCGGCTGTCTGTACCTCAGGAGCGCAGACCAGCTGTCTGTGCTCCATGGGGCGGACTGGCTGTCTATGTTCCATGGCGCGGACCATGTATCCACTGATTTTTAAAGTGTGTTATGTGTTAACAAACAAAATGTGTTTATGGTCTTTGCCATGTTGGTCATTTTTTTAATGACAGTGTATTAAAAATAACACAGCTTGTCCATGCAGTATTGCACAGGCAGCCTGTTCACCCAGTGCAATACTTTAATGTTCAGCAGAGACTTATATCCACTGTGTTCCCTTCTTACTCACAGTAACAAAACGCCATCACAACAAAAAGTATTTTGCTGTGAAATCACAGTATTTTTCTGCAGAATTCTTTGCATTGTCACTACTTGAAGGTGTTTGACCATAATAATTTAGGAATGATCTTTTGAATAATGCTAATTTTCTATGAAACTACATATATACTGTAAATCTGCTGACATTTATCTTAAGTTTTATGTACAGTTTGTTTTTATACATTATTAATTTGTTATTGTACATGGCAAAACTAGAATTTTAACAGGAAATTGATGTTGATTGATTTTACTGTTTCCTGAAATAAATAACATATACCATGAAATTACAGAGATTAACTTGAAAGGAATCTGATTTGAATGTGCTTTGACTGAGTTGTTTTTTTTTTACAGCGTAACGGACATTTATAAACTATGAAATACTGTATTTTAATTACTTTTGACTGTCCTAGTCCAATCTAGTCCTGTATTTTTACAGTTATTTCACGTAGCTCTGTGTCACAGTGTTTGAACCATGATTTTATGGTATCTGTCTGGAAACTTTGTTGCCGGCGTTTTTAGCATTGTGACAGATTTTGTTTGTTTGTTTTGTTTGTTTAAAATCCGAGTAGATTAGTGGTTTGTCAGATACTCAGAGCAACAACCAGGCCACATTCAGAGTCTCTTAAATCTCATTTCTTCTCCATCTGATGTTCACTTTGAGCTTTAGCATGGTGTCTTCACCAGGTCTAAATGACTAAATGCTGCAGAGCTGCTGCCCTGTGATTGGCTGATTAGGTGTTCTCATTAAGGAGCAGTTGAACAGGTAAAAGTGTCCAGTGAGTGCAGATACAGTGAGTTAAATCTTATTTGGGCTAAAAAAAGCCCAACATCCATTCAAACAGTAAACAGTCCGTTATAATAACTGTTTCCATACATTTCTATGAAGCCCTCGTTAGTAGTCAGAGCAGAAACAGACACAAAGGGACGAAAAGAGGTCAAGGAAATGAGTGGCTTCTCAGCAGCACAGGGGAATAAAGGATTTTTGAAATCTGACATATGTCTCATGTCTATTTTATCATGTCTCATTCACTTATTCATCAACTATTCATAACTATACTAGTGTTAATTTTATCATCCGTCTCATGTGTTTATCTCATAATCTGTTTAATTTCATCATGAGCCTCACGTGTTTATCATCTGTCTCATGTTGATTTTATCATCTTTCTCATGTGTTCATTTCGTCATCTGTTTATTTTATCGTCTGTTTAATGTGTTTATCATCTGACTCGTGTTTATGTTATCATCTGTCTCATGTGTTCATTTCGTTATCTGTTTATTTTATCATTTGTCTCATGTTTATTTTCTTATTTGTCTCGTGTTTGTAATCATCTGTGTTTATTTTATCAACTGTCTCATGTGTTAATTTCATCATCTGTTTATTTTATCATCTGTCTCGTATTTATCTCATCATCTGTGTTTATTTTATCATCTGTCTCATGTGTTTATCATCTGTCTCGTGTTAATTTTATCATCTTTCTCATGTGTTCATTTCGTCATCTGTTTATTTTATCGTCTGTTTAATGTGTTAATCATCTGTCTCGTGTTTATGTTATCATCTGTCTCATGTGTTCATTTCGTCATCTGTTTATTTTATCATCTGTCTCGTATTTATCTGATCATCTGTGTTTATTTTATCATTTGTCTCATGTGTTTATCATCTGTCTCGTGTTAATTTTATCATCTTTTTCATGTGTTCATTTCGTCATCTGTTTATTTGATCGTCTGTCTCGTATTTATCTCATCATCTGTGTTTATTTTATCATCTGTCTCATGTGTTTATCATCTGTCTCATGTGTTTATTTTATCATCTGTCTCATGTGTTTATTTCGCCATCTGTTTATTTATCATTTGTCTCATGTGTTTATTTTTTTATTTGTCTTAAGTGTTTATGTCATCATCTGTGTTTATTTTATCATCTGTCTCATGTGTTAATTTTATCATCTGTTTATTTTATCATGTGTCTCACGTGTTTATCTCATCATCTGTGTTTATTTTATCATCTGTCTCATGTGTTTATCATCTGACTTGTGTTTATCACATCTGTGTTTATTTTGTCATCTGTTTCATGTGTTTATTTCGTCATCTGTTCATTTTATCATTTGTCTAATGTGTTTATGTCATCATCTGTGTTTATTTTATCATCTGTCTCATGTGTTTATTTTATCATTTGTCTTGTGTTTATTTTCATCCGTCTCATGTTTTTACTTTATCATTTGTCTCGTGGTCATTTTATCATCTTTCTCATATTTTTATTTCATCATCCATCTCGTGTTAATTTCGTCATCTGTTTATTTTGTCATTTGTCTCTTGTTTATTTTATCATTTGTCTCGTGTTTATTTTATCATTTGTCTCGTGTTTATTTTATCATTTGTCTCGTGTTTATTTTATCATTTGTCTTTAATTATTTTATCATTTGTCTTGTGTTTATTTTATCATTTGTCTCGTGTTTATTTTATCATTTGTCTTGTGTTTTTTCTATCATTTGTCTCTTGTTTATTTTATCATTTGTCTTGTGTTTTTTCTATCATTTGTCTCTTGTTTATTTTATCATCTGTCTCATATTTTTACTCTTTCAGGAGGATCTGAAAGAGAGGCTGGAGAGAATCACCAACATGTAAGCCCATCTTTTTTTAGCACAGTTTATTTTCCTCTTTACAAACCTTTAGGATGAACAAAGATTGATTTTACCTTTGTCTGTGTTCCTGTCTTCTTAGTAAGATGATAGTTTAACTGAGGATAAAACTCTTTGTTATGATGAGCTGCACACTGTAGCTTCCATAGCAGATCAGCCTCTCTTATTTTTTCAGATGATGATGATTCATGGAGACATTATCTGGTAACATTACTGTCATGGTTCATATTTCTGCTGAATTTAACACCAGCCTTCCTCCACACACCTCTTTACACCCCTAACCTTTTTGACCTGAATAGAGATCAGACCTGTGGGCTAGATTTGTTAAAATGTCTGTGCAGGAGAGCGCTGCAGTTTTATCAGCCAGATCTGATGTTTTTTAGGAAGAAACTAAATGAAATGACTCACAAGCTTTGTTTGTATGGTAGTTACACACACACACACACACACACACACACACACACACACACACACACACACACACACACACACTCACTGCTGGTACTGTTTGTGTGTCTAAACTATGCAGGTTGAAGAGTACCTCCAGTCTGCTGAAGAACATTGAAAATACATCAACAAATTCATCCCAATATGTTACCCCTCATCTGGTCTCAGAACGCAGTTTAGCATCCTCTGTTTCTGTCCCGTTATGACTTTTTTTTAAGAAAACAAACTTCTCTGCTCCTTTTGAATCTGTGTTCAATGATCTCTTTTCAAAATGAGAAACAGATCGTAAAATAATCTGTTCCTCTGAGGTCTAGTGGTTTTAATGAAAAGGTGTGTATAAGCTGGAGCTCTCTAAAATAAATCACTCTGTTCTCTAACTAAATGACGTTGTTTGTCTCTGTATTTGATATGAACATGATCCTTTGCTCTCCTGTTTCTTCCAGTGGTCCACTCAAGGGCGCTGCTGTAGATATGAAAGACTAAATCTACCCTAGCTAAAGCCAATTGGTTTTCCTAACCTGGTAATCATGAACTAATTTAAACACTTATTTTCATTTCAGTCAACACTGTGTTGATCTGTGCTGACCTATTTGATCTATGTTAACCCCCCCCCCCACACACACACACACACACACACACACACACACACACACACACACACACACACACACACACACACACACACACACACACTGGTTATCCTCAGAAATAAGTTCAAGCACATTCTATCCCCCTGTTGACACTGTGGCTATAATACTAACCACTCAGTACATCTACGTGCACACAGTGGACTCGGGTGTCAGGTCCTTCATGTTATTTGAACTTGTCATTCCCTTTCCTCCTACTGAGTCCTGGAATGACTTAACAAGAGTCGGCTCAACATGAGTTTACCTGTCAAGATTGTGATTATTCCCTGCCTTGTTTTATTTTTTCTTTATTTTAGTTTTTCTTCTACATATTGGTTTCTGTTTTTTTTTGGTGATTCCAGTGTTTGTCTTGTTTTAAGGGACATAGATTTTGTGTAAACGCTGTCTTTATGTATGTTTTAATTTAGACACTACTGATGCAATCACATGTCTGTAAATTGTATATTTGATTAATTAAAAACTAGGCTTCATTTTTACTTAACTGATGTCGCCCCTTGATTTCACTGCGCAAGAGCATCGTGACCACGCGGAAAAACACAAGCCCACGCATAGACATTATATACGACATAGACGCCTCATTGGCTGGCGCTGCCTATTGGAGCTGACAAAGGTACTGGCCGCCATCTTGGGTGGGTCTCGCACGCGGCCCCAGTGCGTTTATTATACTGAGAAAGGTGTAGAATGCACAACTATTATGAGCATAACTCAACATTTTTTTTTCCTGATTTTCACACGGATTCATTTGTTACAAACAACTGAGATGTATCACTAATACAGGACGCGGTCACATATTTAAATACATTATTTCAAATTAAAATACTTTTTATTGTGCTGTTTTTTTGTTGTGCAATGAGACAGGACAGTGAGACGGACAGACAAAATGTATGAGCAACAACTTTTTGTGGTCATACATATATATAAGTAATTCACAATGCCAACTTCACACATATTTTCTAATAATAATATTAATAATAATTGTAATAATTATATAATAATAATAATAAGTATTTATTTTAGTTACTACTTAACTGTATAATAACGATGGCAACATCAGCCACAATATTTATGATATTGAATTAAACTGTAGTATAGATGCTTATATGAACAAATATAAAAAAAAATAGTAAGTAGAACAACAGTAATATTAATAATTTAATTTATTAATAATTTAATGCAATTTCCCACTGCCTCCTAAGGCCAGTGTCTCTTGGAAATCTTAAAAATGTGAAGAAGAAGAAAAACGCTTGAGATAAAGTGAGAGAGTACCAGCTCCTACTGTTAGCATCTTGTCGATAGTCCTATACCGTTAGAATAGAATAGAACTTAATTGTCATTGTAACAAGTACAATGGAGTTGAAGTCACAGCAGCAATCAAGAAAATAAAAGTAAGAAAGTGTGTAGTAATTTTTAAAAGGTCCATAAGAAAACAGATGCTGACAGCTTGTCCATCATTGTCCAGTTCAGCCAGTCTCCACCTCCACAGGGTCCAGGACTGAGCTTCTTCAGCAGTCTCTTCAGTCTCTGTCTCCTGGATCCTGTCTGCTCACAGCAGGTGAAGATCTTCCAATGTGGCCTTGGTGTCTGCTCTGTTAGCCATGTCTGTGAACAGGGACACACAAGCTGATGTCACGCATAACGTGCAACGCGACTCTATTTTTCCCGAGGTGTAAACAATCCACAGCAACGCCCAGAGCAACACATTGAGAACAATGGTGCTTAACAACTAAGTAACAACTAAGACTTTTATGCCAGTTTGTAAGTTTGTTCGTTTGTTAGTTCGTTTGGTAAGATCGTGTGGGCTTCCATGTCATCAGACTACATAACTTAGCTCCAGCCCAGTGCCCTTGCTCGATATAAATTAAAGCTCAATATATGCGGTCTGGAAGAGTGTCCATATCGATTGCCGGGGGATGTCTGGAGGAATCAGCCAAAGTCAGAAATACCAGATAGTAAACTATAATTATGACATAAGTCATAACTATGAGATACATAGTCATTTGTAAAGAAGCTAAGGCTGTGGGTGGGCTTTTACCTCGGAAATAACTCTTGTTTTTTTCTTTTGCTGCATGTGGTTGTGTGAAATGATATTTTTATTCTTAATGAGGCTCTCCTGTTTAAAGTTTCATTCATTCAGTAGATATTTGTAATTTTACTATGACCAAGTGACAGCAGCTAAGAAAAATGACAGGATACTTTGCAATATCTTTGGCTGTCCCAGTTAGAAATCTAGTCACCTCACCGTGTCATCATGATCTTCTGATTTAACGTTACATATTTAATTTATGTGTGTGCTTTTTTGGGATCAGACAGCCAGAAGAGTATATTGCGGCTGACGACAGCACTGAAGCTTGGCAGGCTAGTAGTAGTGAAGGTCGTGAAGTGTGTGGTTCTGCTAAACTACCACAAAACAAACTCTAACCATGATTATAATGAGACATACTTTACTTGCACCCAATGAAGTGTGCCCAGCACACATACACAGCCTTCGCCTCATTCCGTGGCGTCCATGCCTTCTTCGTAACCAGGTCAAGGCGGTTATAGGCTTTTGCCCACAGTTCCCTCCTTACTGGCTCTTTTAAATGGAACAGAAACCTGTAGGATGAGTACTGCTGTGTCCCATCCTCTTTCATCATATAATGATTATTTTTACAAGTCCCCACACTGCACCACCACCACCATTTTTCGAGCCAACAAGTCTGAGATGATCGCCAAAGTCTCGTTCTAGAACGGGTTGTTATGGTTGCTATGGCGCTTTGTTTGCACCTCCAAAAAAATGGCACCTTTGGTACCGCCCACGAATGCCCAGATGTTTGTGTCAACCTATAGCATGATGCTACTCTGCCCCCTGGTAGTTATAATGACATAAAATGATAATTGGTAAAAAAAAAAAAAAAAAAATTATTGTGAAGTCTTACTCGTGAAAGGTAATCCCATGACGATCAGCTCTTGATATTGGGCTGGTTATAGTAACGGTAGGCGGCACAAAATACCGGCATAATTAATCACTTTGTGCTCAATCCGTTTGTCTCTGCTGCTGGAATGAAGTGAGGAGACCCATCCAATATGGCAGCGACGCCTGATGCATTACGTAATGAGGCATCTACGTATAAAATGTCTATGAGCCCACGTGGATAACGGTAAAGGAGAGGTGTCCAAGATGGCTGCAACGTGAAAGCGGCTCACGCTACCAGCAGACCATGTGCTGAGATTTTATGTTGCCCGAGCCAGCTATTTGAACTTTTGGAACCCAACTACGGATAAGGAAGAAGGGAAGCTTTCAAAACGATTTTTTTAAAGCTAACAGACTTTTTCTGTCACTGGATTTTCTTTTTTTTTTTTTTTTTTGTCACCTTTGAGAAACGCACCTGTCGGCATTTAACTAATCGGAGGAGCATGAATGACAAGCGTACTCAGAAACAAACCAAAGACTTTCAGCAACAAGTACAGTCTCCTGTTTCCCTGTGTGGCAATGTTGTGTCGGATTTCACAACTACTCTATTGACCTTGACTCCTCACAAAACTCCGAGACCACTTCACCTGATTCCAAGAAGGGTAAAATGGAAGGTGAGCCCAGCCTGAGTCAAGTACAAAAAATCATCACCAATCTAATCAAAGAATGTCATGAAGATCTTTCCAAAAAAATTAGTGAGAACAAAAAGCAATTAACAACAACACGGCAGCAAATGAAGATTAGAATCAAAGCCATGAATTCCTTTTTCAAGAACTACAAGAAGTGAAGACAAGAACTACAAAAATGGAAGCCACCATCACACAACATGAACAGAGTATTGCCAACTTGGAAGACAGTTTAGTTTAGTTAAGTTTAGTTTATTCACACACACAAAATCATCATCCAGAAGATACAGTACAATACTTGGAGTATACTCCAACTTATACTTGGATAGTTTAGAGATAGTTTAGAGACACTGTAATTGTAGTTCATCAAAAATTGTAAACCTCCCAGCTTTTGAAAAATACAGTTTGGAATAAAATATCATAACAACTCGGGTTTATCTATACACTCCTTTAACCACTAGATCTAAGTATGGTTTAGGTAAAAAAAAAGTCCAACATTTCTATTCCACCCTCAGTTCTGGATCCAATAAGAACATTTCTCTTCAGATGATGGTGTTTATTTTTACAAGTAAAGTTAGTAATTAGTTTGTTGATAGCTGTGGATGTTGAGTCTTTAACGAAAAGTGAAAGAGCAGGGTATAACAGTCAAGATATGCCTTTGGCTTTGCGCAACAAAACCCGTCCAAAAAGTGAAATGTCTCTCTGTAGCCACGTATTCAGGATCTGTAGAGTTTTCATGATTTTAGGTCCAAAGTTTTGTTGTTGTTGTTGACGCTCATCAGAATTCTTGCATATGTGAACACCAAGATATTTGACACATTTTTTAACAGATATGTTGCCTATAGAAGAAGCTTCTGTATCATGTAAACATAAGATTTTACACTTTGATTTGTTTAGGTTTAACCCTGAAGCATTAGAGAAAGTTTCAACCAAAGAAATTGCTGCCTTGACATTGTTTTTGTCTTTTAACAAATAAAGCAGTGTCATCTGCAAGTTGAGTAATTCTAATTTCTTTATTGAATATGGAGATACCCTCAATTGCAGTGCTGTTTAAAATATGAATGGATAACATTTCAACAGTTAACAAGAATAAAAATGGCGCTAAAGAGCATCCTTGGCGAACAGAACCTAGTACAGGGAATCGTGGAGTGGAATCTGGGTACAGCATAATGCTACTGTTAATATTTTTGTAAAACATCATAACTGTACCAATGAAGTTAAATCCAAACCCAAAACCTTCCAGAGTTTTAGAAATGAAATGATGCTCCACTTTATCAAAAGCTTAATATTGAAATAATAATAATAATAATTAAGGCATCAGTCTCTATAAATTCTGAATAATCAATGTTTTGATGTGTTAGATTGTATTTGTCATGTATTGTACTAGTTTTGTATTCTTGGTTTTGTCTGACTGACTTGAGTTGTTTTATTTAATTTTTTTGTTTTGTGTTTTGTTTTTGTTCCTTTTCTTTTTTATGTTACTCATCTTTTGTATTCATGATAGATTTCGACATGACATGTCTGATTTTCTTGTACATTTGTCACATGTATATTTGTACAGTTCACCAATAAAAAATAAATAAAATACCTATGAGCCCACGTGTTCAGGGCTGCGGGGCCTCTTGCATAGAGGGCTGGTCGAGGGAGCACGGAAAGAACCGATTACAACCGGAACTAGATCCCCTTTCCTTTTCAGAATAAAACGCAGGAATGCTAAAGCCTTGACATAAAGAAAACATCTATTCATTGTTATAAAGTCATAGTCAGATGTTTTATACTGGATCAACAAATTTGACCTCATTTGTGGTGATCTTCATTATTATTGTTTTTAATTATCATTACTTTAATCTGGCCTTGTGTCCTCTGATGTGTTTGTTGAACACTTCACATCCTGATGAATCCATTCATTAAAAGGCATTAGTGTTTAAAGTTTTTGAGTTTCTGCTGAACGTAGAGAGGCTTAGCTGCAGACCAGCTGACTTTTCACTGTCCACATGGAGTTCAGTCAGACTTTACAGAGAGACATTGGTTTGTTTATGACCTTGACAGAGAATTTAAATGTGCACCTCAATTCGAAAAATGACTCATTTCAATCAGTACCTTAACTAATACGCTGTTGGATGTCAGCTATGTCTGAAAATAGACCTGGGGCCATGATCAGCTCCTGGGCCTGTTTCTGGACATGTGTGGTGTCAGGGCTTATGAAAAGGCCTTAAGTATTAATAAATCTTAACTTCTCAAATTATGTTAACCTAACCTGTTAACTTATGAATATAAAAATTAAAAGACGAAGTGTCTCATAAAGATAATTAAAGAATTACCTGCACATGATTTGGGCCCTACTTATTTGCTTTCATTGTTCTTTCCTTGGAAATTTAAGATACGCAGTTAGTGCTTTTCTTTCTAAAGGGAGCTGGCGGAAGTGGCTGACTTTACGACGAGCTGAAGTGTTTCCGTGTGTTCACAACGTGGGTCGTGTCGCTGAATGATCAGGTAGTAAGATGCAGTCAGTTCTGTCTGTGCAGACGTGTTGTCTCTGTCTTTTCTCTGACCTAATGTCTCCACTGCTGGCTGCGTTTGAGCCGTTCGGTCCGCATGGAGCCGGAAGTGGAGCTCTGCTAGCTCCCCGAGAATCCTCTGTTAGCTTTCCGTTAGTTTCCTGATAGCCTTCTGTTAGCTTTCTCTCAGTCCCCTGTTAGCCTCCTGTTTTCTCCTGTTAGCTCCCTGTTAGCTCCCTGTTAGCTCCCTGTAGCCGTCAGACACTAGCATGGTTATGAAAGAAGACTGGACCCCAGCTGTAATGAGATGGGGATAATGAGCTGAAGCCTTTCAGAGAGCGTAAGACTGGCGTGTGTTTGTGTGTTCCAGATGGATGAGAAACTAACAGAGGAGAACAGAGAGATGTCAGAAGCTCAACGGGAGGAGGAGGAGATGGAAGTGGTGGTGGCAGCACCTGTGGAAAAGCTCAGTGTGAACCCTGAAGGTGTGGAAACATCAAAAGATAACCAGACTCCCGCAGAGCAGACAGACCCTGCAGCAGTCCTGTCCTCTGCTGACAGGAAGTGTGACACTGAAGACTGTTACGATGAAGATTCAGAGGATTCAGACAGGTATTCACACACACACACACGAGGTAAACAGTCACCTTTCACGAGAAGCTCAACCTGAGAGTAACGTATATATTCCATCTCTACCCCAGTGACAGCTCATCCTCTTCCTCCTCTTCTTCATCGTCATCCTCCTCATCTTCCTCAAACTTTGCCCGGGTGTTTGGGGAAGATGACGATGACGAGGGTTCCAGCCAACCAGCCCCCATAAAGACCAGAGATGAAGTCCTGCTGGAGGTCAGTCTACTGTGTGTTTTATGTTTGACATACGGTGCACTCAGCCTTAAACATACGAGCCTTATCACTGTGATAAACGCGCCCACATGTCCCCACGCTGCGTCTCAGGAGCTGCCTGCAGTGGAGGAGGTGTGTGTGTCCTTACCAGAGGAGGCAGAGATCCAGCCCATTGGAGCCATCTCCAGTATAATTCAGCAACTGGGTGAATATTCCAACTAGTGGTCAGTGTGTGAGTGACGGCCTGACTCTATCTTAGCCAATGAGAAGCTGAGGAGAGGTACCTGAGCTTGGCAGTGGGGGCTTCCTAACCCAGCATGCGAGCACTTCACCTGCTGGGGTTAAAAGCTGCGCCGTCAAGCCGTGTTCGGTCTGACCTGCTCTTTCTGTCTGCAGTTATCATCCAGTCTCTGAAGGACACACCCCCTCTGAATGATGACAGCATCATCTTTCGCTCTGATAGGGTGGCAGTGGGTAAGGTGAGTGTCCCAGCAGAGGCTGTGTCTAATGAGCGCGGCTGTCCTCTCTCTGATGCGTTTCTGTGTTCCAGGTGTTTGAGGTCTTTGGTCCGGTGTGCTCCCCGCTCTACATCCTGCGCTTTAACTCTGCCGAGCAGATCAGCAGCAAAGGGCTGAGGGAGGGGCTCACTCTCTACTACACGCCGCACATGAAAGAGCACACTGCATACATCCTCACCCAGCAGCTCAAACTGTGAGTACACACACACGGCACACTTCAAAGGTGACAGAGAACACACACGGCGGCGTCAGCATGCAGGAACAGACTGTCTTTGCCTAGTGAACAGACCTCAGAGGGACCGTCCTCTGCTCCACACACTGCTCTTCCTTTACTCAGGGCTAACAGTGAGTGTCTGTCACTCTGTGTGTGTTCTGTGTGTGTGACTGTCACCACTGATCCACCTGAGTCTCTGCTCAGCAGGAGGTCTTCCGTGGCTCACACAGTGTGAAGTGTTGGGGCCTGGTGCTTAGTGATTGGGTAGATGCTGTGCAGAAGTTATGACCCTCAATCCCAGGATCACATACACACTGAATGAAACCTTAAGACTGATGAGCACAATCAACATTTGGGGCAGCAGTTCCAGTGGCATCAGATCTCAATGAACCAGGCATGCTCATACGTGACTTCAGAAGATAAACAAACAAGAGGGTAGGGATGGGTATCCAAAACCGGTTTCTGTTGAGGATTGATAAGAAACGTTTCAATCCATCCATATTGTTGGCCTTTATGCTTAACGATTCCCTCATCAATGCCAGAATTGCCAGTCCTGACATCAGCTTTTCACCACAGCTACCTTAGCTTTCCCAAGAAAACTCAGATTCAGGTTTTTCGGCTTTTTTATTTTTGAAGGACTGAAATGTCCATTACTCTCTAACACCAGATTCCTATCCAGTCCATTCAACGTGGTAAAACTCCCCTTGTTTACCTAAACCCATATAAACGAGATAGTGCTAGCTTGATGCTAACATATATGGGAAATTGCATTAACATGTTAGCGGTAAACATACATCGATATAACTTCAGCTTCAGAATAGCATTTTACCTTTCATCACAGAAACATATCACAGTAACTCTTTGTAAAAGAAAAAAATGCTGAAACTTCCAAATGTCAACAAACTCACAGGCAAACTAAAGAAAAGTGACTGTAGGCTCATGGCTGCTTCACAACTACTGCAAAGTTCCAGACAAGTCAGAGCACTGCCAGTGGTGCAAAGGAGCGAGGGAAAAGTACTTTGTTACAGAACTTAAGTCGGTTATGGGTGGATCTATACTTGAGTTTCTATGTTTATTGTAGTGCTGGGGGATGTATGGAATATACTGGATGTATCACTGGTTTTTACATATGAGATAGATAAAATGACTATATTGCAACCATCGAGTACAAACAGCAACCTAACTGTTTTCAGACGTCAGAACGTAAATCTCATTGGTGATTGGCTCGTTTCATTCTCTGCTACTCGTGCCCCTCTCAAAGCAAACACCACGCTCCCCCACCCACCCAGAAAAAGTCTCCTGTGCCTGTGTGTTTTTGTATTAAGAGAGGAGGAAAAAAGATGCTTGCACGTTTTATCAGTGGCAGGTTTTGGGTTCCTGGGCCTTGTTTTCTAAAGTGTAGTTGTTTATTTGGGCTTGCTAAGCTGTCCGTATGATCCCTGATTCTCTCCCAACTCTCCACAGCGAGAAACCAACGCCACATGTTGTTGAGTTTCACTTTCTCTTTTTCTGTGCACTCTGCTCCCTCCCCCCTCACAGCACTCAGCTGATCACTGCTCGAAACATGACGGCAGAGGAGTTTTAATGCTATTTTACAGCTGATTACCAAAATACTGCTAGCTGGGATATTATCAGAAGACAAACCCAAATCCAATACAATCCAACCAGACCCCAGGCTCAAAGACTGAAGTCACCATGACCAACATTATCCAGGTAGCTGCTTTATGGAAACGAAAGTAATATTATCTCCAACTTCCAAAGTTTATGATATTTTCAAAGTGTGATTTAATATAATATAGTATAATATAAAATCATATAATATGATATAATATAATCTTATCAGCCAGTTGAATTAATCTAAACTAAAAATGTGTAACTACATAAAGTTTGGTTTGAAATAAAAGGTTTACTAAACTCTACCTGTTTGAGACTTCCCCCTTTTTGCATTCAAATTTTAAAAATCCAACAGAGAGGTCTGCTTGAATCATTATAATGATGTCATTTTATGTGCAAAGGGTTGGATTTAACATTAATGTAGTGATTTAGATGAGAAAACGGAATATTGAGGTATATATCGTGTATCGAGATATGGTCAATCAATCAATCAATCAATCAATCAATCAATCTTTATTTGTATAGCGCCAAATCATAACAAATGTTATTTCAAGACACTTTACAAAAACATTTACAGGTCTAGACCCATAAATTTTAATAAAATGTATGGTCTAAAAATATTTATATTGGCTTTTGGCCGTATCATGCAGCCCTAATTTATTGCAACTTTTACTAATTCTCCACTACAAGAAAAATGAAAAAATGTTACTTTTACTCCGCTTCTTTTACAATGTCACCTTTGTTACTTGCTACAAAATAAAATGTGAATTTAATTGTCTCATCCTGTATGAATTATACAGCAAACACCGTGTGTTCTTAGGGAAATAGGTGGCACTCTCATGTCAAGCTCTTCTGTCCAGCACTTTTATGTAGTTTGCTCAAGACTTTTTACAGAAACATCAACAAAGCAGGACCCCCTAGGTATAGATGGACCATGAAGTGTGAATAATGACTGTGGGGAAGGAGACTGGACCCTGACAGGTGAACGACATTAACTTTAATTAGAGAGAGAGAAGCGCACTGCATGTAAAGTTGAGTCCCGTCTTTCAACTCCATCTATTCCACCTACTGAACAGTGGCGGCCCGTGATAAAAATTACAGAGGAAGCCAGCTTGGACAACAAATTTAATTCAGTGTTCAGAGCGGACTTTTCCATCGGCTCTACCCTTCGTTAAAGGATAATTTCGGTTTATACAGATTTTACGTCCGTAAAATGGGATCCATCAGGGCATAGACAGCGCCGCTCCTAAAACTGCATTAATCGTCCAAAAACTCATGTTTTTCACCAATATTCTTTCATGGTCCGCTCCGAGATAGTCACTCCAGACAGCGCTAATTGGCTGTACTGACCTCTGAACTCACGAAGACTTTGTTTACGCTTGCCCCTCAAAGGAGTCAGCGCTTCAGAAAGTACTGCGCATGCGCAGTCGGCTCTCCAGAGAATACTGCGCATGCGCAGTCAGCTCTTGACTCCTTTCTTTCTTTCTTGTGGCTGGAAGCCAGATTCGATCTGGCCTCCCTCACATTTTTTCTAATGAAGCATCAACCAGTAAGCGATGAGCCTTGCTTCAACCTGATTGGCTAATACGGGCTGTTTTTTTTTCTAAGGGAGGCAAAGTGAAGCGGCCTCCGAGCTGACTGACAGGGCAGAGGGCATGAGACACGTAGTGTAATACACAATGAGAGCATGACAGGAGGGCGCTGTTTTGCTTCTCACGCTCAGCCAAAGCAGAAGTGCGCCTATGTAGTGTTTTGACAAGGAAAAGGCAATATAAATACATTGTGGTTAAGCGTGTTTATAGGCTATTTTTTTTCTTTCTTGCAATATTTTTTGGGGAAGCCAGGCTTCCCTTGGCCTCCGTGAAAAACCGCCACTGCTACTGAACCCCCTGTTTAGCATGGATCCATCCATTGATCACCTGAGCAAAGAGGTACTGCTAATAAGCAGAGGCGTGTCCAGACTTTCTAGACTGGGGTGCCCTGACCAGGATAATGACTTATGCAGCAGGGGGGCATGAATTATGTGAACACACTAAATATCATTATCTTTTGCTTATTTGTATGTTTTTGTACTACAGGATTAACAGGCTACAGCTTTTGCTACTACTACTACTAATAATAATAATAATATACTTTTACTACGTGAAGAGACTGCTCACATGTTAATGTTTATTATTCCCCACAATTATTAAATAATTATCTATGATTAACACAATAATGGCGGTAGAAAAACAAATACAATAAAAAATGCGACATTATTTTATCTGTTCCAACGAGTGCTGCACAATTTGTCAAACAAGTAGCCTTTCTTCCACCTTAGTTCCCTTCAAGTAGCCCTTAGTCTCCAAAAGGTTGGTGCCCCCTGCTCTACAGCATGATGGAAGCAACCCTTATAGTAGAGATACCGGCACACCACCACCACCTGCTAGTTCTACTTTGGAAGAAGACAGACACCTGTCGCCATATCTAAATAACATTTTCACCTTTGTTGGGATTAAAGGTTCGTCCTATAGGATGAGGAGCCTCCTCCTGTGTTTGCTGAAAACAGCAAATTATTCCAAAACTCACTGTCAAACCTAAAAAAGGGAGCAAAAGGAAAAGGAAGGTGAGAGGGAGGGAGAGGAGGTGAGGAAAGGAGCATGAGGAGAATGAGGGAGGAAGCTAGGAGTTGGGAGAGGGAGGGAAAATTGATATTAACAAAGCTCAGAAGCTTTGTTAATATGAATCTTCAGAGGACCAACTATTTCTAGCTGTTTTAGTTCATTGTACTTTCACTTTTGAAACTTCACTTCATTTCATTTGTGTTACTTTAAGACTTTTACTTAAGTGATTTTTTTTAGTCGGTGACTTTCACTTTTACCAGAGTAGATTTGAAGTGAGATATCTGTACTTCCACTCAAGTATGGTTTTCAAGTACTTCATACACCACTGAGTAATGCTATAACCACTTCAAGACACTAGATGGCCTACTTCAGTCAGTAATCAATAACAGAACAGCACATGAATGTCACATGTTGTGCAGTTTTTGTTTATTGACATCCAGAGATATCCAGATCCAGTGACTAATTACATATTTATTCACTCATAAACTCAATTTAATGTTGTTGACCCAGAAAACCAGTAAAGCTACTTTTGTACCGAGAAAATTCAGGGGCAATTGATAAGAGAATCAATGAAGAATGGCATGGAAAAGCCAAATCACTACAGGCATTGGTTCTGATAACATCTTATGGATACCCATCCCTATACAGGGAATGGTTGGTGCTGTCAGCTGGAGGTGCTCAGGGGGCCCTAAATCTGTCCTAGTGGGGAGGAGTGTGGAGGACATGTCTGTGGAGGAGGGATCAAAGCCACGTGGTTAGGACGATGAGCTGCATGTTTTGGTTGATGTGGGGTAAACCTCTCTGAAAACTGCTGGCCCATTCCTCCCTGCAGGTTAAAGGGCTCTGACGCCTCGTGGAAGAATGACCAAGAACCACCCAGTGAGGTGAGAATGACACTGAGCTCCAAACTAAAAGTTTTTCCTCTCAGACTTCAGAGACAGTCACCTCTTTAAATCCCCCACCCACCTGCAGGCCTTAGACTACAGCGACGACGAGCAGGAGCAGGAGGCCAAGAGGAGAGCTAAGAGCTCCAAGAGGAGGAGCAGCAACAAGGAGGCTGCAGGTACACACACACACAGACACAGACACACACACACACACACACACACACACACACACACACGCTCTACACATCCTCTCATGCTTCGTTGTCTAATTCTTTCCTCCAGAGAACCCCTGCCAGAATACCCAGAACACCTTGCGCCAGCAGCACAGCCAAAGGGCCCCAAGACCTGCAGGGGCTCCATCCAGGCCCCAGAACCTCAGACATAAACAGCCTCCTTTCAGACACACCAACACACACACACACACACCACCTGCACACATGAATGTCCCTATGATCTACCTCCCCCCTCCCTGCCCTTTCCCCCCACCTCCTCACCCCTTTCCTCCCCCTAACCTCCATTTCTACCCTCCTCCTCCTCCTCCCCCCTCTTTCTTCAACCCTTCCTTCTCCTCCCCCCTGTGGCCTTCTCACTCTTTTCCTTTCTCAAACCTCCCTCCACCACCTCCTCCCCCACCCCCTCCCCCTCCCCAGTGACGGCCGACACAGGCCATCTTCATGTAGAGGTATTTGAAACCCTCCTCAGAAGCAGGCCAGGCAGACGGACACGCCAGGACTTCAACCTGCTGGGCTTTCTTTTTGAACTTTGAAAGACTTCAGTCTCTGACTCATCATCAAACTCCCCCAACAATCTTCATCACCTCCTCCGAGGAAATGCCCTAGAAATACACGTTCTTCTTCCACACTAATGTTTGTGCTGTCTTTGTGGTGTTTGTGGTGTTTGAGCACTAACCAGAGAATGGTCCACCATGATAGGGCTCACAAACATCGCTGGACCACCACACAGCATCCAGCTTTCCTCTGGACCCCTTAAAAAGCTCCTTTGATGGTAGAAGTAGATGCCTGGTGGTGTGACTGGGTGGAAGCTGTCAAAGACCTCCACACACAGGTCTGTCACTGGTCTGTTTATGCAGGGCACAGAAAGGTAAAACTATCAGACACTGGAGCAGACAGAGCCCGGCACCCAGGGAAGGTTCTGTGTGGGCAACACCGCCTGGAAACATGCAGGTGGGACAGTGAACAGGGACAAGATAGTTCCCCCAGGGTTCAGGTAGCAACTCCAACACCTTCATCAGGGAGGGTTCAGGGAGGACTCTGATGTCAGGAGGATCAGGTAGGGTTCAGGTGTGGACTCTGATGTCAGGAGGATCAGGTCGGGTTCAAATCAAATTAAATATGGAATAAAAACAAGACAAAACCATAAAACTATAAGAGATCTAAAGTAAAACAAAACTATTTATCTTAAGAAAATAAAAAGATAAAACTGCAAAAATATGATAAGAATAATGTAATAAATATAATAAATAAAATAAGTAAATAATTACAACGGTAAAAATTAATTATACGAAACAGTATAAAAGGAGATGTTGGCTAATAACCTAATGAAACAAGTGGGTCTTGTGTCTGCTTTTAAAAATATGAACATTCTCTGTGGCCCTCAGGTCCTCTGGCAGGCTGTTCCACAAACAGGGGCCATAGTGCTGGAAAGATGCCTCACTGAAAGCTCATGTTCTGGCTTTGGGGATTATGAAAAGGCCAGTGCTAGAGGATCTCAGGGTCCAGGAGGGTTCATATGGTAAAAGCAGTTCTGAAAGATAAGAAGGCCCCAGACCCCTTAGACATTTAAAAACCATTAAAAGGACCTTAAAATCAATCCTAAAACACACAGGGAGCCATTGCAGTGATTTTAAAACCAGTGTAATATGTGCCCTCCTCCTGATCTTTGTCAGCACACAAGCTGTTGAGTTTTGTAAAAGTTGTAAGCTTGAGATATTTTTTTTTGGAAGACCAGAAAGCAGGGCCTTACAGTTGTCAATACGACTGGAAATAAAAGCATGCATTAGCATCTCTGTGTTAGCACGGGAGAGAAAGGGGCGGACTCTGGCTATGTTCTGTAAATGATAAAATCCTGTTTTAGTTACATGTTTAATATGTGGAACAAAACTGAGCTCAGAGTCAAAACTAACTAACTAGATTTTTACCTGATTTGAAGGATTTAAAGACAGTTTTTGTTGTTTTGACACAAGCTTCTCTCCCTGAGCCATCAATCAGTAATTAAAACCTTAGTCTTGTCCTGGTTGAGCTGTAGGAAGTTTTCTGCCATCCAGGTTTTAATTTCTGAAACACAATTAAAAAAAGGAATCAATTGGCCCTGTGTCATCAGGAGACATGGATATGTACAGCTGTGTGTCATCAGCATAGCTGTGAAAAGCTATACCATGCCTCCTGATGACATTTCTTAGCGGCAGCATGTATGAGTTAAAAAGTATCGGGCTTAAGATTGAGCCTTGGGGCACACCACAGTTAATTTCATGGGTTTTTGAGGAACTCGTGTCCTTACTTACCAAAAATGTTCTATCTGTGAGATAAGAGCTGAACCATTTAAGGACATTACCAGAGAAGCCAACCAGGCGTCTTTGTCTGCTTAAAAGAATCATGTGATCCACTGTATCAAATGCTGCACTTAGATCCAGTAGAACAAGGACTGTAAGTTTATGTGAGTCCAGGTTGCACCTAAAATCATTTACAATTTTTAGTAAGGCAGTCTCTGTACTATGGTTTGTTCTAAAACCAGATTGAAATTTCTCACAGATAGAATGCCTATTTAAAAAGTTGTTCAACTGAATAAAAACAAGTTTTTCTAACATTTTGCTTTAAAATGGTAAGCTGAACACTGGGCTGTAATTATTGAGAACATGAGGATCCAAATTGTTCCTCTTCAGAAGGGGTCTCAAGTCAGGTTCAGGTGTGGACTCTGATGTCAGGAGGATCAGGTAGGGTTCAGGTGTGGACTCTGGTTTTATGAGGATCAGGTGTGGACTCTGGTCCCAGGTTCTGATTTGATGTGTCATGGTTGAAGTTGTGGATGTAAAAAGGAACTGTTGGTGTTTGTTAAGTTGTCCTCTGATGTGTGGAGGATCTTCTAGTGTACCCTGCTTCATGCTGTGGTTTAGGAGCTCCATGTGCTCTGGTTCTTCTGGGCTCCCTTCACTCAGACAGACCCTGTTCTAACAGGGTGGAAAGGTTTGCTAAACCAGGACTTTGTCCTTTGTCCGATCTGGTGATCTGCTTGCTCTGGGCTTCATAACTAATAAATGTGTAGAATTGTCTTACTCTGTGCACAAGGTCCATGCTTACACAAGATCATCGTCGGGGCGCAGTTGGAGAATGCGCTTGGTCGGTGATCAGAAGGTTGCAGGTTCAAGCCTAGCTCTGGGCGACACATGGCGATGTGTCCTTGGGCAAGACACTTAACCCCTAGTTGCTCCCACTGCTGCGTCAGTGGTGTGTGAATGGGTATGAAAGGGTGTGATTGTGTTAGATATACTGATGGATAGCTGTCATAGTAAAGATTGGATCCATCAGTGTGTGAATGTGCGAGCGAATGGGTGTGGATGGGTAAGTGTGACCTGTGGTGTACAGCAGCTTTGAGTGGTCCATTACTAGAAAAGCGCTATATAAGCTCAAGTCCATTTACCATTTACCATTTACCATCGTTGGATTCATGACACGTGTGCACCAACCAAAGCTTCCGTCCCCTCACCGGGAGCCTCTAGGGAGCTGGCTCTCCTGGGTACCGTGAGGGAGATTCAGCATTAATATAAAACAGAAACAACAACTATTAAGACAGTTGCTGGATATTTTTGGGAACAAATAAATAAGTGTGGGTGAACAGTGAAGCTGTGTGTATGTCAGTTAACCAGAAAAGGTCTAAAGTCATGAGGAGAAGCTGCTGTTTCATGTCTTCACTCAGTTGGCATTCTGAAACCTGCTTTATGACTGACCCCCACTAGAGACCCTGTATTTACCATACCAAACCATTTAGTTAACATCAAAACTGTGACATTTAAAATGAACATTGTGATATTTTGAAGTGTGAAACTAAGATTCAATAGTACATGTGTGATAAGAGTGAATATGCATCAATTTCATGGTTATTTGATACATTTGATTTCTGTGGAAGAGTTTTTCTTTTATTAAAAGTCATTTAAATCTGTGAGGCATTTAGTTTAAAGAGTCTGTGTTTACATTTTCTGAGAAAGCTGGTCATGACTTTTTGTGTGTACCCATGGTCTGAGGAGGTTCTACATTTGTTCACAGAGTAAGAACAAATTCGGAAGGAAGAAAATATTGGTGAATCACAGATTTGTGCATCAAAAATTGGGATGCTGGATCAAGGCACACATTTGTGCGTACACACTGCTTGAGAATGAGGCTCTCTGTGGGTGTCACAAGTTTTCTGCACCCCTCAGGGGAAATAAAGGTTTTTGTGCTAACCTCTGTGTCTGGAGCCTTTTTTCACTCTGGAGCAACTTTCTGTCACTGTTGTGTCAAACTGCTGCTGTGCTGCTCTCCTCTTTGTCAACAGGACGTTTCCCCACAGACTGAAGCTGTCCTCAGACACACAGCGAGCTGAAGTTAACCTCAGCTATTTCCTCAGACTGAAACATTTAGGCTGTGTGCAGCTCCAGGTGAGAGGCTGAAACACGTCGACCCACAGAGTTTACCTCAGGATTTACTGCTCCCTGGGAACTCCCAGGTTCATGGTCACCACGATTGGTTTGACCTTTACATGACTCACATGCTCTCTGCTCCACCCTGAGCGGTGAGACATAAAGGCAGGAGAAAAAGAGCCAAAGGTTTGTTTCCACAATAACTGAGAAGAGACCTTTGAGACAAACCATCTGAGAGTGGAGAGCCACCAGGAAGAGCTCTGAGCTCAGAAAGCCATCTGTGACGTCAGTAACACTCATCCCTGTCTCATCCCCAGTCTCAAACAGCCCTGCACTGAAACCAAGCCAAAGGCAGGCTGATGATTGATTATTGATTTATTCATCTGGATGACTGATGCACAGCTCACTGTGCTCTCTGAACAAACCCTCAAAAAGCAGATCAGCAGACCAGCAGACAGAGAGCTGAACCCCTCACAGTGATGAGTCCACTTCCTGGTAAAGTTGATATGAAACAGAATGAGGTCAAAGTGTCATAGTGCTTTTAAAATGACGTCAAAGATCAGATCCTGACAGTAGAAAAAAAGCATGCAGTCACTTCCTGATGTCATCCCCCAGCCCCTGGACAGTGATGTCATCTCCCAGGCGTTGGGAGTGATGTCATCTCCCAGCCCCTGACAGTAATGTCATCTCCAAACCGCTGACAGTGATGTCATCTCTCAGCTGTTGGCAGTGATGTCATCTCCCAGCCGCTGACAGTGATGTCATCTCTCAGCTGCTGGACAGTGATGTCATCTCCCAGCCGCTAGACAGTGATGTCATCTCTCAGCTGCTTACAGTGATGTCATCTCCCAGCCCCTGGACAGTGATGTCATCTCTAAGCTGCTGGCAGTGATGTCATCTCTCAGTCCCTGGACAGTGATGTCATCTCCAAGCCCATGGACAGTGATGTCATCTCCCAGCCGCTAGACAGTGATGTCATCTCTCAGCTGCTTACAGTGATGTCATCTCCCAGCCCCTGGACAGTGATGTCATCTCTTAGCTGCTGGCAGTGATGTCATCTCTCAGCCCCTGGACAGTGATGTCATCTCCTAGCCCCTGGACAGTGATGTCATCTCTTATCTGCTGGCAGTGATGTCATCTCTCAGCTGCTGACAGTGATGTCATCTCCCAGCCCCTGGACAGTGATGTCATCTCCCAGCCGCTAGACAGTGATGTCATCTCTCAGCTGCTGACAGTGATGTCATCTCCCAGCCCCTGGACAGTGATGTCATCTCCCAGCCGCTAGACAGTGATGTCATCTCTCAGCTGCTTACAGTGATGTCATCTCCCAGCTGCTAGACAGTGATGTAATCTCTCAGCTGCTGACAGTGATGTCATCTCTCAGCCCCTGGACAGTGATGTCATCTCTCAGCTGCTGGACAGTGATGTCATCTCCCAGCTGCTAGACAGTGATGTCATCTCTCAGCTGCTTACAGTGATGTCATCTCCCAGCCCCTGGACAGTGATGTCATCTCTTAGCTGCTGGCAGTGATGTCATCTCTCAGCCCCTGGACAGTGATGTCATCTCCAAGCCCATGGACAGTGATGTCATCTCCCAGCCGCTAGACAGTGATGTCATCTCTCAGCTGCTTACAGTGATGTCATCTCCCAGCCCCTGGACAGTGATGTCATCTCTAAGCTGCTGGCAGTGATGTCATCTCTCAGCCCCTGGACAGTGATGTCATCTCCCAGCCCCTGGACAGTGATGTCATCTCTTATCTGCTGGCAGTGATGTCATCTCTCAGCTGCTGACAGTGATGTCATCTCCCAGCCCCTGGACAGTGATGTCATCTCCCAGCCGCTAGACAGTGATGTCATCTCTCAGCTGCTGACAGTGATGTCATCTCCCAGCCCCTGGACAGTGATGTCATCTCCCAGCCGCTAGACAGTGATGTCATCTCTCAGCTGCTTACAGTGATGTCATCTCCCAGCTGCTAGACAGTGATGTAATCTCTCAGCTGCTGACAGTGATGTCATCTCTCAGCCCCTGGACAGTGATGTCATCTCTTATCTGCTGGCAGTGATGTCATCTCTCAGCTGCTGGCAGTGATGTCATCTCTCAAACTGCTGGCAGTGATGACATCTCTCAAACTGCTGGCAGTGATGTCATCTCCCAGCACAGCCGAGGTCTGGCTCATGGACGGCTGGAGTGTGATTATTATTTTCTCCAACACCGACAAACAGCCTGATTTCACTGGGATCTGCTGTTTACTGAGAGTGTTTTTTTTTTACAGTAACCGAGCAGGATTTATACAATAATTATCCTTTATTTTCAATAAATGAACAAACACCGAGGCGCAACGGTTAGCGCTGCAGCCTCACAGTGAGAAGGTCACTGGTTCAAATCCCCACCTCGGCTGGTGGGCCTCTCTGTGTGGAGTCTGCATGTTCTCCCAGTGCATGTGTGGGTTCTCACCGGGTACTCCGGCTTCCTCCCACAGTCCAAAAACATGCTCACCAGGTTAATTAGTCGCTTTAAATTGTCCCTAGGTGTGAGTGTGCGAGTGAATGGTTGTCTGTCTCTGTGTCAGCCCTGGGATCGACTGGCAA
>NW_027437180.1:0-302500 GCF_033239565.1 Halichoeres trimaculatus | reverse complement strand
AGTAAGACTTTTTTCTGGACTGGTCAGGTGAATGTGGCTCATATGGTTTAATAAGACAATCACCTACAGGCTGCTCTGTGTTGTGATGTGTCATGTTGTGTCATGTTGTGTCATGTTGTGTCATGTTGTGTCATGTTGTGTCATGTTGTGTCATGTTGAGTTGAGACAGAGACACACACATGTCCTCGAGGCTGGCTGATGTTTGCGTCCAGCTGTTACTACATCTCATCACAGCAGAGAAGCTGGGATGAGGGCCGGGAGGACTGTGTGCAAAGAGACGCCGACCTGGTGGTCATCGACAGCAGACAGGAGCAGGTAACCTGAAACACCTGTCCAACATCTGTTGTGAGCGTGGTTTTGATGTGAGCATGAATGAGAGCAGCCAGAGGAGGGGGCAGAATAAGTGTTAGAGCTGCTCTCAGGCATCCTAATGTGGAGAGGAATATCCTGACCTGCTCTGATCGGAGGAAATACTTACCTTGAAACATGTTTGAGGTGACATTCAGCAGTGAGTGCTCTGACAAACACAAATGGAAGACACAAGCACACATCCTGATGATGCTCCACTTTGATATCCTGGTAGTCTGAGCTGAGGGCTGGGCCACGGGGAGTGTCAGAGAGCTGAGAGCTGAGCCACAGCAAGTGGCAGGAGGCTTAGGGCAAACAGCAGTGTTAAGTTCTGCTCAGCAGGACCACCCCCAGGAGATCAGAGCAGCAGTGATGAGTGATTGGTTGAAAGTTGGTGATGGACCTGGGTGACACAGCATCCAGAGCAGGCTCTGAGCAGAGTAAGATGTCACAGAGTGTGTGTTTGTCCCAGGCCTTCCTCACAGGCTTCACCATGGCAGCGTGGGTCGGCATGACTGACAGGGGGCAGGAGGGTACCTGGGTCTGGGTGGACGGGACACAAGTGGACAAACAAAGGTGAGTGTTTTATAAGCACCGTGACTCTGGAAGCAAAGTTATAATAGTTTTGGATTTGTCATTATAGTGTACTTTTAGTTAGTTTTGACATCGTTGTTCTCATTATTCTTTAGTATTAGTTAGTTTTGACTTTTTTTCCATTACAGTTTAGTTTTAATTTGTTGTAGAGCGGGCATTCTCATTTTTATTTAGTGTTGATTTTTGCAACAAAGCTTAGTTTTAGTGTAGTTTTACTTTAGTTTCAGTTTAGTTTGAGTTTTTTCATACCTTATTAACCAGGTCCGGGATTCAAAAGGTCAGAGTAAAAATTTTGAAAAACTGTTTATTTTTAATTGGAACATAGAGCTCGCTGCTCAGTCAATGCTGATACCGAACTGTTGGCTGCTGCCTTAAACACAAGGGGCTCTAATTTCGTGGCGCAGCGCAGGGGGCGCAGCCTGCGCAGTGCTAATTTCATGCGGCGCACCACAGTGCGCTGCCAATTTGACAATTTGGTAGACCGTCTGCGCAGAGATGGGTGTGACGGCGCGCCAGGGGGAGGTGTCAGCAGATTCATGTTGGCGCAGTGACAATTTTGTGCCAAAAAAGTGCGCTGAAAGCTCGCCAGCTCCAACCTGGTCTATCCTCAGTGCAAGGCGGAGCGCACCCCACGCAGCTGTAATTTGGTGACAGGCGCACATGTGCGCACATGTCATCAAAGCCTCAGAGGCAGGTTTCCAGAGTGTCAGACACATTTTAATGCAGTAAACAATCACAGTAATCACTATTTAATGTAACTGTCTGAACCAGCATATAGATTTATATCTATATTAACTGTCCCGTCACATCTGATGTCAGATTAAAGCCGTTTGTCATAATGGAAAGTTAACCTCACGGCAACTGGAAGTTTGATGCACATCTTACAATTAAACAATAAACAGCATTAACATCTGATACTGAGTATATATCTGGCTTCTCTCATTTCATTTAATTCAAAGAAAAGAGGGAGAGAAAAGACAAAGAAAAAACAGACAAAATAAATGTTTGTCACTCAGGATTTACCCGTGATTTCCCATATTTCTCTGTTTTAGTCTTTATTTTTAACGTGATCTAAAAAGATGGAGTACATTATTGTAAGGAGGATGAGGTGGAGACACTGGGAGAGTATACAGTATATCACCAAAGGTTCTGCTATTTGGTGATGACAAACCAGGAGTGCAGGTGGATCAAAAGTATTCTGAATGGATAAGCCAGCTGTGTAACTGTCTCTTCATTTTGTACTCCTATTAATGACAAAGGAACAGATTACATCTGTCCTGGGAGCTGGCCCACACGGTGACGCGCTTCGTGTCCTCCGATGTGCCCCGCTGTCCATTCTCCTGCTGCAGGGACAGCGGCTCTGGCCGTCTCCGCTACCAGCACTCCCTCCGCGGTGCTTTTCTATTTTTATTAGTTTGAGTTAACTGCAAAGTATTTTAAATTGTAGTTTTGGTTTTTAGTTTCCTTTTAGTTAAATATTATAACCTTTTCTGGAAGATGCAGTCTTTTTCTGCTGACTCATTGAAGGAGGGGTTTGACTGAGCTTCACTTCAGCACTGTGCAGTTTCTACGCAGATGTGTAGCTCTGACTCGTTTTAGTAGCCAAACCCAGCCAAAGGGCATGTTGGGAAATGTGGAGCCTGGCTGGATCTTCAGGGCAGACTCTGAGCCATGGTGGAGAATGACACCATTTAGGTTAGTCCATGGGTCCACGAGGCTCTGCAGTGGGGCCAGGGTGAGGGTTAGGGTGAGGACACACATGAGCACGCTGGTCCATGTTGTTATCTAGAAGGAAAGTCTTTGGGCTGTTTGGGGGATAGAAAGACCCCTGACCCAGACCAGCCAAACTGAAGTGATCTTCTATGTCTTCAGGTTGCTTTGGGCCCCTGGACAGCCTGATGGAGCGTTTGGAGGAGAGGACTGTGGCGATCTTCGCACAATGATGACTTTCATTGGCTTGAACGACTATAACTGCAGCTCCAGAGCTCGGTGGATCTGTGAGAGGAAGTTCGAGCAGCTCTGAGCGCTTCAGTCACACACTGTCCTCTAAATTTACTCTGCCCTGGAGAAATCCTGCTGCCTCAGCCACTGTGCTTTGTCCTGTTTCCTCCAATCAGAAGAAGACAGTCCAGAGCCTCAGCACTCGGAACCTTCACCCCAGGATCCCTTTAGATGTTTGTAGGACCCTGTAGTCCTGGCTCTGTTTGCACCCCCACCCCCTTCTGTTGGTTGCTTTTCTTTCCTCTGCTTTGTGCGTGTGGTGAACAATGATTGATTTCTCTAATAAAAGGTGTCAAACTTCCATGCCTCTGTTAATCTGGGGTTGGGGGACTCAGCAGTTGGACGTTTTGTCCCAGCTGGGAACCATGAGGTGTTAAAGCAGCACAGACTCCGTTGCAGTGATATAAGATGACATGTCTTTTTTCTAATTCAGACATCCGTTTTGGTGGTTTATCACATAATGCACCAAATTCTTACATTTTCTGGAAAAAAAAGTGCAAAACACTCATTTTGTAATAAGTCATGCAATATGTAAGAACTTATTACATACTGCTGCAAAGCTTATTACACACTGTGTTCAAGAGTTTTATAATGAAATGTGATAGATTGTTACAAAATGCTATTATTACATATTTAAGTGAACCCTTATTGCATCATTTCATACTGGGGCATTATTACATAATGTGGCGTTGTGTGTGTGACCTTCACCCAAGATCTAATCAAACTTTTTTAAACATGTTGTTGAAACCAATGTTCCATTGAAAGGATAAAGAAAACACATTAACAAGCAAACATGCTCCACAGTCAGAGCAGGAAGAAGTCCTGACACAGAGACACACACGCTGCTGATTCAGTTGATCCTTTACAAACCCTTATGGTCCAGAGTTGAAACACACTTTGGTTAGTTGGATTGTACAGATTACTAACAAGAGCATCCTTTTGTGTGAGTAGTTAAAACATTCAGGGACCTAAGTCTTGTATTTTCTAAGCGAAATCAGGCTTCTCTGATTTTCAAAGTTTTAACGGGGGATCCTTAGAGGTGTGTTGCCGGCCATGGCAGACCTTTGCTTGGCCTCAGAGAGCGCCACCATCTGGTCAACATCATGGTTCTCTGATCAGTTATGAAGAAGAAGATAAAGTTTCCTGGCTGGAAAGATGTAGACTATCCTGAATCCTGACATGGACACACAATCTGTGTTATCATAAGAAGATGTCACCATGGAAGTGGACCTAGATGATTTGACAGAGAGATTTTAGGCCTCATATTTGTGTCAGGTTGGCTCAGTACCCTCAGGATCCACTTATTCAAGATAATATTTTTTGTTGTAATTTCTCATTCTATTTCTTATCACAATAGCAAGAAAGAGGGGTGCAACATTTCAGTGTTTCATTGATTCAAGGATTTCAAAATAAGACATCATCTCGTTTTTAATGCATGTGAAGTCTATTCTGCTTTTCATCCAAAAATTACATGATGGGTTAACCTGATTAACAACATTCTGTCCGGCCCCAGTCTGGTTTTATCTAGTAGCTAATTTGGGAGAGCTTCATGTGTTGCCATGGTGATGGGAAGTGATCTTTCAGGATTTTGCAGAACCTCTCAAGGGCCATTAATCTAGTTTGTAATCCAGCTCACAGGGTGGGGTGGTTAGCGGTAGCCTGAATCAAGACACTTTTTTTTTTTTTCACAAGTTGGAAATACATAAACATAATTAATATAAACAGTGTGGCCAAATTCTGAACGTAAACCACCAACGGCTGAAGCGAAATAACATCACTGGACCCAAGTAATCCACGCTGATTCGCTGACTCGTGGCTGTTCACCTTTGCCTCAACATCATGGTTAAAAACCGACAAAAACCTTTTGGTTACTTCAAGGTGAGACCATATAACGTCATTTGCATGTCTCATGTAATTTTTTTTTTTGCCTGCTTCAGCGAGTTAGAGCAGTTGTCAAAACTTTTAAGAGTTGTCCAAACTTTTGGGCGAGGCCGGGAGTTTGGAGCCTGTCTGTGATCGAAGGCCCAAAGCTAACGCAGCCTTCAGCAGGCAGTTAGCTGAAGCCTAAACGCAGTAGCAGATAGTTCCAGGCGCCATGTTGGCCCCTCAGGCATATAGCCAAGTCAGAGTTGGGCCTCAAACTCGTGGCCTCACCCAAAAGTTTGGACAACTGCTCAGTTTTCCTTTAGCTAACTGCATGGGGACAAAGATGGCGTCTAAAACATCCTAGTGGTGTACGTGCATTACAGTCAATGTAATTTTAGTGTGTCTAGTCTGGATGTGGTGCACAGTTTCTTTGTAGAGAAGCAACAACCTAACAAGGTAATTAGCAATTCTTCTGTATCTACTGTTTTTGTATTGTTTAAATTGTGCTTTTTCCCTTTTCTTACATTTTTAAATGAAATGCATTATTAGTATCTCATTTCCAACTGTGAATCAGTGCTGTCATATCAAATAAAACTTACATGGGTCCCCGGCTGTGTTTATAGATGTTTCACTTGAGAGCATGGCACAAATGGAAACAAGAAATGGATCAGTTGCTGTGCGACTCACATAGTGATGATGAAGATGTACTTGAGGAAGACACAGGTGACTGTGAAGATGTCCCTTAGACTCAAAGTAGTTCTTGCAGCGAAAGTAGTTCACATGGGGATGGTAGTCCTCAACCCCTGGATCGGTCCGACTTTGACACAGACAAGGAGTCTACTGACTCAGAAACAGAACAACATGATGAGGGGCATGGGCTTCAGCTTTGAAGAGGACTTGAGACAGTGAGCTGTGCATAACAAAACAACACACAGATCACTTAATGAGTTGCTGTCAATACTACAAAAGTAAGGACACCTATTGCTTCTTGATACCAGGACACTTGAGCTACACCTCAACGTAGTACAACGGAAGATTAATGTGGGGGGCAGTATGCTTACTATGGATAGGAGAAGGGGACTTGCCAGTATTTAAGTCAAGCTAAAGATGTCAATCTCATTGTTAACATTGATGGCATTCCACTCTTCAAGAGTAGCGGTGTACAGTTCTGGCCTATACTAGTGAAACTTGCTCAATGCAGATCCATTTGTTGTGGCTATATTTTGTGGACAGAGTAAGCAGAGTCCACTTGAGAATTACATCAAAGAATTTTTAAAAGAACACAAACATCTCCAAAACAAGGTCAATGGTACAGCTCTCGTCTGTGATGCACCAGCATAGGCCTATCTAAAATGTATCAAGGGCCATAATTCCTATGAGTGCTGTGAAAGATGTACAGTCAGAGGTGCTCAAGTTGAAAGAAGAATGGTTTTCAATGAACTTGAAAGCACCTCAGATGAGGCCTTTTCCAGGATGGACTACGCCACCCACCAAACTAGTCTCAGTGCTCTCATTGCTGCTGGGATTCCATGTGTTAGCTCATGTGCATTAGACTACATGCATATGGTCATATTGGGAGTGGTGATGGTAAGTTAACTCGCTAACCCTGAGGGTTGCATGATCTCGACAGGTGGAAGGCCACAGAGCTGAGACAGTTTTTGTTTTATACAGGGCCTGTGGTTTAAAAATGTGGCTTCCCCTGAATTGTATTAACATTTCTAGCAATGTCAATGATGCTGTAGTCAAATGAGAGTCATCGCAATGCATACCTGCAGTTTGCTCAGGACTTATCAAAACACTTTGTCCAGTGCTGCCCTGTCTGGCAAGACCTTTCCAGTGTACAATGTACAGGGGGTTATTTCTCTTCATAAAGATGTCAGGAACTTTAAGACTTCATTAAATGAAATCTCCTGTTTTCCTTTTGAAAACTACCTTCAAAAAAAAATAAAATAAAACGTGAGGAGTGGGAGAAGTCCATCAGATCAAGTCACCAGACATTTGAAATCAAACATTCACATTCAGACACAAGCAAAAGGCAGAAGAAAGTATTCATTTCAGTCATGGAAAGGGACAGTTGCTTTCTGTTGAGAGATGAAAGTTATGTCTTAGCAGACAAAAAAAAAATGCAGATGGGACATTAGTGTGTGACATTCTGCATCAGCGCCACACAACACCACTATTTCAAGCACCGTACAGCTGAAGCTGATCTGTACTGCAAGGTGGCTTGCCTCCCACAACAGACTGGAGGTTATGTCTTGAAACCCCTTCACCATGAACTGGAACTTCAATGAAAAAAGTTTTTTTTTTTTCCCACGAACAACTAGTTTCCTTAGATGTCTGCCTTCATCATCAGCAGTCTTCTTTGGCACATGCTTTTTTTCCCCCAGCTGCCTAAAAGAATATTTTACTAAACCTTTCCAGTGGTTTTCAACCTTAGGGGTGACATAAACAAGGCTTGATGAATTATTTTAAATTGCTTAGATTTACTTGGTTGTCAACACTCTGCCATAAGGTTGAGAACCACTGTCATGACCTTTTTGCCTGGGCTTACACTCTGTTGTGCTTTGTGATCTTGTTCCTTAACACCACTTCTAATTATATTGTTTCAACTCCACTACCATCAACCTTACCTGACTTTGCAGTAACTTTTCAGATTTGCTTGGTGATGATCCTTGATTCATATAGTTCTTGATGTTGCACTGGGAATGTGTTGGGTAATTCATATCCTGTTTTTCTCAGGTCACGTATGCCAAGGCTGTTTGGGTGGAGGAGGGTAAGGAGACCAAGGGCAAAGTCCCTTTTAATTGGGTGGACTGGGAGAGGGGACTTGTCAGGTGGCCCAAACACAAGGCTACCAAAGCATTGAAATTTAAGGAAGACCCGCTGGAGGTTAAAGGTAGGGTAGGTCATATTTTTTTTTAAGTTTTTTTGTTTTTTTTTACTTTGCTAGGCGCTGCCCAAGTAACTGCCTGTTGCAGCAGCTCTCTCTTCTTTGTCCGTTTCTTGTATTTTTTTCGTCTCTTTTTCGTAATCTTTGTATTTGGAGTGGATCATTGCTGTGAATGCGGCAATGCATTCACAGCATATGTTCTTCTGTGTCAAAAAAATTTCTTCTTCTTCTTCTTCTTCTTCTTCATTCTTCCGCCTGCTTTTTTGGACTGCTAAAGCTCCGACAAACTTCAACCGATTTTCACCGTTTAAACTTCAAAACGTGTGTTTCAGTTGGGACAAGGGGGCTATGACTCTTCAGAAATTTTTTACAAATACTTTCTGAGATATTCAATATTCAAATTTCGGTCCCATAGAGATGAATGCGAAATTTTCAAAATTTTCTCTCTTCAGGACATTTTTTCAGCCTGCTTCAAACCCTCCTCATTCAGTCATACATTCAGCTACAAACTCCATTCAAACTTCAAAATATTCAGCTATCTTTTGGCTTCATTCAGTGGGTTTCAAATGTTTCCTAGCATTCATAGTTTCTTCACAATGACCCTTCAAAGGTCATGATGCATTTCAGCTCTTCGAGCCGTTTAACATTGGTGTGTATTGGACGGAATGTTTCAGCTTAGAGTGGGAGAGGGGGAAACAAAACCTGGAAATTTCTGGGTAAACTGCTCTTTTGATCACAATTTTTGCTCCACATAGGCATATTATATGTCAAAGTGGAGGAAGGCTTGTCCTGCTTCTAACAAAGTGGTTTTTAAAGCAAAAGAATGGAGCACTTTTTCACAAAATGGCCAACTGTCATGAGAAGTTCAAAAAAATCCCCAATATACCTCCATGTTAATTCCTGAGGGGTTTTCTCAGAGATCAGTAAAATTTCCCTCATCTATCTATCGCTCTCATGGGTTCATTTCTTGACCTTCATGCATGAAATTTAGATTGACAGCTTCCTCTGGGTCTCAGGATTCCTACGGTGTGTTCATTTTTATTCTAGCCCTCACGGTTTTGGCAAGGTGACAGGAGATTCAGACTCTTGCTTTGCCACAAAATCTTCATAAGATTACAGTAACAAGGGCAAAGTTGTGCACCTGCACCTGCTGCCCTTAACGAGCTGGTCACCGTGGAAACCTTTGACCTCATCCAGCTGTTTATAGTAACTCATCAAAACATTCAGGAACAATGACAAGCGTGTGTGTTAATTTATCAGTGATCACCATTGTAAAATCTGGCTTCAGAAAAGCCTCAGCAGACAGGTTTATATGATTGAACACACACACACACACACACACACACACACACACACACACACACACACACACACACACACAGGGCAGAAAGTATCACACTTTAACAGCATTTGACTTCCATTTCCCTGAGTCAGTTCCTTATTTTCCTAGATTTTTTTCTTTAAATTTAAATTCCTTCCTTTAATTCCTGAATTGATTCAGCCATTCAAACTTTTAAATCCAATTTCAGATTACACTGATTCATGCTTCATGATCATTCTTTTTGTCAGAATTGCAAGCACCTTTACACCCTGATTTCAAAGGGAATGTGTCGGGAATCAACAGACTCCACCAGCTCTCTGATGGCAGTTGGTAAACAATGATCACCATGGCAACATCTGGCTTCAGATGGGCCTCAGCCTACAGGCTTACATGGTTAAAAAACTCACACACAAGACACACAGGATTACATTTTAACAGTGTTTAAGATATGCGACTTGCATTTTCCTTCAGTCAGGTCATTTCTTCCATAAATTTTCTTTAAAATCTAATTGATTCCTTTAATTTTTGAATAGACACAACTATTTCAACTTTAAATTCATTCATCTATTTTATTTATTCCTCCATTTATTTCCTTTCATCCAAGAGTTCATGGCAGGCTAATTCAGCATTCTGCATTAGCAGCTGAGCACAAGCTTTTCAGGAGTTCTTATAACAATTTTCAGACATATCCTCAGTCATTCATGTTCAGCATTCTGCATTAGCATTTCAGTGCACGCCTTTCATGACTTCATTCAATCATTTTCAGACATACCTTCAGTCATTCATGTTCAGTATCAGCATAAGCAGTTCAGTGCAAGCTTTTATACACTTCATTCAGCCATTTTCAGACATACCTTCAGTCAATCATGTTCAGCATTCTTCATTAGCAGTTCAGCGCAAGCTGCTTCAGCATTCTGCATTCACAGCGCAATTTCTTCAGAAATTGCTTTTCTAGTTACTTTGTATGGTTCATTGTCGGTCACGGACACCAAACTTTTTGTGGCTTCAGTGATTTTTTTACTACTTTTCTCCTGTGTTTGTCTGGAGATCCTACATGTAACCATGGCTGCATTGTTTACATGTGAAATTAGCTGTTAGCAGCCTGTAGCATGTCAATGCTAACTAGTGTAAGGCTTGATGATTCCCCTCGAGGTGAAGAGGAGGAGGAGGTGAGGACGAGGAGGTGAGGACGACGTGCTGGTTCTCAGGTGTGAGCTGGGAGGTGACCACATGGACCTGTCCTTCCATCCATCGTTGTTGGGAACGTGGGACCTATCTCTGGTGGGATGGACGAGCTAGCCGTGCTAGCCCAGGGGCAGAGGGGCTGCCGGAGGGCAGAGTGGTATCGAGCTGTTCATGGATGTGGCTGACTGAGCTGACATTGGACGCTGGCGCCACATTGGAGGAGCTCCACCTGCTGTGGGCAGACAGGATCCAGGAGACAGAGACTGAACAGACTGCTGGGGAGGCTCAGTCCTGGACCCTGTGGAGGTGGAGACTGGCTGGGCTGGAGAGTGGTGGACAGGCTGTCATCAACTTTTTTCTTGTGGACCTTTTTGCACTTTCTATACACTTTCTTACTTTTGTTTTCTTGATTGATGCTGTGACTTCTATTCTATTCTATTCTATTCTATTCTATTCTATTCTATTCTATTCTATTCTATTCTATTCTGTTTTACATGCAGTTTCACTGTAATGCGTTTCAAGCTGCCTAACTCATCCTGAAAAACCTCTTTATAATTTCCAGTATGGCCTGCAGCTTGGAGAAAGCTTGCAATAGCTTCTGTACCTCTTGCAAGTCAGGACAGATTGACTTTGACCTCACACATCCCATGATGGCAGGAGGATTCTCCTTGGTGACATAAATTGGAAGTCTTGCACTCAGACCATTACACTCAACCAAGATGTCTGTCATTCCTTTCATGTGCACCTTATGCCCTGTGAGCCCTAAAGACAGTGTCAGAGGGGCATGGAAGGTATCTCATGAACTTCTCATAAATCTTGTGAAATACCAACGATGCCTTTGATCCTGTGTCAATCTGCATTTTTACAGAACGTCCCTCCAACTTAGGTTTAGCCCAGTAACCTTCTGAGCTATCATCCACATCCATTATCCTCACATCCATTGTCCTGTTGCATGCATTTCTTCCTCTGGAGAATCACTGGGCCCCTCACTACCAGGCCTTTCTTTCCACAGCTGTTGTAGTTTGTGTCTTTACACCAACATGCAGCTGCAAGATGTCCAGACTTACCACAGTGAAAACATGGACCTTGTGTCTTTGGTTCGTCACTGCTGAGCTTGTGCACTCTCCCTGTGGCATGTAGCTGTTGGGCTTCTTTGGATGCCATTCCCATTGTCACACTGATGTTAATGAATTAATAACATCAGAGCTGATCTTTATTATCAGTCTGTCACTGAACACCAGACATGAATTAATAACATCAGAGCTGATCTTTATTATCAGTCTGTCTCTAAACAAACAGCCATAAATGAAAAAAACTGAACTTTGTCTGTTGCTCAATATCAGATATTAATAACACCAGAACTGACCTTCACTTTTAAAACAGTAGTGTGTCAGAATGATTTGAGCAACTCAAACGTAGCATTAGCAGGGTGTGTGTGTAATGTCTTCCAGAGCCACTGGGTGTCAAACTGACAGCACATCTTGTGTGACAGGACACATCATGAAGCCTTCCTGTCTCACTTCCCAGCAATGAAGACTCCCCTTTCTTCTTGTCATCTGATCTTCCTCCCCGACCTCCTGCCACTCATCCTCTCTTTCACTCCACCCAAGCTTCCCCATTCTTCCTCTGAATCAGCGCTCTGCTGTAACTGAAGACTCTGAAGCTGTGACTCATGACCCAGTAATCCCACCATCCTATAAACCAGACCCAAGCCCTGGTTTAGACTGTATAGGAGGACATGTTAATGTGTTGTTTATGTTGTACTGTGATAAAAATAAGTAAAAACCAATCTACCCCCTTTGAGCCTGTTTGTTGTTGTGCTCACAGGCTGGTTCATGGAGACGCTCCTCCAGGTGCAAACGTCTTCTCTGTGGTATGCATTTCGGACAGTTTGAGGGGGGTGCACTGTTCCATGAGTCTGTGTGATGAAGGGAGAAGGGGTAATGTTAATGTGAGTGAGTGAGATGCCAGAGAGGGAGCAAGGTCAGACCACTTGAGACTTATTCTGAGCCAGCTGCACATGGAGCTGCCAGTGCCTGGTGAATGAGTCCAGCGTCTCTGATGACTTCAGAGGCAAACTCTCAGGCTATGGACTATTTCACAGCGTCACACATCTCTCTTTCTACATCATTTCATCAACAACCTTTGTTACTGCTGGATTTCTGAGCGGTGGTGATCCTGGTCCACAAGGGTCTAGAGATGCAGAAGACCAACAAGAAGAGGCGAGCTCAGAGGCCCAGCGCCAATCTCACGAAAGCAGCTCATCAGTGAGTATCAGGCTGATGAATCCTGCTCACATTAAGGAAGGGAAGCCAGCAATATGAGGGAACAGGACTCTGTGTCTGTCAGTGTGTGGAAAACCAAACAGCATGCCGGTCTGGATAAAGCAGGAGGATGGTTTTAACTCTAAAAGAGTAGTCCTTAAATTTGAGGTTTCTTTTTTAAATACTCAGAGGGCCATTGATCACTTTTCCATCCTCTGAGTGTGTTTCTCAATGCACTCAGAGCTCATCCTGTTCACCTTTTAACTCACTAATCTCATGCATGCAGGTCTCCATGCTGCCAAAGAAAACTTAACTGCTGCATTATGAGGTTATCACTGCATTAACTTTGAGAAAAATTCATCATGAAGCTTTGAAATGAGACTTACTCTGGCAGAGACAGAAATGGCTTCAAAGCGTAGGGGGGAGCTGATAAAACCAAGGCCAACAAACCAATGATTGAGTATTTGATGAATGATGCTCTAGTATCAGCTGACAGCAGGTTGAGTGCAGGGCCGGGCAGGGCTGGGCTGGGCCGGGCTGGGCCGGACAGGGCCAGGCTGGGCCGGGCTGGGCCGGGCTGGGCCAGGCTGGGCCGGGCTGGGCCGGGCTGGGCCGGGCAGGGCCGGGCAGGGCCGGGCTGGGCCGGGCAAGGCCGGGTGTGTGTGTGTGTGTGTGTGTGTGTGTGTGTGTGTGTGTGTGTGTGTGTGTGTGTGTGTGTGTGTGTGTGTGTGTGTGTGTGTGTGTTTAGATGCATTCGTGGCAAAAAGTGAGACGTTTTGTGTGTTCTTTGCAGAGATATTTTTGCATCAGAAACATAATATGCTTGTCTTTCTGTCTTTTTCTGTTTTTACTGCTTGGGCAGACCTCACACCTCTTTCTTTTAGAACCAGGTGGCCTCAGGGGTTGTGACCGTGGCTGTTCAGGTTGGTGTTGAGGCAGGGCTGGCTGAGGAGGTTGCTGATGCAGATTCTCTCTGTGTTGCTGATGATGTGGATGGAGTTCAGGGTGAGCTCTGCACTTGTTCCCTTTGCTCAATGTGTGGCTCAACAAGCCAATTTCCCAGCTCCTCAAGAAACATTCTCTGCTTGTTTTCTGGTTGAGTTCTACCCTTGGTAGGTGTGGGTCCACAACACGAATGCATTATATGCAGAGACATCCAGGATGATGTAGAATACAACCATTGGCCAGCTTCTGATCATTTGCTGGCTGGACATGCCCTTTTTTTTTTTTTTCTTCTTTTGCAGCAATACTGGACAAATGAGCATCCCCCGAAGCTCACATGATTGGCTGTCAGTGTTTTGGCTGACAGTGCACTTGTGATTTCAATTTTGGCTCTAATTATTGCTTTATAATCTTATTTTTTATAACCGGGTTGAAACCAAGTCTAGCACTACAGAGAACATCATTTCAACCAGAGCATTTTATAATGAAGTGAAAAAAATGCTTTTGTTTAATTTTGTTCAAATCAAGGTTCCTGACAAAGTCAAGAAGCCCTGAAGCAATAAACAAGTTTGAAGTGATTTTTTATGCATTTAAAAACTAAAATCGATTGGTGGTGACCCTGTAGCACAGTGACTGTAGAGAGGGCTACCTGTACACCTGGATCCCTGTGCTGCCAGTATCTTTGTTTACATTTACATATATGTACAGTTGAAACCAGAAGTTTTCATTCACTTGATAAAAAGGTGCATAACCTTTTTTTTCACCATCTAACATTAAATTGGATTAAACTTTTCCTGTTTTTGGTCATTTAGGATTTCCAAAATAATTTCTATTTGCTAAATGCTAGAAAAATGAGAGATAATTTTTAGACAATTTTGTATTATTTTCTTGAGAGTCAGAAGTTTACATACTCACTCAGATTACTATGCCTTTAAACAATTTGGGAAAACCCAGATGATGATGTCATGTCTTTGGAAGCCTCTGATAGGTGTAGTGACAACATTTGAGTTAATTAGAGGCACATATGTGGATGAATTTTAAGGAATACCTGAAACACACTGCTTCTTACTACAACATTGTGGGAAAATGAAAAAAAAAAACAGCCAAGATATCAGGAAGAGAATTGTGGACTTGCACGAGTCTGGTTCATCCTTGGGTGCAATTTCCAGATGGCTGAAGGTGACGCGTTCATCTGTTCAAACAATTATACGCAAGTATGAACACCATGGGAATGTCCAGCCAGCATACCGCTCAGGAAGGAGACGGATTCTGTGTCCTAGAAACGAACGTGCTTTGGTACCAAATGTGCATATCAACCCAAGAACAAAAGCAAAAGACCTTGTGAAGATGCTGGCTGAAGCTGGTAAGAGTGCATCATTATCAACAGTGAAACGAGTCCTGTACCGACATGGGCTGAAAGGCCACTCTCCCAGGTAGAGGCCATTACTCCAAAAGTGGAACAAAAATGACATTTTTTGGCCATAATATCATCGTTACATTTGGAGAAAAAAGGGGGAAGCTTGCAGGCCTGAGACCACCATCCCAACTGTCTATGGGGTCTATGGGGTAATATGGGGTGGCAGCATCATGTTGTGGGGTTGTTTTGGGGGACTGATGCACTTCACAAAATAGATGGCATCATGAGGAAAGAACATAATGTAGAAATACTGAAGCAATATCTCAAGACATCAGCCAGGAAGTTAAAGCTTGGGCACAAATGGGTTTTCCAAATAGACAATGACCCTAAGCACACTCCTGAACTGGTAACAAAGTGGCTTAAGGATAATGAAGTGAATGTTTTGGAGTGGCCATCACAAAGCCCTCATCTCAATCCAACAGAAAATTTATGGGCAGAGCTGAAAAGGGATGTGCGAGCAAGGCGTACTGCAAACTTGGCTAGTTACACCAGTTCTGTTAGGAGGAATGGGCCAAAATTCCTGCAAACTATTGTGAGAAGCCTGTGAAAGCATATCCAAAACAGTTGATCCAAGTCTTACGGTTTAAAGACAATGCTAACAAATACTAGTGAAATATATGTAAACTTCTGACTCTCAAAAGAAGAAATAAATAATAAATAATAAATGTCTGAAAATGATCTCTCATTACTCTGGCATTTAGCAAATAGAAATAATTGTGGTAATCCTAATTGACCAAAAACAGGAAAAGTTATATCTGATTTAATGTTAGATGGTGAGAAAAAAAAAAGCTTTATATGCCTTTTTATATAGTATATGTAAACTTCTGTTTTCAACTGTATTTATATATATATATATATATATATATATATATATATATATATATATATATATATATATATATATATATATATATATATATATATATATATATATATATATGGTGGGTAAAATGTTCCACCCAGCTTACTCTGATGATGTTGGTGGACAGCTGATGACTATTGTACCCATAATACACTAGGAGACAGTTTCTGAGGTCCACTTGTAAAGCTGAACATTAGCGTTAAATAAAGCGTTAACAGTGAACCAGCCAGTCAGTCAGGCACCGTTTGGTCTGACTGGTGTTGTGTGGTGTTGCTTTGCTGAGTGGCCTTTGTCACTGTCATACTGCCCTCTGCTGGTCTGGTTGTGTCTTTGAATGACATTTTTTCCCATGTGTGTTTGGCCCTTTGTGGGGAAAACAGTGGAACCATGGTGCCTCTGGAGCCAACCTCACATGGTCCTGAGGAAGTCTAGTTCTTTGCACTTCAGCATTGGCTGCACATCTTCAGATAGAGGCTGCTGCCTGATGTAGCCATGCTCAACATATCACTTCCTCCTGTGTCCACTTAAAGCTGAGGCATCCCCTTTTTCTAGTTTGTACATATGGTGATGGGTTAATTTTTGTTTCCAGGAGTCCAGGAGTCATACACCAGTCTGCATTCTGGAGACAGATGGGAGCATTGTGGTGGTTAGCCTAGAGGCCCACCACTCGCCTCAGCTCTCTGTGTTTCTGGATTTTTCTTTGAAAACACTGGTGGCTGATCAAGGCTGAAGCTATGTTTAGATATCATTCTTGCTGTGGACCAAAAGGTTTGTTGTAATTATGATGAAAATGTCCAGCTGTGGACCAGGACAGTCTTCTAGTGGGGTTACAGACTGTCCTCGTCCTGGGTGGGACTACAGGAGGACAGTTACTGAGCAGGAGACACATGATGTGTCATTAGTAGCCCCTGACATAAGCCTGAAGGAGGAGGAGGTGAGGTGAAGCACACTTAGAAAGACACTTAGGACGCGGTCACACTGGCCATCCAAAACGTGCTGTGCTTAAGCACGATTGCCCCCTGCAGCGCTGTTCCCCAGCTGGAGAGTACGGCCGGCGGTCACACTACCCCAATATGAACCAGACTTTAGAGGGTAACAGACACGCGCACAGCCCGCCTACGTCATCATGAAGCATTCATTTACATGAAGCACGATCTCATCAGAGTCAGCACAATGAGACACAGAGAGCACTGCTACAACTTTAGAGACTTTAGGACTTATATTAAGTCATTTTTGCCCGACACACCCCTCTAATACCCCCGCCTTGTTTAAAATGACTGTCGAGAGATGCGCTTGCGGTGATTATACATGATGGATCGCATGCGCTGTCTGCGTGCTTGTGCTCATGCATGAAGTAAACCGTGCCGAAGCCCACCTCTTCGAAGCGTGCCGAAGCACGGAAGGGAATCGTGCTTGAGCACGGTCCAGTTGCGGTCACACTGGTCATTACAAACGTGCTTTACGGCTGAAACATGCTTAGGCACGGCACGGTTGGCCAGTGTGACCGCGTCACTAGAGTTTGTCTGAAGACTGGACAGGGACAGGCTGTGTTTGTGTTTTCACCGTATCATTTACACCTTCTCTAGGCAGAAGTAACACCTCCCATTGGGTGCAGACAGATCTAATCCAAAGGATTATCCTGTAAGCCGCTGCTTGTCAGCACACACACACACACACACACACACACACACACACACACACACACACACACACACACACACACACACACACACACACACACACACACTTTTTAACACTGATGGCCAGCAGCACTAAAACCTCATCAGGGGGCTGAAATGTTGGATGTGTGGAAGTGAAAGACAGCTGTTCTGATCTAAGGTAATAAAAATTTTAATCCGTGATTTCCTGAGTTTAAGAACCTAAAACACTGGGCCAAGTGAGGTGTGTGTGAGTCAGGTGATGTGGTCTGGGTCAGGTCAGTTGTTGAGGTCTCGGTCAGGTGATGTGGTCTCGGTCAGGTCAGGTGATGTGGTCTGGGTCAGGTGATGTGGTCTGGGTCAGGTGATGTGGTCTGGGTCAGGTCAGGTGATGTGGTCTGGGTCAGGTCAGGTGATGTGGTCTGGGTCAGGTGATGTGGTCTGGGTCAGGTGATGTGGTCTGGGTCAGGTGATGTGTTCTGGGTCAGGTGATGTGGTCTGGGTCAGGTGATGTGTTCTGGGTCAGGTGATGTGTTCTGGGTCAGGTGATGTGGTCTGGGTCAGGTGATGTGTTCTGGGTCAGGTGATGTGTTCTGGGTCAGGTGATGTGTTCTGGGTCAGGTGATGTGGTCTGGGTCAGGTCAGGTGTTGTGGTCTCGGTCAGGCGATGTGGTCTCGGTCAGGTGATGTGGTCTGGGTCAGGTAATGTGGTCTGGGTCAGGTGATGTGGTCTGGGTCAGGTCAGGTGATGTGGTCTGGGTCAGGTCAGGTGATGTGGTCTGGGTCAGGTGATGTGGTCTGGGTCAGGTGATGTGGTCTGGGTCAGGTGATGTGTTCTGGGTCAGGTGATGTGGTCTGGGTCAGGTGATGTGTTCTGGGTCAGGTGATGTGGTCTGGGTCAGGTGATGTGGTCTGGGTCAGGTGATGTGTTCTGGGTCAGGTGATGTGGTCTGGGTCAGGTGATGTGTTCTGGGTCAGGTGATGTGTTCTGGGTCAGGTGATGTGGTCTGGGTCAGGTGATGTGTTCTGGGTCAGGTGATGTGTTCTGGGTCAGGTGATGTGTTCTGGGTCAAGTGATGTGGTCTGGGTCAGGTCAGGTGTTGTGGTCTCGGTCAGGCGATGTGGTCTGGGTCAGGTCAGGTGATGTGGTCTGGGTCAGGTCAGGTGATGTGGTCTGGGTCAGGTGATGTGGTCTGGGTCAGGTGATGTGGTCTGGGTCAGGTGATGTGTTCTGGGTCAGGTGATGTGGTCTGGGTCAGGTGATGTGGTCTGGGTCAGGTGATGTGGTCTGGGTCAGGTCAGGTGATGTGGTCTGGGTCAGGTGATGTGGTCTTGGTCAGGTGATGTGGTCTGGGTCAGGTGATGTGGTCTGGGTCAGGTCATGTGATGTGGTCTCGGTCAGGTGATGTGGTCTGGGTCAGGTGATGTGTTCTGGGTCAGGTGATGTGGTCTGGGTCAGGTGATGTGGTCTGGGTTAGGTGATGTGGTCTGGGTCATGTGATGTGGTCTGGGTCAGGTGATGTGGTCTGGGTCAGGTGATGTGTTCTGGGTCAGGTGATGTGGTCTGGGTCAGGTGATGTGGTCTGGGTCAGGTGATGTGGTCTGGGTCAGGTGATGTGGTCTGGGTCATGTGATGTGTTCTGGTTCAGGTGATGTGTTCTGGGTCAGGTGATGTGGTCTGGGTCAGGTGATGTGTTCTGGGTCAGGTGATGTGGTCTGGGTCAGGTGATGTGGTCTGGGTCAGGTGATGTGTTCTGGGTCAGGTGATGTGGTCTGGGTCAGGTGATGTGTTCTGGGTCAGGTGATGTGTTCTGGGTCAGGTGATGTGGTCTGGGTCAGGTGATGTGGTCTGGGTCAGGTGATGTGGTCTGGCTCCTCTGTCTGTAGCCCTCATGGAAAAGCTCCAGATGTCCTTCAGATGTTGGTAGGACCATGCTGAGAGCAGCCACTGTGTGAAAATCCCACTGTCTGCACTGCATACCTCTGATGGTGACTTCCCAGACAAGTTGGCCCTTTTGTGATTTGGTTTTCCTTAGTCCACCCCCCTCTGTAAAGTCTAGCTCCTCCACACTGAGTCCACAATGTGTGAAACACACACTGGACAGTACGGTCTCTTGGGACCATCTGCATCCCTGTAACCTCTCTGAGCTGTGGCAGGGACACTGCTGAGGCTCTGTCAGTCAGGACTACATGCTCGGTTGATCCTGGATGCAGGACAGTGAGCAGTTCAACAGGTGTTTAATTTAACTTTCATCTAATCAGTTCTGTTGTTCAGGGATCACAGCATGGTCCCTGAACAACAGATGTATGTGGTTCCTTCTTTGCCCCCAGTGAAATGACTTTCCAAATGATTACTATTCACCCAGAGTCTAACCTTAAAACTACATCTGACTGTGTTTGTGGATTGCTCCTTCTGGAAGAGGCTCATGTAGTCTTGAACTCCTGTTATTGACGCACTCACCCCTCCAAGCACAGAGGACTGGAAAAAAACAGGGTCATAAAACTTGAACTGTGTCTCTCTGGATGGATGGGCACACAAACCCATACATACCAGCTTCTCCACCCCCTCTCTGAATTCACTGCCTAGATGACCCTGTGGCCTTGGCCGTGCAAGGAGGTGACAGGGCTTAAAAGGTTCATAAATCTTAACAACACCATTAGACCAGTTATGGAGGATCTTTGACACAACCTGACCTTCAGAGGCAAACAGAGGAAATGTTTGAAGGTTGTGATGTGGCATTTAGTGCTCATGTGTTTCATAAATGTGCCCTGTGTGCAACTGACCCATAAATACCCAGCCAACCAGCTGACCTAATAAATTACGACATAATTCTGCTCTGTGCAAAGCTGGGCCCTGTTAGTACATGTTTTCATACGTGTTTGAGTGAATCATGTACTTTGTCAAGTGTGTGTGTGTGTGTGTGTGTGTGTGTGTGTGTGTGTGTGTGTGTGTGTGTGTGTGTGTGTGTGTGTGTGTGTGTGTGTGTGTGTGTGTGAAAAAATAAGATGCCCTCTACAAAACCAGGAACCACTATTACATCAGACTTCTTTTGTTTAACCTATTTTTGGGCTTTTCTGCCTTTAATTGGGCAGCAGAAATGACGGAGGACAGAGAAGGAAACAGGGCAAAAGTGGGGAGCGACATGCAGGAAAGAGGCCACAGACCAGATTCAAACCCAGGCCAACTGTGTGAGGGCGGACCTCGAGGAGAGTGACCGAAACCTAAACCATCTGCGCTCCACATCAGACTATTGAAAATCAGACCAGCTCAACAGAAACAGTTTCCTCACTGTAAAAGCAGGACTGTAGCGCTTTATGCGGTTAGAGCTCCTTTTGTTTCTACTGTAAAGGATTGAACTTTGTGGGGTCTTAACTGGCCCTTTATCAACCAGTAACACAGAATAACTGAGACACACCAGGAGCTCCTGAGCCCTGTGTGATTTAAGACTAGAGTCACTGGCTTTAGAAGGGGTGACGTTTGTTTCAGCAAAATAAGCAATGCACCCTATGACCACGAGACCTCTCTCATGGGTTCTTCACACCGCCATGCGGCAACGCGCCGCCTCCAGTCATTTTAATGAGGGACGGGCGGCAGACAGCAAGCAGTTTTGGTTGCGGCAGTAGGACCCAGAAGTGGTTGCCGCCAATGTGCACGTGCACAGATTTTCCCCTGCCGCCCAGAGTCCAGCGTGTTGAACTTTCTGGCGGCAGCCACCTGGGAATCATATCCAAGGAAGAAGAAAACCTGGAAATAGCAGGCTTCGCGGGGCAAAACGAGCAATGGAGGAGCTAATACTGCTGGTGTCTGAATATCCAGAGCTCTACAATGAAACATTCAAAACATTCAAAAACACTCATTCTGATTTGATTTATTCTCAGTAAAAGGGTTCAAACTGTATTTTTCCCTCCGTTTTATAGTCAGTAGTGATGTAGTATTGTGGAACCAACCATTGAAACATATTTTTTGAGGGAATTCTTCTGATGATGGAGCCTTACTTTCCCCTCCGTTTTTTACTCTGTAGTGATGTTAAATTCTTGAATCAGCCATTAAAATGTATTCCTAGGGGGAATTCTCTTGATGACAGAATGGTGTCTTTCATAGTCTTTGTCAGTGTTGCCAACTGCACAGCATCGGAAGTCGCAGTAAACAGAAACTATAAGGTACTACTCTGGGGTACGTGTTTTTGAGAGTTGTTGTTTTTTGAGTGGTGGTTGTCTTCCACCACTTGAAATTTGAACTTGAATGGTTCCAAGATGTGTTCCCTGTCATTCTCACTCAGCTGATCTGATCCCTCAGATGAAAGACTGATGTACTGCTTCACAGACTCCTTCTGCATCTCTTGTTCCATCTGCAGGATGTCGGGCAGCTCAACAGTAGCAGCAAACAAATGTGGGTTTTCCTTCACCCATTCTGCAGCTGTTTTGCAGTCTCGGACAATTTTTTCCTCTACATTGGTCTTTGGAAAAGAGAGAAAAGGGGTTTTCTGGGTTTTGAATAGGCAAAATTAAACAATTGAATACTGTTTCCACCCTGTGGAAAAGGTATTCCTCTTAAGTAAGATGCATAGACCTAGGAAAAAAATGGTTTTCAAAGTACTTAGTGAACTTCCTTTTTAAAAGTTATTCATTAACACAGTTATTGTCACAATAACTACTGGCAGAATAAAGAAATGTGAACTAATGCCAAAAAAATAGATAAATAATCCAAAGTTTTCCAAAGTTTCAATGTCACTGCATTGACCGGGAGAAATGGCGGCGGCGCACACAGTTGCAGCGGCTCGGTGCTCATTCATTTGGTGTATGTTCTTTGGATACGTATTGCTTAGTATCCTAAATCATTCTTGTCAGGCAAGTAACATCTATGGCCGGCACGATCTCCTCAAACTCGGAGTTTGCCACCAGCAGCGGACTGTTACAGCCGAGTTTGGGGATCAGGCCCATTACAGCGCGACGCGGGCTGACCTCAGGAGAGGCATCCGGGAGGCCAAGATCACATACAGCAGGAGGATTGAGCAACATCTGGAGTCGCACAACAGCAGGCAGGTGTGGCAAGGAGTTCAACAACTTACCAACTACAGGGCCAACTTGGGAGTTGCTGAGGGTGATGCCTCGCTGGCAGAGGAGCTCAACATTTTCTCTGCCCGTTTTGAGGTGGACCCACCTGAGGCGACTGCACCACATCCCACGGTCCACGGCAGCTTCTCTCTCACAGAGCATGAGGTGAGACGCACACTGCGGGCAGTGAACCCAAGGAAGGCAGCGGGACCTGATGGCGTCTCTGGACGTGTGCTGAAGGAATGCGCCGCCCAGCTGGCTGGAATCTTCACAAGGATTTTCAACCAGTCCCTGGCCCAGTCAGCCGTCCCACCCTGCCTAAAGGCCGCCACCATCGTCCCCCTGCCCAAGAAACCTCACATCTCAAGCCTCAATGACTACCGCCAGTCGCTCTCACCCCGGTGGTGATGAAATGCTTTGAAAAGCTGGTCCGGGGTCATATCTCATCACGCCTACCAAAAAACTTGGATCCCCACCAGTTTGCATACAGGGCTAATAGATCAACAGAGGACGCCGTGGCTATAGCCCCACATGCTGCACTTTCCCACCGGGAGCAGCAGGGAAGCTATGTGCGCATGCTCTTTGTTGACTATAGCTCTGCCTTCAACACCATCCTACCCCATAAACTGTTCCACAAACTGCTGAACCTGGGCATTCCACACACCACCTGCACATGGATTAACAGCTTCCTGTTGTTCCCACTCCACGTCGTGCCTTAGAACGGTCTAATGCACGCTTCCGAGTTGTTTAATCCTTACTCATTTCCGGGCTGGGCAGACGCCTCAGGGGCTTGAGATATGCGGTAGGAGTCTGCAGGACAGGGGCTTGAGAGGTGGGGAGGAGGGGCTCAAGAGATGCGGTCTGCAGCCAGACCCCTCTCCACCCAGAGCCCACTGACATAATGAGCTTTCAGTAACCAAGGCAAGCTGGTGGAGTCTTAGGCTCCGTTTACACGGAGACTCCCGCAACGATTCTTCCTTTGCGTTTTCAAAAGCCACCCGCGTTTACATGAGGACGGCGTGAAAACGATCCGCGTTCATACGACTCCAGGAGGAGAAGTCTCCTCTTCTGTTCTTTCTTTTTCTGCCGTTTTGTTGTGTGAGACGGTCGGCAATCCAACCATCCAACCAACTACTGGCTCAACTGGAAATGTGGCTGAGCACGGAGCCTTCACCTAAAACTGCGAGTGCGCATGCGGTGACGTCAGCGTTTCACCCTGAGACGCTCCGCTCTGTGTTTACACGAAGCTGGATGGAGGAGCGGATTCAGATCTTTCCACTCTGGGGAGCGTTTTCAAAAGTTTACATTTTCACTGAAAACGCAACGTGGTCTCGTCTAAACGGAAGGCCTAAACGCAACGAAATCTTTGCGGAATCGACCGTTTTCGGCGTCATGTAAACGGGGTCTCAGACTAACTAAGGACATTTCTTGTGAGAATGTTTCAGGTTACATGCATAAAAAAACCCTTTAGTGTTAAACATGGTCCCCTCTGTTAAATGTGGACTCCTATGTTAAATGTGGTCCGCTGTGTTAAATGAGGTCTCCTATGTAAAATATTATCTCCTTGGTAAAATGTGGGCCCCTATGTAAAGTGTGGTCTTTTGGGATAAATTAGGTTTCCTTTGTAAGAAGAGGTCTCCTATGTAAAATGTGGTCTTTCAAGTTAAACGTGGTTCTTTGTGTCAAATATGGTCTTTTGTGTTAAACGTGGTCTTCTGTGTAAACGTGGTCCTCTGTTAAAAATGTGGTCCTCTGTTCTAAATCAGGTGTTTTGTGTTAAATAAGGTACTTTGTGTTAAATGTGGTCCTCTGTGTTTAAGGTAGTCTTTTGTGTTACATGTGGTCCTCTATTTTAAATGAGGTACCCTGTTTTTTATTTGTGGTCCCTCGTATTTTATGTGGTCCTTTGTGTAAAATGAGGTCTCCAATGTAAAATGTGGTCTCCTCTGTAAAATGTGGAGCCATTTGTTAAATGTTGTTCTCCTTGTTTAATGTGGTCCTTTGTGTTAACATAGTCCAATGTTTTAAATGTGGTCCTCTGTGTTAAATGTGGTCCTCTGTTTTGAATGTGGTCCTCTGTTTTTATTGTGGACTCAGTAAGTGATGTGGTCCTCTGTGTTAAATATGGTCCTTTGTGTTAAACATGGTCTTCTGTGTAAACCTGGTACTCTGTCATTTGTGGTCCTCTGTATTAAATCTGGGCTAAGTTTTAATGACATCCTTTGTCTTTATGTGGTCCTCTGTGTTCAACACAGTCTTCTGTGTTTGCGTGGTCTTCTATCTTAAATGTGGTCCTCTGTGAAATGTGGTCATTTGTGTTAATTGTATTTCTCTGTGTTTAACACAGTCATCTGTCTTAACATGGTCCTCTATTTAAAATGTGGTCCTCTGTGTTTAATTTGGTCCTTTGTGTTAAATGTGGTCCATTGTGTTATACATGGTCCTCTGTGTTTTATGTAACTTTCTGTGTATACATAGTCCTTTGTTTTAAATGTGGTCCTCTGTGTTTAACATAGCCCTTTGTGTAAACGTGGTTCTCTTTTTAAAATGTGGTTCCCTGTTTTTGATTTGGTTCTCTTTGTTTAATGTGGTCCTCTGTGTTAAATGTGGTCCCTTGTGTTAAACGTTTTCCTTTGTGTTAAATGAGGTCCATTGTGTTAAATGTTGTCCTTTATTTTTAACATGTTCTGCAGACTCTTAATGTTTCACCATTCTGTGATTAACACAAACAAAAAGCTGTTGACCAGGACCTGAATAGGGTGAGCTGATGGTATAGAGGCAGAAGGACCCTCTCAAACCTACCTACTATATTAATGCCATTTTTTTTTTAATTTTTTTTTTTTTTTTTAGCTCTTTCCTACTTGTCACCTGTCCTTGCTCTTAGTCCCTGGCTGGTCTTTCCTGACAGTATGTTGAGCTGCCATCTGAGCCAACATTTGATCTAGATGATCTAATTAAGTCATTCATATGACACAGCATAGGAATGCTGTCTGGGTGTAGAAACACGTACCGAGTCGAGGACTAATCCACAGCATGTGGTCCTTTCTGAACATGTCCAAGTATGAACCACTGCCCTGGATGAATCCTGCAGCCCACCTTGTCACCACTCCTGGAGTTTTCCTAAGAAGAGACCAATCTACTCCTACCCCAGTGAGCTGGGACTGCCAAAGTCCTGAGAAAGGGCAGACGAGCTCAGCAAGGCTTGAAATGAAAGCAAACAAAAAGTACATGTGAGATCACTTGGTGCAGATCTGATTACAACACCACATGGCATTGGTCAAGCAAGCTGGTGTGAGTGTGTCAGCTTGTGTAAGAGGCACGGACAGAGAGAAACCCAAGCTGAGTCCCATCTGACGTTAAGTTATTACCATAGCTCATCAACACATGAATAAATGTTCTGCTCCAGTGGCAAGTTGCTGATAAAGATCAACCTTTGACATTCAGGTTAAGACAGGCCAGCAGTGCAGACTCATTGCAGAAGCAGATGACCACATTACATGTGTTTGAATACATTCTGTTCCTTCCTTAAATAACAAGCACATTACAGCATTACACGGCGGGGTTTCAGTAAGAAGGCAGGGAGGGCTGGCAGCACCCAGGGACCCAAACGCAGACTGGAGAAGAGAGACTAATGCACTTTGTCCTGCATCAAAAAGAATCAAAATCAGAATCAGATATAGAAGTGCTTTGTTAATCCCCAAGGAGAAATTGCTCTTTAGTCACAGCTACTCCTTCAAAAAGTTGAAAATACAAAGTACAAAACAAGGAATTTACAAGATTTGATTTTTTTTTTTTTTTTTTCCCAAAATATACCAATATAAGAAGTTATTAAATTAAAGATGTTAGAAATAACAAGCATAGGAAGTGGAAAAAATAGAAGTGTATGTGCTCTTGAAATTGTATATAACTATGATCACTGCTTGGAATATTATACTAAAAAAATGGAACACAAATTATAATTATTGCACATATACTTAAATTGGAAAATTGCACAGTGGGTAGTAATTGCACCTATTTCTTAAAAACAGTGAGTCCAGGATGAACCCAAGAGACACTCAGAGTGAGGCGTTGTACAAAACTGATGGCCACTGGCAGTAATAATTTCCTGTAAAGGTACTGCCATTAGGCCTGGGAGCCTAATCCATACAGTATATATTGTATAAGCCCAACTCATACAGTATGAGCCTAATCCATACATAATGTGCCTATCCCATGTAATATAAACCCAATCCACAGAGTACAGCCAAGTCCATATAGTATAGGCCTTATCCATAAGCATGAAGCTAACTAGACAGTACGAGCCGAATCCATACAGTACGTCACATATCCATATGAGATGAGCCTTAACAATACAGTATGAGCCCAATCTATAAAGAATCAGTCCAATCCATAAAGTAAAAACCCAATTTATACAGTTTCAACCTCATCCATACAGTACGGGCAAAATTTATACTGTATGAGACTAAGCCTTATAGCTTGAGCCTAATTCACACAGTATGAGACTAGACCATAAAGTATCAGCCTAATTCATACAAATACAGTCTAATCCATGTACTATAAACCCAATTCATACAGTATCAGCCAACTCCATACAGTATAAAACTAATTCATACACTATGACCCTCACCCATGCAGTATGAGCTTAATTAATGCAGTATCAGCCCAATCCATATAGTTTGAGCTTAATTTATACTGTATGACCCTAATCCATACAGTGCGAGCCTAATCCATGAAGTATGAGCTCAATCCATAAAGCATGAGCCTAATACATATATGGGCCCTAGCCATACAGTATTAGCCTAATTCTACCTTATCTTAACCCTTATCTATCCAGAAAGAGCCTTAATCATACATTATGAGCTCAATATGTACAGAATTGGCCTTATATAAACAGTATGAGCCTAGTACATACAGCATGAGCCTAATCCATACAGTATCATCCCAATCATAGTATCAATATACTATGAGTATAATCCATATAGTATAAGCCTTATCAATGCTGTAACAGCCTCATCCAGCCTCATACAGAATTTGCCAAATCCATATAGTATGTGACTAATACATACAGTATCAACCTAATTTCATGTGGTATGAACCTTATTCATACAGTATGACCGTTATCCATAGTGAATGAGACCACAGCATACAGTAAAAGAATACTTTTTAAAGTATGAGCCTTATTAATACAGTATGAGACTAATATATACAGACTAACCCAAATCAATACAGTATTGGCCTCCTTTGTTTAGCATGAGCCTAATACAAACAGCATTAACCCTAATCCATATAGGATGAGCCCTATCCATGCAGTAACAGCCTTATCCATAAAGCATGAGCCTGCTCATGCAGCATGAGCCTCCTCATGCAGCATGAGTCTCCTCATGCAGCATGAGCCTCCTTATACAGTATGAGGAGACTCATACAGTATGAGCCTTCTTATACAAAATGAGCTTCTCATACAGTATGAGTCTCCTCATACAGTATGAGTCTCCTCATACAGCATGAGTCTCCTCATACAGCATGAGCCATCTCATACAACTTGTGCTTCCTCATACATCTGTCAAAAAGAAAGAATGAGCTAGAGTCCAAAGTGATATTTTTCTGAGTTTAAGTGAACATGGCACAATGTGTATGAACTTCTAGACACTACAGAAACAGCGAAAAAAACTGATGAGATGAGATCAGTTGGCTCTGTTATGAAGGATGTCCTCCTTAGATAGGATCCATCCTAGGCACACTGTGACCGTTTATCAGCATGATCCCTGCTGCTCCCAACACAAACACAAATGTTAGTGGTTTCCGCACTCTGCTCTTCATTCTGTCACCTTGTTCCTTCGCAAGCCTCACTGCCACTTCATCAGTCTCCCCTCACTGGCTTTTCATGGTAATGACAGGCTGCTAGCAACCATGCAGACTATTTGTGGTGTGTGTGTGTGTGTGTGTGTGTGTGTGTGTGTGTGTATGTGTGTGTGTGTGTGTGTGTGTGTGTGTGTGTGTGTGTGTGTGTGTGTGTGTGTGTGTGTGTGTGTGTGTGTGTGTGTGTATGTGTGTGTGTGTGTGTGTGTGTGTGTGTGTGTGTGTGTGTGTGTGAGGGGTAAACTCTTCCTTCTTTCTTTACAGATGATGTTAGTAACACAGGCCTGACTCTAACAGAAGTTGTGTGATCAGGTTTTATACACTGCTCAAAACAATAAAGGGAACACTTAAACAACACAGTGCAACTCCAAGTTTTTCACACTTCTGTGACATCAAACTGTCCACTTAGGAAGCAACACTGATTGACAATCCATTTCACATGTTGTTGTGCAAATGGAATAGACAACAGGTAGAACTTATAGGCAATTATCAAGACACCCCCAATAAGGAGTGGTTCTGCAGGTGGAGACCACAGACCACTTCTCAGTTCCTGAGCTTTCTGGCTGATGTTTTGGTCACTTCTGAATGCTGGCGCTGCTTTCACTCTAGTGGTAGCAAGCAACGGAGTCTACAACCCACACAAGTGGCACAGGTAGAGCAGCTCATCCAGGATGGTACATCAATATGAGCTGTGGCAGGAAGGTTTGCTGTGTCTGTCAGCGTGGTGTCCAGAGCATGGAGGCTCTACCAGGAGACAGGCCAGTACATCAGGAGACGTAGAGGAGGCCGTAGGAGGTCAGCGACCCAGCAGCTACCTCCTCCTTTGTTCAAGGAGGAACAGGAGGAGCACTGCTAGAGCCCTGCAAAATGAGCTCCATCAGGCCACAAATGTGCATGTGTCTGCTCAAAGGGTCAAAAACAGACTCCATGAGGGTGGTGTGAGGCCTGACGTCCACAGGTGGGGGTTGTGCTCACAGCCCAGCACTGTGCAAAACATTTGGCATTTTCCAGAGAACACCAAGCTTGGCAAATTCTCCACTGGCGCCCTGTGCTCTTCACAGATGAAAGCAGGTTCTCACTGAGCACATGTGACAGACGTGACAGAGTCTGGAGACGCCTGACCGCTTTGACAGTGGGTCGGTGATGGTGTGGGGTGGCATTTCTTTGGGGGGGCACAGCCCTCCATGTGCTCTCCAGAGGTAGCCTGACTGCCATTAGGTACCGAGGTGAGATCCTCAGACCCCCTGTGAGACCATATGCTGGTGCAGTTGGCCCTGGGTTCCTCCTAACGTAAGACAATGCTAGAGCTTGTGTGGCTGGAGTGTGTCAGCAGTTCCTTCAAGACAAAAGCATTGATGCTACGGTCTGGCCCGCCCGTTCCCCTGACCTGAATCCAACTGAGCATGTCTGGGACATCATGTCTTGCTCCATCCACCAACACCACGCTGCATCACAGACTGTCCAGGGGCTGGTAGATGCTGTAGTCCAGGTCTGGGAGGATATCCCCCAGGAGACCATCCCCCACCTCATCAGGAGCACTCCCAGGAGTTGTAGGAAGGTCATGCGGGCACGTGGAGGCCACACACACTACTGAGCCTCATTTTGACTTGTTTTAAGAACGTTACATCAAAGTTGGATCATCCTTTGGTGTGTTTTTCCACTTTAATTTTGAGTGTGACTCTAAACCCAGACCTCCATGGGTTGACACATTTAATTTCTGTTGATAGTTTTTGTGTGATTTTGTTGTCAGCACATTTAACTATGTAAAGAACAAAGTATTTAATGAGAATATTTCATTCCTTCAGATCTAGGATGTGTTATTTTAGTGTTCCCTTTATTTTTTTGTGCAAGTAAACAATGGTTTAAACACAGAGTTTTTGACTGCTTCACAGTCAAAACTCCTCAGCTGACGCTTCAGGACAAATGTATCAGTATGCTTTGAAAACTTAAGCTGCAGAAAGAAGCAGAAGCTTCTTTGACATACACTGGAAGATTTTCTTTCAAAACCACAGTGAAAGCTTCTCACTCACCGTCGTCTAATGCAGTCTCAGGCAGTCTCATACAATCTCATGCAGTCTCAAGCAGACTCAGATAATCTCAGGCAGTCTCAGTTTGTCTTCAGGCATTCTCATGCAGTCTTATGCAGTCTCAGGCAGTCTTGTGCAGTCACATGGAGTCACATGCAGTATCATTTTGCCTCATACAGTCTCAGGCAGTCTCATGCAGCCTAATACATCCTCAGGCAATCTCAGGCAGTTTCAGACATTCTCACACAGTCATCAAACAGCAGTGTTATTCACTCTCATTCAGTCTAATGCAGTCAAATAGTCTCATGCAGTCTTATACAGTCTCATTCTGTCTCATGCAGTGTAATGCAGGCTTGGACAGTCTCACACAGTCTCTGGCAGTCCCATATAGTTGCATGCAGTCTCATACAGACTCGGGCAGTGTTTTACAGTCTCATGCAGTCTCATTCAGTTTCATGCAGTTTAATGTAGTCGATACAGTCCAAGATAGTCACATACAGTCTCATTCTGTCTCATGTAGTCTAATGCAGGGTCATAAGTCTCATACAGTCTTATGCAGGCTCATACAGTCTCATTCAGTCTCATACAGTCTCATACAGTCTCATACAGTCTAATGCAGGCTCATTTAGTCTAATACAGTTTCATGCAGTGTAATGCAGTCCTATACCGTACGAGGAAGTCACATACAGTCTCATTCTGTCTCATGCAGTCTAATGCAGGCTCACTTAGTCTAATGCAGTCTCCTTCCGTCTTATTCAGTCTCATTCGGTCTCATGCAGTTTAATGCATGCTCAGGCAGTCTCATGGGAGATTCCTGCACATGGCCAGCCTTTTTGTGTAGATTTAAACTCAGAGATCAGAGGTAGGTCTTTGGGTTTTGCATTCTAACAGTAATCAGTTTATCAGATAAACTACCACCGAGACATCAGCAGATTTGGGAAATATGTAGGATGATAGAGTTCTTCATATAGATTCATGATATCCTGTAGCTGAACCCACACAGCTGAACCAGCAGGGGGCAGCTCCAGGATTGCTGTCAGTAGTTGGTGTATCATCTGTGTCACATGCTCAGACTGTTGCTGGCTCATCACATGCTCCGGCATGCACTGTTTTTTACTCTCTTCCCACTCTCCATTCCAGTCACTCAGCCAGTGCTCTTGGTTGATCTCAGGCCAGGCACATGCCAGTGTCTCTTGGCTCAACATGTAACCATCACAATAATACATGTTCAGGATGGGGGGGGGGGTTATGCAGAGGAGTTGATGGAGTGCAATTTATGACTGACAAATGTTTCTCTCACCTCCTCCATCACAGTGCCTGAAAGAGGAGATGAATACTTTGGGGGAGTGTGTGCAATGCCCCAAGAGTTTTTCATGTACCAAAAATTGTGCTTGAGAGTCCCAGAGCGTTGTGCTGGATGATCTCTCAAGAGAAAAGGCTTAGGAAAACCAAGAGCACAGGGATTATAACAATGCTTTATTTTCTTCACACACACAGTTTCCAAATGTATTCACCAGTTACACCATGAACTGGCAGCTGATCACTGTCACTGCCAGTCACTGACGTCAAATCGTGACAGACCAAAGACCACACGCATCCCAGCAGCACCTTTGTTTCTGCATATGACAACAGGATCTGAGAGCCAAGTTTTCAGTTCAAAAAGTGGTCTCATCATGTTTACACTGTGTGTTTGAGTCGTTTCCACGTTGGGTGGTATGTGCAGAAAAAAACGGCCAACAAGAGAAAAAGCAGGCAGAACACAACTTACCAGTGAACAGACAACGATGCCCTCATCCCAATAAACAGAAATCTGCATGCATTCAAAACCTGCTTTCAGCCAAACATTTCAACTTCAGCTACAAACACCCACCATTCTGTGTCTTGAACAGTGTAACTGTTAAATCAATCAATCAATCAATCAATCAATCAATCAATCAATCAATCAATCAATCAATCAATCAATCAATCAATCAATCAATCTTTATTTGTATAGTGCCAAATCACATCAAACATTATCTCAAGACACTTTACAAAAATATCAACAGGTCTAGACCCATAAATGTTAATAAAATTTTATTAGCAGAACCTAATGTGAAGACAAGATAAGGAGTCTGATCTCATCTGAACCCACCATGAGTACAGAGCTCTGCAGCATTTAGCAAGTTACAATGGCAAGGAAAAACTTCTCTTTAAAGGTCCTATATTATGCAAAAATCACTTTGAGTCTTTCAGTTGAATTTGTCTTTGTCTTCGTCTTTACTCCGTGCCCACGAAATGTGATATTTAATGACAAAACCTGTATTTAGGAGAGCTTGTGAAAGTATAATCCTGACCTAAAACGAGCTGTTTGGAATTTCCGGGGTTTGCTGACGTCAGCGAGTCCCTTTTTTGACCAATCAGGAGCAAGTCTGACCTGATTGGTCCACCGGAGCAAATACCCCCGAACCCCCTCCCCACCCACTCCTCTCCGCGCATCTGGAGAGAAATCTCTCCAGCAGCGGGAGAGGAGTGTGGCTGTTTTTGGCAGTAAACAGCCACATAGTTCCAAGCAGAAGACAAGTCTATGTGGCTAGAGTTAATTTATGAGGGAAATGTTCTTGCTACACTCAGTAAAACTGTGCATGTGTGGGGGGGCGCTCGTGTGCAGTGATGGAGTAGGTGCGTTTTGTGACGGCTCCGCACTCCTCTTTATATTTAATGGTTTAAATATTGCATCCAGCAACATATCATCTCCGCTTTTTCATTTGGACTATGTTACAGCTTCCTGACATCATTATGCCTCAGAAGAAAGACGACAGTCATAGGGCGACATCCCAACCGAGCTCCTCGGCCGCTAGCAACGAAGCTATATTAGCCACTATTGCTAACCAAGGTACTGAGTTGGAGAAAGTCTGCCGTCTCATGAACGATTTAAAGAACTCAATGGAAGGTCGCCTGGACTCCATTGACGCTACCCTGTCAACACTTCAGAGGGAGCACAGTGAAACTAAACGACGTATGGATGACATGGACAAAGCACTAACAACTAATGACTCCTGTATCACCGCACTGGAAGCTACATGCAACAACCTACAGGTGGCTAACGGTACGTTGAAGGCTAAACTGAATGACTTGGAGGGACGTTCTCGCAGACTTAATATAAGGATCGTGGGGATTAGAGGGAGAGGAAAGTGGTCGTCCCTCTGAATTTGTCTCACGTCTTATCCCGGAGTTGCTTGGCAAAGACAACTTCAGTAAGCCTGTTAAAATAGATTGTGCACACCGCTCTCTAAGACCCAAGCCATCACCTAATGAGCGACCGCGAGTTATCATTGCCAAGGTACACAACGACCGCGACGTGGGTAACATCTTCTGGCTTGCTCGTCAACAAGCACCGCTGCAATACCAGGGGCAGAAAGTCTCAATTTACCCTGACTACACAACCGAGGTTTCATCCCAGCGCCAGACCTTCAACGCAGTGAGGAAAAGGCTTACTGATGCAGGTGCCAAATGTACGCTACGCTTCCCAGTCAAGCTTCAAGTGGTCTTCAACAATGAAACCAGCACCTTTGAATCTTCTGCTGATGCCGAACGGTTTGCTGACTCTCTGGTTGAACGTCCTTAGCTTCAGACTGTGATTCAACACCCCTCTCAAGGACATTTAAACGGCTCACAAAGGTCCGGTACCTATTTTTGTCACTACCTTTATCAATATGTCAGTTTTTTCAGCTTTCCCTATCACAGTTCAAACTTTATAAATTTTAATTGTTTAGCTGCTAGTCACACCATTTTGTTTAGTATGTTTCACAGGCTGTTGTAGTCCCATAATTCTCCCTGAAGGTTTGGAGATGTTTTTTTGTTATTTGATTGTTTGAATCTCTAACAGCATTTTTTTATATATATAGATTTTTTGTGGACTTTTCCTGGAACTGACCTTTTTTTAAAAAATATTTTCTACACTACTAACACCAGTGTGTTATTTGCCTTTTGATACTGTTAGTTTAACTCTTTTGAAAATGTTTAACTGGGGTGTGTATATAATTTACCTTGTTTAAAAGAACTTTTTATCTCAACACTTGAACTAAAGTTCTAGTACATGTTATATGCAACGTAGAGCTGCCATTTGGATGCAGTTAAATATGTTTTATTATTATTTTTATAATTTGAGGAGTTGCGGTGCCTGCTGTAAAGTTTGGTCACCAGAGTTTAGGTACCGGTGGGCTCCGTTACCCAGCAGCCTCCTAAATAGGAAGTGGGATATGCAGCCTGTTCATACGCTGCACTTTGGGGTATGTTCTGGGTTATTGTTTGTCTCTGTTGTATGTCACACTACCAGTTTTGTTTGCTATGCCAGCCTTTATCCTATCTTATGTTTACCTTTTAAATGCAGGATGATTATACGTCTAGGCCAGGTGTAAGTCCTATTACCCTAACTTCTTGGAACTGTAGAGGCCTTGGAAGTGCCACTAAAAGAGCCAAAGTATTTTCTCATTTAAAATCATTATCATCGGATATGGTCTTCTTGCAGGAAACCCATATTAGACCGACAGAACAGAGGAAATTGAGATCTGTCTGGGTATCACAGGTATATTAATCCACGTTTTCTTCTAAGGCGAGAGGGGTCGCCATACTCATTCGCAAAACAATCTCTTTCTCATTCAAATCTATGGTTTGTGATCCAGGTGGGAGATATCTTCTCGTTTCCGGTACAATAAACTCTCTCCCAATAGTTTTATTAAACATCTATGCCCCTAATTTTGATAGCCCAGACTTCTATTGCAAAGTTTTCAATCTTGTCTTATCTGAATACAATAACTGCAATATTATCATTGGTGGTGACTTTAATTGCTACCTAGACCCTGAACTTGATAGGTCTTCTTCAAAAATAGCTACACCTCTGAAGTCTATCCCAACTATTAATAATCTTATGGAAACTCTTGACCTGGTTGATGTTTGGAGGCACCAGCACCCCCTAGAGAGGCATTACTCTTTTTTTCTGCTGTTCATGGTAGTTTCTCTAGATTGGACTATTTCTTAGTTAATTCTAGTCTCTTCTCAAACATTATCAGTTCAACCTACCATAGCATATTAATTTCAGACCATACTCCACTAACCATTAAAATTAACTTTGGTCTGCCAGTACGACACTATAACTGGACATTCAACCCTTCACTTGTTGCAGACAACTCTTTCTGTGAATACATGAAAGCAAAAATGTCTGATTTTTAACACACTAATGATAATAAAATGGTTTCGGATTCAATTCACTGGGAGACCTTTAAGGCTGTAATGAGGGGTTACATAATTTCTTACCAATCTTCAAAAAAGAGGGCAAGACTGTGTCGTCTATCTTCCATTGAGTCAGAACTGTCCATATTAGAAGATGCTTATTGAGCATCTAAATCTTCACACACCCTTGATTCTATTTTAAGAATAAAAATGGAATACAATAAAATTCTTGGAGAACAGGTTATTAACCACATTCAGAAACTTAAACAGAAACACTTTGAATTTGGTGATAAACCTGACAAGCTACTTTCTAGGCAATTAAAGGGTGTGCAAGCTGAAAGAGCAATTTATAAAATATCCTCTCCTACTGGAAAACTACTAACTAATCCGAAGCAAATTAATGAAAGATTTGCTAGTTATTATAGTCAACTGTACGCCTCACAATCAAATTCATCTGAGAGTGATATTGAAGATTTCCTTAATTCATTAGAAGTTCCAATTCTTGAAGAGGCTGCCAGGCAAGAAATGGATGCAGATTTTACTTTGGAGGAGGCAGCTATCTGTTCATTCCCGAATGGAAAGGCATGAGGTCCAGATGGCTTTGGAATTTAGTTCTATAAAGTCAATAGAGAGACAGTTGCACTGCTTTTACTCAGGATGATCAAGTGCTCTTTACACGATGGCATCTTTCCAAATACTGTATTAAGTAGGTTTAAAATTCTATGTTGCTTAGGCAAAAATCATGTACTTGTAATGCTCTTCCAATTTAAGGCTCACAATCACCAATGGCAAGAAATACTATAGGCATATAATACATTTTCTGAATCCTTATGGTCCTGGGAGTGTTGTAGACTTTGAATTTTGTGTCCCTGTTGCTCCTAGATGACACAGAGCTAAAAGATAGTATATCATTTAGGCAAAAATTGTATTTTTCGCCTAAGTTTTGACAGTTCAAGGAGTTCTAGTAACCTCTACATTGGTCAGAAAGGTTCACATTTATCTTAAATAAAAGATTACAACGCCCCCTTTAAAATGATACCAGAGACAATATTGTGAAGCATTGACAGATGACCTGTACACAAGTCTAAACCAGGATATGTACTGTTATCTGAAATGCAATTTCTTGAAGGGGCAGGCATACTTCATGAGCTGATAACTATGATTTAGCTACCACTCTGGAAGGTCTATCATACCAAAATATCATCTACAGACATAGATCTTTTCAAAAAACACAAGTAACCTTTGTCACCCTGAGTGGTACCGATATCTGGTCTGGCCCATGGACTATAATCTTAGCAGGGCTCTCAAGTGTCACACATTGAGCGTGACAGTCACTCTTTTGGGTCTTTTGTCACGCACTCCACCACACATTGTATTTCTCACGCTGAAAAAAAATGTCCTCAGAGAGACTTCAGACTTGACTTGGACTTATGAACAATCATTATGACCTCTGTTTTCCTGGCGTAAAAACATTAGAAAAACTATGTCTGATCAGCTATGGAGCATCATAGATAAGAGGCGCGTCCGGCGGTCCCGCACATTAGTACATCTGATGCCGCCACGATCCGCTCTGTGGACTACAGGCTCGATATCTTCCATTTAAAGACAAAGGTGTTGAAATTAACCTGGAAAAGGCACATTTTCATCGCCTGGCCTCTGATTATGGTCTCAGGGTTTTTTTAATGACCTTTTATAAACTCACTAAAAACTGTGAAAGTTTTGAGAAGATGTCCAGGACACATGAAAGGTGATTTAGTATCAACAAATTTAAAAATGAGAAATTTAAAAATCTTTACCTGAAAAGTTGTCTTTTTAATGCAAAATGTTGTTGATGATGAGGATTAGCTGAGTTTCTTTTCACTCTAGTCTGCACTCAAAACTTCAGAGCCCTGTCTTAGGACAAAGAGGGACTTCCCACACAACTGTTTAACTAAGCATAGACCTTGAAGCCAAGTCTCCACGGCACTACATTCATTCTTCATACATGACCACGTGAAAAGTTAGACACAGATGTAAGGCCTTCACACTGTGCTCCGATTGGTCGGTCAGAGCACAGTCTCTGCACATACGTGCTAAACACAGCAGATAAAGAGGGGTGCCACTCGGCACTGCACTTCACATTGATACTGACTGACAAAGGGCCTGTTTCAGCACCTCTGCACCCAATACAGTGAGAGGAGGTGCGGAGGTACGGGTTTTTGGACACCACCCTTGACTGGAGTGGGGCTGGTTTCCGGTCCTCCTGCAGCCAGCCTGGGCTGGAAACACGGTGAACTGCAGCTTTCGACAATTCCGGCCAGGCTCCATAATGTGAGGATCGTGTGCTTTTATTCTGAAATATTCAGGGCGGAAGAGTCGGAGTGTGTCATGGCGGATAACGGACTGGGCTTCAGAGGAAAGACTGCTTGCAGCTAAACATCAGGACTGTGTGGTCGGCTTCCACGAAGAGCCCCGCCTGCTCGTGCAACAAAGGTATTTGAGCTTTGCGTTGATCGGGTGGGGACGCCAGGTATCAGTGAAGCCAGCGGGTTACCTGCAGGGAGCCTCTGAGCGGCTAGCGCGGCTAGCTCCGTTAGCTTCCCCACATAAAGAAACAGCGAATGCTGCTACATACTTCACCTAGAGGTTTGACCCGGCTGAAATCCACTGTTATTCTATACCAGCGTGTGTTAAGAGACCGTTGCATTGGTAAAGCCACAGAATAAAGTCACAGCCACACACACTATTGTTCTGTTAGCACGGCACAGTGGGGGCTTGGTGGCCCACTCTCTTCTTGTCGTCTGTTAACCTCAGGTAAAATGTTCTCTTTAAGCTGCAGCAGATCATCAGCACAGTAACAATACATTGATGGCACTGAATACACCGGGCAAACTCAGTTTAAACACACCCCACGCCACAGGAAAATCAGACACCGTGTTTTTTGCAAACGTCAGACCACCAGGCCTGTGCTAGCTTTGACTAAAAGGGGAGAAATTCAGCCTCATTATCCAGAAGTGTGTACTTGCCTCAGGTGCAGTTACTGAGCTCACCTCTGGTACGCCACTGGTGAGTTTGTCTCAGTGAAACTGTAAGGTTTTGTATAAACAGGAAACAAATTCATCGCTCATTCCCCCCCCCACCACCACCACCACACACACACACACACACACACACACACACACACACACACACACACACACACACACACACACACACACACACACTCACTTTCAGTTGTCGGCCCTGTCGCTGTTCTTTAAGCTGACTTTTCAGGCAGATTCTCCATACCCAACACTCAACTTCACTAAAACTCATATTCTTTTGTGGCTTGTCAGGGCAACACGCCGATCCTTGACTTTTGAACTTTACCTGCTGACTCCATCAGTGTGGTTACTCAGCCTCTGCAGGTCATCAGTGCACTTAAATCCTGTTCCAGGTGGACACTGTGGCTGTCTCATCCTGTGGCTGTCAGCTTGTCCTGATTTGAAAAGAGGAACTCTGTTATGTTGCCTCATCTGCTGCCTCCCTGCTCCAATGCAGACTCTGCTTAGGTCATGTTTCTGGAAGCCAAAGTCACCATTGGTCATTCTGATTGTTTGACTGCTGTGAAGGCTTCACTGTCAGCTCTGTTGGCCAGGTCATTGCCTGGCATTTTAAATAGCCCTACATAAAGAAAACACTGTGGAACCATGAGATGGCAGCAGTTAATTATCTGGCATGTTGTCACTTTGGAGACTCACCCTGCCTTTTCAATGCACCTGCATTCAACCTGACGTAACAACTGCATGTAATGTGTCCCACAGGTATTTTTGCATTTTATCTGAGTTGAAAAAAAACAGCAAAAAAAGCTTTGTTAAACTCAGGCTCTCTTTGAGATGCTAACAACAGAAAAGTGTCTTTGTCTGCATTGTCTTTAGTTGTTCCCAGCATGGAGCATCAATTATCCCATGTATTTAGTCAATCGTTGCTCCATACTGATCTGACCCAAGACCCCCAAAGCTTGGATACCTTTACCACTGTGAATCTGCACAGCAACAAGTGATGACGTCAGTATACTGATCTAGTTTATTGTTATCTGTATGTTTACATGATGCTGTCTGAGAAAGAACAAGGACACACCAGTGTCCTGTCCCTGCTTGACTGACACCCTGATTGTATCTACAATGTGAAGATTTGGTTTGCATCTCCTGCCTGGCCCACATTTGCCTGAGATTTATGCACATTGGGAAAAGCTTTGCTGGAGGGAGACTATTGGTGCTTTTGGAACAGAAGGAACTTTCCCCAGAAAGGAGGAACCTTTTAAGAAACTATCAAAAAGCATCCAGGGCCCAGTGGTGACATTTCTGATTTTCTGCAGCTGGCTGGAATGACACAGTCTTTCTCTCTGAGTGATCCTGTAAATGATTAAAGTTGTTGTAAAGTGGATATCCACTGACGTGTTCAACTAAAGGTCTCCAGTCTACAGAGTCACTCTTTAGACTTGAACACCGGGAGCTGACAGAGACACACTCACACTATCAGGCTCAAAGAAGACCATTGGTTAGGGGGTACTAAACCAAGTCCATCACAGCTGGAGGTCCTCTTAAGCCCCGTTTTCACCGAGCAGTCCGCTTTATATCAGTACAGTTTGGTGTTGGATGGATTGGTTAAAACCGATTCGGTTTGCATTCCCACAGCAAACCGCACCCCATCTTAGTAGACAGCGTGTAAGCCAGATGCTGACAGCCACGCCGGTTACACAATAGTGTGACGCCATAGCAGCACAACAAGATGTACCCGGCCAATAAATCCAACAAAGAGGAAAAACACAACACAGTAAACCAAGACCAATGATAGAAGACATCCAGCATTTCGTCTTCTTTGTGATTGGCATGTGGCTCTTTGTTTCAAAGAACAATCAAGCTTTGTTTCAGAGAAGGCTGTGTGCTGCCAGGAGAAATACAGTAGCTGCTGTCACACAGGAAGTGACCATTCTTTCCACCAATCAACAGACTGCAGTGTTTGTAGCTCCACCCTCTGGGATCAGATCAGTTTAGTCTGGCAGTCCAACAGAAGGGTCCCAAAATTTAGGATGGATGATCTCGGTTATTTGGGGATCTGTGCGGTACAGAAATAAACCGAACTGAACCGCTTGGTGGAAATGGGGCTTACTGTGGATGGAGGGAGAGAGGGGGAAGTAAAAACACTAAGGCTGCTCCACCAATCACAAACATCCAGCTTGCAGACCCCACCTCCCAAAGTACCTCGATCTCTGGAAAGTGTCCTGGAAAGTAAGGGGTCATTTACACGACAACGGTTTTGGGATGAAACCTTAAGGTAGTATTGTGTTTTTTTCCGCTCATTTACACAGAAACAGCGTTTCAGCCAACCTAAAACAAACACTGAGAGGGATGTGGCGACTTAAATTGCCACGTGGGAACCAGACCACAACAACAACAGTAACAATGGTGCACTACTGTGTTGTGCTTGTGCTGCAGAATCGTTGACTGCCTTTCAACTAAGTGTGCATCTGTTGCTCCACTTTTGCACTTCTCCTGTTTTGTTTATTTACAGCTGAATGGACTTCTTCTAGTCTGTGGAGGGGTGAGTCTCTTCAGTTATGTCACCAACAACAGGCCCGGCATGCTAACTACAGCGCTGTCAGTCCCTCAGCGTCTCTATGGAAATGCTGATTTTTTTCACTGTGTTCTCAGGTGAAATGTTGTTGTGGAAATGGGGCCTGAATGGTAAGCCCACTTTCAAAGGTAGATCAAGAGCCCCAGGATTAAATTTAGACATTTGTTCTTGATGTCAAAAAGTCCTCAGTTCCTCAAAAAGTCCTCAGTTTTTCTGGAAAGTTCCTGGGGTTGAAAGCACCTTATCTTGGTGGTGTTTTCCAGTACACCAGTAAAGTATAGATCATATTCTTTCTTTTGTGTCTATGTTTCAGCTTTTACAGGACAAGGAAAGTGTGTTTCATTATTTAAAGACTCGGCAGTGATCAGGGTAAAATCGGTGGACAGGTAAATAGATTCTGTCATGGTCTGGACAAAGTCTTCTGTCAGAAATACCTGACCCCCTGGCACTGTGCTTTTTGTGTCACAGTCACAGAGGAACAGGAGCTTTAACACAGCAGGCTCTGAGCCTCATGATGTGAGATTTAAAGGGAATCTTTAGTGTTTGTCATCAGCAAGGCTTTTTCAGGAGACTTCTTACCAAAGGAAGTCTCTTTCTTCGAGGAAAATCTGGTTCATAAATGACACAGTTTTAAGTCTAATGCGGCTCTTCAAAGCTGTCCAGCAGGCCCTCATTGTGGTCTTGCATCTGTAGGTATATATATATAATAGCTGTATAGGTTTTCAGATCCTTTTTTTTTTCGTATATTGGACCAGGGGGTTTATATCATGTTGCTTTGATTAAATTTTCTGAAAGAATACTTGTTGAGCACTCTTACCCACAGGAGAAAGATGCGATGCTGTCAGTATGTCTAAATTCCCAGAAGAATCCTTTGAGGAATAAACCACAAAGAATGACAACTGTTCCATGGTTTGGTAAAGAAGTGTGTGGGGTGCAGGACTTCCTGTGAAAGCTACCTTTAAAATGAAAAGATAACGCTTGTTCATATGTAATAGTTTATTTCTGCTTTCCACCTCACAGCCTTGCTGTGCACACAGACAGTAATTCTCGCCTTGTACCTTCTCTTCGGTTGGAGCCCAGCGCAACCTTCTCCATCCCCAACAGTACCAGAGGGACCCATTTAATTTTTGGACCCAGTGCTGCTGCAGTTACAGCTCTACAATTTGCTCAGATTGCGAGTCAGGCACAGGTTGCTCTCCAGCAGCTTGCTACTCTAGCAACCATAACTGTTGGCAACCAGTGGCACAACAACAACAGGATCGCAGCGGCATTGCCTCCTCACCTCGCCCTGCTCAGTCTTCTCAGTCGTCAGCAGGTGTCAGCTGTTGGGTTTAACATAGACACGAACGGCAAAACTCACAGTAACACGCATTCGTGTCTCTCTGCTGCAATGTATCACCACCACTCTCAGCATCAAGGATCACAATCCTTCTCAAATGGGCCCAGGCCTCCCCATCATCAGCCACCACCAAATCAACATCAGAACCGCTCCTCTAGTGATGTGCTGTCACAGGCCATGGGTTTCCAGTTTCCTCGTCCAACTCAGCTCCCTGATGAGCTAGAATCAGCTCTAGCTATTCGTGGTGCTAGGGATATGGACCACCGGCTCATTGACCACATGAGTCGACCAACCCAGCACCAGAACCAAAGCCCTGCTCCTGTGATAAGTCAACATGGAAGCTTTGGCCCAAACTCGATGGCGCTTGCCTCAGAAACTCAGCAAGGAGTAGACTGGTCAAGCTACCAACCTCCAACAAAACTGTTTTCCAGTCCTCCACCTGGTGCTAGTCACCAGTCCCAACGACCGCCTGGGTCTCAACAGCAGCCCCAGGGTAGCCATGCTGGAGCACGCATGCAAAGCTGGAAAACAAGTGACTCTCCGTCCCCTCAGGCTCGCCATCCACTGGGAAGTGGGGAAAATCAGGGAATGTACACACCCGAAAGTGCAGGAAGTATCTTGGCTAGCTTTGGACTATCAAATGAGGACTTAGAGGTGCTGAGTCACTACCCTGATGAGCAGCTCACCCCTGATACTTTACCGTTCATCCTCCGTGATATCCAGATCAACAAGACGGGGCCCCAGAATGCTGCTGCTTCTGCTTCATCATCCTCGTTCACAAGTGGCATCCAAGAAATGCCGTTGCTCCCCCCTCACTCGTCGCAATCCCCAGAGGTTCCCAGCCTTCTGACTGTCACACAGACAGCCGGTAAAGTCATTGACTATGGCCATGCAAGTCGGGCAAAAGAAGAAACTGGTGCCAGAAAGACTTTCAAGCGAGAGCAGCTTTCAACTGAAAGAACTGTTAAAATGTACCCAACGTCATTGCAATCCTCACCAACTCCAAAAACGATGAAAACCGAAAGGCGGCAAGTTCGTTTGGAACCTGCGGAACCAAGCAAACATGGAGATCAGGACTACCGCAGGACAAGTAGCGACCATCGAAAGATCAATCGGTCCCCTGCGAGAGAATTTCAGTCATCATCTAAGCCTCGTAATCTAGACCGGGACTACAGACAAGACGCACCAAAACCTAGGCCCGCATCTGAAACCAGGAAGGAGATCTCCTCTAGACGGCCTCTCTCTTCTTCGTCAGGCTCAAAACTACACAGCAGCAGTGGCAGCACCAGCAAGAAGTTACCAACCCCCACCATGATAAGTGATTTCTCAGCTGTATCTCCAAAGGTGTATCCCCATACCTGCTCACTGTGCCATACACAGTGTGATCAGGAAAAGGTGAGTGCCAACACGCCTCTCTAACAATGTCTGACTGAAATAGCTTCATTAATTCAGTTCAGACCCCAGGCTTTGTCAGGCACTTGAAAGTCAAGATGAATGGTTCTGCTGTCCTTAAGCACTGTCTTGCACGTCCCAGTAAAAATAAGTCAGGGACTGATCCGGCCAAACTTGTGGCTAAACAGCATGTTTGTTTGAATAGGTGATGCCAGCAGTGGCTGCTCGATAGTCTAGTTTTCTTTATTAACCCAAGTCATTTTTCCATATGATCAGCTTTTTAAAGCACATACTAGTGAGGCGCAAGGTGTGTTTGGTTGATTAAAGTTGCCATAGGCTCACTGTACACGTTTTCTCATCTTTTTGCTCAAATCAAGACATTTTGACTTCAGTAACTTTTAAAATGGTGTGAAGAAGTAGATTTCTAGATTTAAAAGTCAGGATTCAACTGTCTGATGAAAATAAAGAGGGCTCGATTAAAACGATCAGTCCCCTGATAAAGGCTGAAAGAGCCTCATCCCTCACATTGTAGTCCCGAGCCCCTTCCCATTTTCCAGTGCTAATCTGGCTGCAGACCAGGTATCAACTTTTGGTTGCCTAACTGAAAAATGCTTCTGTATTTACTCTTTCTGTAGTTTCATGATCAAAAACAGCATACAGATTAAAGTACTACTGACATATAACATGCTTCAGTAAAATTATGGTCAACATGGGTTGGTGTTTTATCCTATGATATGAAGAAACTTTAATGGTTAACAATGTTATTGACTGATATAATGGTTTACACTTCGCTTTAGTGTCACAACAATGTTAACTTATAAGGGGTTATCCAACTTTTACAGAGGAGGATTAGGTTTGCTGAAATAAAATGAAATAAAGAATCAAATCATCCTTTTTATGTAAAACTCAAAGAGCTGGATACCAAACAAAAATCTGGTACGAACAGGTTGATGGCTGTATTGCTCTAAAGCTCTACTACCGAGATGTATTCAGTCACAGATGGTGTGGTTTGTCAGTACCTAGGTGATGCTATGGTATGGCCTTATTTGCATGTTTCAGAGCAACAAAATTACCTTTCAGTTTCATCCTGTCCAAGAAAACATAAAAAATGCAGTAGGGGGGTGACAGGAGCGATACAGTTGGCTGTAGCTGTGTCTGGTTAAATTAACTTATAACTGGACCAGGGACAGGAAGAACCAGCACTGGCATGTGAACATTAACCTGTGAGGAGGACTGAAGGCTGCTGGAGCTAGCTCTTCCAGTGGTAGCCACACACTGCTAACCACTTTGGCCTTGTCTAACCACAGATTTAGTGAGCCTGTGTTTAGCTGTGTTACATTGTGCCGAGTTTGACAGTTTAAAATACGTTTTTTTTTTCACCTTTAGACTAGTCTGACAGTCAGGGTTTATATTTCTGTACAAACAAAAAGAACATCTGTAGTTCTGGTTTTAATCTCAGAGTTCTGACTTTTTCTATGTTCTGAAATTAAAGTGGACTAAAAAAAAAGACAAATTGAAGAGTCAGTGGCCTTTATCCTCTTCTGTAAAACCAGCAGGTTAGCTTGTGTTGGATTTTCTAAAGGGCATTTAGTCATTGTTATTTCACATGTTTTCCATGTAAGGTATTGATCTTGTATCTTAAATGTTTTAAGGTTATAGCTCTCAGTCTGCTGATTTGTTTGAGTTAAACATTGTTACCCCTGGATGTTTATCCTTGTGCTCTGAATTCAGTGCTCTGCATTGGTAAAGGGTTGATAAATGAGCAGCCAGTGGACTGAAGGTCTCTGACAACAACAGCACTTTATAAAACCTGTTTCGTTTTGTGTGTGTTTTCTTCTTTGTGAGTATTGTATCATGTGCTCATCTTGGAGGTTGGTAGTTACTCTGACATAATGGTCTGTAAGAGAGATTCAGACATGTTAAGCCAAAAACAAATGACTGAATATCCAGAGTAGTCGGTCAGAGGCTGTAACTCAGTTTGAATGTGAATATGATAGCAAAACGTTGTTGGTCAACAACAACATGATGAAAGCTCAGAGCCAGCTGACCCTTTGTCTCAGAACGACTCTTTGTTTGGTCCTCACTGTGCAACAAGTGCGTGAAGCTCTGTTTAAATTGTGTCTGATGATGTTTTCTTCCCATACCATTTGTTGTTTTTCTCCAGGACTGGGTTGACCACATTAACACTGTCAACCACACAGCTGCCTGCAGAGATCTGCGCAACAAGTGAGGACCTTTTTATACTACAACACACCTGTCCTATCTGTCAACCAGCCCTCTGTGCTATGGGTGCTAAAGAAGCTTCATGCTATTCAACTTTAGATCCTCGTTAGCTAAACGTAGAGGAAAGATGGACAGAGAGATGGGGTTTACAGTTTGGGGTTACCTCTGAGCAGGTCTGTGATTGTGATGGATGTTTGTGTGTGTGTCTCTACAGGTACCCTGACTGGAAGCTAAACACACCAAGGTCAGTTGGGGTCTGAGAGTCCTGTCAGCTGACAGGTCATGTGTTTGTTATGGTTTTTAAAGTTCCACAGGGTGGGAGAAATACCTGCACACAGCATGGAACTATGAGTGGAAATAATGTAACGTAACGTAACGCTGTGTAACGTCCCTGACTCTGAGTTAACCTGCATCAGTCTGTTCTGCAGTCCCGTCACTTAATTGAAGTTCTCTCTAATCCAGTGGGAGTGGGCAACATGGCAGCAGAGGCTCACGGGAACCCAAGACTCACTCTCCTTCTCAGTCTGTGTCCCCATCTGTGTCATGTTCGCTTTCCCCGAGCCCGCCTCACAGCAAACACAGGGTGAGGCCCCCCCACCACAGACCGCACGAGAGGCCGTACTTACCTCACCATCAACCTCGCCATCAACGCTACCCAGGTACACCCTCACTTTCCATGGGTGAATGTACAAATACATTTAGTTTAAGCTTCAGATTTTTTTTCAGATAACTGACGTGTCCACCTGGTTTGATAAGAATTCAGTTTTATCTCCTGAAATGACAACCTGACAACACCACTCCAGTGCCAGAGACAGGGAGATAAGCACAGAAAAAAAGATGATCTATGAAGGAGAAAAACAAAGAAAGAGTGAAAAAAAGACTTACTATGATAAGGTGAATGAAAAGTCAGCTTTCTTGGTTTACCTCTTTTTGGAACCTTTTTTTAAAAGGGTGAAGAGAGATTTGCAAAGGGGTTTAATGAATGTTGAAATTTAAGTGAGGCACACAGTTTATCATTGATATGCAGTGGATAAGTCTTCAGGTGTTAAATGTTTATCTGGGTTTCTTGCTGATGTTGCGGGCAGCGAGCAGTCTTTTTGGAAATGTGTATTTTTTACCTGAACCCTCTCTCCACGCTGTTTCGTTTTGCTCTCCCATGTTCCTCTCCTCTGTTATGGTGTGTCTTCAGGTGGTGCGTCCCACAGTGGACTGAAGCGTACTCATGATGAATCAACAAAGTTCTCCACTGATGCCAGCCGACATCCATCCTCCTCCTCTAGGGCGGGTCACGGCTCCAAACATGGACCGTCACAGTCCTCCACCAAGACTGCCAAGAGCGGGACAAAACCTGGAGTCAAAGCAACAAAGACAGCAAGTGGCAAGGCTGCAGACTCAGTGGGTGTTACTCCAGCTCTGTTAAAGAATCACTGTTTCTTAACCACGTTTGCTCACCAAGAGATGATTCATTAGGTGAACCTCCTCGTAAAACCCCTAAATTCAAAGTGTTTTGTTTCCAGTCTGCCAAACCTCCTCCTACCAAGAAGAAGAAGAAAGTGGTGGCTCCAGCCCAGGACTTGTCTGTGGCAGATCGTCTGGTTTATCTCACAGGAATACCAAACGATGCATCAGAACAGGAAGTTACAGATTTGGTGGGATCCTTTGGCAGAATCAACAATGTGATCCTCATGCCGTGCTCAGAGGAAGATAGCGAAAAGAGCGAGGGACAGAAGGTGCATTTCAAAGTTGCAGTTGTACAAAACCTTTTTGATGCATTTTACGGGAAATTTAACTTTGGTTTGTTTTTTTTTAATTCTCACAGTTACTTAGAGTTTAATATTTGTCGGACATTTTAAAACCAACAGTCAAAAACATGCAGTTATAAACAGTTCAAACTCCAGCCACTACCTGCACAGAGGCAATAAGAGCAGATCAAGGATCAGGCTACAGCTCTCTGCATTTATTCATTTAAGGTGCCATGGGATCTTGTTAATGCATGGACCCCCTTATGTCACAGTCCTGCTCGCCCGGTCAGGGTCCTGCTCACAAAACCCCCTGCTCATCACACACTGTCATTTATCATCTTGCTCCTCTGTTTCAGGCATCTGTGTGCATGATGAAGGCTGAAGACGCTCAGGCTCTGGCTAACTCCACAAACCTGTCCATCAGAGAGCAGCAGATCACTGCAACCACAGCACAGGTGGAGACACACACACATTGCTCTGATCATCCTAAAATTCAGTCTGAGGAGCACACGTCTTTTTTCAGGCCCTCACTGTCGAAAACTGAAAAAGGTTTTTTGTTAATTTTAGAAATCTGGAGAAAAGAAGTCCTCTGAAGACAGCAGGTTTGTTCCAGTCACTTTATCTTCTTATTCATGTAATGTGCACACTCACCTCATTCCTCACGAACCAACTCAGGCATGAACACTTCTGTCTTCACAGAAGACCAGCTGCAGAAGCAGACAAAGGTGATGCCAAGGAAGGTATGAAAACAATGTCTCTCTGTCCGATTCCATGACGACTGGTTTTTACATGTGAGATATATAAAATGACTATGTTGCAACCATCGAGTACAAACAGCAACCTAAATGTTTTCAGATGTCAGAACGTACTTCTCTTCAATGAATCACTCGTTTCACTCTCTGCTGCTCGTGCTCCTCTCACAGCGAGCACCACACTCCCCCACCCAGAAAAATTCTCCTGTGCCTGCATGTTTTGGTACTGGGAGAGGAGGAAAAAAGTCGCCTGCAGGTCTTATCAGTCACAGGTTGTGGGTTCCAGGGCTTGTTTTCTAGAGTGGACCTGCTTATTTGGGTTTGCTATGATCCCTGATTCTCTCCCAACTCTTTACAGCGAGAAATGCAGGCAACATGTTTTTGAGTTTCACTTTCGCTTTTCAGCCCACTCAGAATGAATTCTTTTACTGGAACTAAAAGTATTTACCTACATAAAGTTTAGTTTAAAGTAAAAGGTTTGCTCAACTCTACCTGATTGAGATTTCCTCTTTTTGCATTCAAAGGTTAAAAATCCAACTAAAAGGTCTGATTGAATTATTATACTGATGTCATTTTATGCATCAAAGGGTTGGATTTAACAATAATGAAGTGATTCAGAGGCAAAATCAGGATATCGAGATATATATCGTGTATCAAGATATAGCCAACAATTATTGAAATATTGGATTTTGGCCATATCATGCAGCCCTAAATATAGATCAGTATGACCTAAGGTCAGTCTGAACCAATGTATGGCTGTTCCCAAGTCAGGCTGATCCCTGGTCAGTCAAATCAAAGTTCAGTCTGATCCTTGGTTAGTCTGATCAAAGTTCAGTCTGATCCCTGGTTAGTCTGATCCCTGATCAGTCCCCTTGTTTGTGCATCTTTAAAGCAAAGACTTTTTAGGTGTAGCTGCTGGTTGCTCACGGAGGATTTGGTTTCTTTGTGTTTCAGTTTTCTAACCCTCTCTGTCAGCTGAAACCGTCCACTCTAAGAACTGTTTTCACCCTTAATTTTCTTCCACCGCTGTTCATCCCTCTTTTAACTTAATGTCTAATTGAAAATCGTTGCTGAATCATGAAGTCCTTAAAGCATACTAACTTGCTATTCTCTGGGTTTGCCTTTCTCTCCCCCTCCCTGCTGCAGGATCTGACGCTGAGATGAAAACTACAGAAGAGGTAAACACAACCCCCCCAAAAAAACAAAATGAAGCTCCAGGTGTTCAGGTAGGACAGTCAGTTAACCTGCTGCTATCATTTAATATTCAAACGGAGCTGTAGCTTCAGGTTTTCATTCAGTTTCAGGTAGGACAGTCAGTTAACCTGCTGCTATCATTTAATATTCAAACGGAGCTGTAGCTTCAGGTTTTCATTCAGTTTCAGGTAGGACAGTCAGTTAACCTGCTGTTATCATTTGATATTCAAACGGAGCTGTAGCTTCAGGTTTTCATTCAGTTTCAGTTAGGACAGTCAGTTAACCTGCTGCTATCATTTAATATTCAAACGGAGCTGTAGCTTCAGGTTTTCATTCAGTTTCAGGTAGGACAGTCAGTTAACCTGCTGCTATCATTTAATATTCAAACGGAGCTGTAGCTTCAGGTTTTCATTCAGTTTCAGGTAGGACAGTCAGTTAACCTGCTGTTATCATTTGATATTCAAACGGAGCTGTAGCTTCAGGTTTTCATTCAGTTTCAGTTAGGACAGTCAGTTAACCTGCTGCTATCATTTAATATTCAAATGCAGCTGATGCTCCAAGTGTTCAGGCAGTTTCAGGTAGGACAGTCAGTTAACCTGCTGCTATCATTTAATATTCAAACGGAGCTGTAGCTTCAGGTTTTCATTCAGTTTCAGGTAGGACAGTCAGTTAACCTGCTGCTATCATTTAATATTCAAACGGAGCTGTAGCTTCAGGTTTTCATTCAGTTTCAGGTAGGACAGTCAGTTAACCTGCTGCTATCATTTAATATTCAAACGGAGCTGTAGCTTCAGGTTTTCATTCAGTTTCAGGTAGGACAGTCAGTTAACCTGCTGCTATCATTTAATATTCAAACGGAGCTGTAGCTTCAGGTTTTCATTCAGTTTTAGGTAGGACAGTGAGTAATGCCAGTGTTGGGTTATGTACCTTGTACCCTGATCTTGTTTTCCTGCAGAGAGGCCTCGTGCTTATAACAGGACTACCCGATGGGGGCTGGTCAGAGAGTGACATCATCTCATTGGTCCAGCCGTTTGGGATGCCCTTTGACATCATCATGGCAACACAGATTGGACGGGTTAGTTCAGCTTTATCTGAAGTGTGTGTCAGGAAATACTACATATCTCCTCTCCTCTCCTCTCCTCTCCTCTCCTCTCCTCTCCTCTCCTCTCCTCTCCTCTCCTCTCCTCTCCTCTCCTCTCCTCTCCTCTCCTCTCCTCTCCTCTCCTCTCTAGTAATCGATGGTCTCTCAGGGAGGGTTTGGAGCATTTATATTCTCCTCTCCTGTCTTAAGAGCAGATAGTGTCTGAGTGTAACTACTCTAACTCAGCCTGTTGATGTGGAACAACCTGTGTTTGTAGGTGCTGCTGTCAGTGCCAGATGGGGAGACAGCACAGGAGATGGTGAAAGTGCATTCATTCAGGCCTGCAAAGATCAGGGACAGTGAGGTGAAGATGACCCACATCAAACAAAACATTGGCCTGAGCACACCGGTAAGGTTCTGTGTCCTTTAGGAGTTCTGCAAATAAAATCCTATTACTATTGCCCATTGTCTATTACCTAACACTACTGGATGTCTGTCAGTCACAAGTGAACTGTTAGCTACCTGGAGCTACCTGTTCTTCTTCCTGTGTTTAGTTTTGAAAATAACTGATGATGAAAGTAACAATGACTCTTTTCACTTAGGTGGCTCTTTACAATCTTCTGATGGCATCAGGGGCTCCATTCGTGAGTATTCCTCCAAGGAGCTTCATGGGCCTGAACTTTCCTTTGAAACAAAATAAATCAGGTTTCAAAGCTGTGTGTGTGTGTGTGTGTGTGTGTGTGTGTGTGTGTGTGTGTGTGTGTGTGTGTGTGTGTGTGTGTGTGTGTGTGTGTGTGTGTGTGTGTGTGTGTGTGTGTGTGTTTGGAAATAATAAAGAGTCTGAGTAAGCTGGCAGCACTCAGCTGGTCCTGAGTTTAATTAAGATGCACTGATCAAGAACCAAATGTTCGTCTGGGTCCTGCAGGACAGTCCTGCTCCTGTTGGCTGGAGCAGCCTGTTGGTGATCAGTAATGTCCCCAGCACCACGTCAGGTCCCTCTGAGGTCCAAAAACTGGTGCGACGCTTCGGCACCGTTATAAAGACCCTGGTGCTCAACAGCATGGTGAGGCTGCATTCACACCTTCACCTGTACATTACCCTGTACCTTGACCTGTGCCTTAACCTGTACCTAAACATGTACCTTAAACTGCAACTTAACCTGTACCTAAACATGTACCTTAAACTACTTAACCTGTACCTTACCCTTGACCCTACCCTAAACCTGAACCTGTACCAAACCCTGTACCTTACCCTTAACCCTACCCTAAACCTGAACCTGTACCAAACCCTGTACCTTAACCTTACCTTACCCTGAACCTTAACCTCTACCTTACCCTGAACCTTACACTGTAATTTCACTTTTACCTAACTCTGTTCCTTACCCTGTACCGTAACCTGTTCCTCGACCTGTCTTACCCTGTTCCTTACCCTCTACCTAAATCCATTCCTTAACTTGTGTCTTACCCTGAACCCTAAACTAAACCTTAAACTGTACCTTAAACTTTACCTTAACCTATACCTTAACCTGTTCCCTAAACTTAACTTTCACCTGTACCTTACCCTGTGTTTTAATCTTTGCCCCACCTCGTACCTTAACTGTCCCTTTACCTTAACCTGTCCTTGGGGCGGCTTTTGCTCAGTGGTAAACCAGTCGCCTTTCAACCTGGAGGTTAGGGGTAGGATTCCAGCTCCTGCAGTCATATGCCAAAGTGTCCTTGAGCAAGACATTGAACATATGTGGATGGGTGTGAATGTGTTAGATAAAACTGATGGTTTCCATTGGAAATCCTCTACTATCAGTGTGTGAATGTGGCGTGTATGGGTGAATGAGACCAGCAGTATAAAGGGCTTTGAGTGGTCTGAGAGACTAGAAAAGTGCTTTTTACGTGCTGGTCCTTTTACCATAACTTGTACCTGGTCCTGCGTCTACTGATCACCTTAGGGGGCACTTGCGGCCCACCTCTCCTCAGGTGGAGTGTTGCTCTTAACCTGGCGCTCTTTTTTTGTCTTTCAGGTCATTTGTGAAATGGCCACAGCAGCGATGGCTCTCTCGGTCTACAAACGTTTCCAGACGTTTCCGTGCATCATCCACAACAAACCTCTGTTCTTCTCCCGCAAGGCTGACCCCAGAGCCAACACACAGTCCAAAGTCATCTCTGCATACCTCGATCCATCAGAGGTCAGTAGCTTTGAACATTGTTTAGCAATGATTGTGAATTGACTGTCATTAAACCCTGACATGAAAAGTTGTCTGCAATCTGGTCTCAGGAAACACCTGCAAATGGAAAAAGCAGCAAAACATCAGCAGCTGGAGAAGAAGAAGAAGAAGAAAAGCATGCTAAAGAGGATTCTGGACCTCCATTGGAAGTGACGGAAAAAGGTTTTAACAGAAAGGAAGAGAAGATGGGGGGCACCGAGGAGAAGGCACTGTTTGTTGGGGACAAAGCGTTGGAAGAAAACCAGAGCAAAGACCAGGAGCAGGAAATCCCAAAAGAAGAGCTTGTTTCTGAGTCTTTGGTTCCACCAGACACCACGCCTGAACGAGACTCTGAGACAAGCCAGATGAACAGAGCAGAAGAGGAGAAAGATGGTGATGAATCAACAGATGAAAGAGAGAAAGCTGCTGCTGGTGACAAGACTGAGAGAACCACCCCTGATGGTGGAGCAGCTTCCAAAGAGACACCTGTGCCAGAGCCTGCAGAGGTCAAGAGCACCCTGCAGACCCCGAAAAAGGCAAGTCTCTCTGGAATCTGTGGTCACATTTGAAGTCAAGTGATGGAAAACAGGTTGATTCTCTCAAGTTGTTCCTACACATCTCTCTCCAGAGAATAGGTTTGTGTTTCTGATAGTGCACAGGTTTGCACTATCAATGTAAATGGTTTTAAAGAACTGTGCTATTTGTATTTATGATTAGTGTTTTTTTATCAAGGCCAATTTAAAAACTCAGCCTGTTAATGTTGATGTGCCTCCCCTCACAACACCAACTGACCTAACAGCCTTTAATCTGTTTGACCAGGCAAGTCTGGAGACGGTGGACACAGTGCAGGAGGAAAGCAAAACCAGTACAGTCAGCAGCTCCAACAACCGCTTTGAAGCTCCAACCAAAGGCAAACAAGAAGAGACTCGAGGAGAGAAAAAGCAAGCCCAGAAACCAGCACCAGAGCCTCAGCAGCCAAGCAAAAACCAGGCCGAGGACGAGGCCAAGAAGCAGGAGAGGGAGCTGAAAGAAAAAGAAGCAAGAAAGGAGAGGGACAGGAAAGACAGGGAAAAGAAGGAGAGGGAGAGGAGGGCCTGGGAGAGCAAGGAGAGGGCCCGAAAAGAGAGGGAGCGGGATGAAAGAGCCAGGAGAGAGAGGGAGAGGAGGGAGGAGGAGAGGAGAGAGAGAGAGAAGAGGGAGAGGAAGAGGATGCACAGTGAAGGCTCCACAGGACGGAGGTCGTCCAGCAGGTCAGAGGGAAACAAGCAGAACTCTGAAAGGGATGGACAGAATAAGAAACCTGAAGCTGCCGTTAAAAAGGTGAGACCAGGAGTCAGACCTGAAGCTGGAGGATGGAGTCTGCTCTGTGGAACGCTCACTGCTGTCTCTGTTCCTCTCCTGCTTTAGGTGGAGGAGGAGGAGGACTTCGACCAGTTTCCCTTCAACATGAGTGACTTTGTGACAGTGGATGAAGTTGGAGATGTGGCGGACCTCCCTGACTCTCCTCCTCCTCCTCCTCCTGCTACTGTTTTCATGGAAAAGCTGGAGGGGGAGGCAGGAGCTGCTTCATCAGTCCAAAGAGATGTTTCTGAGGTACAACCCCCACCCCCACCCCATTCAGAACCTGGAGGTTAGAGTCTGTTGAGGAAATTTCAGGAATCTTGACCTCTTTGACCTTTGTAAATAGCAAACGCTGCAGTTAAAAAAAAAAATCATGTACACAGGCCTGGAAGGAATATGGTGACCAGTACTTGTTCTTCCTTAAAACCAGCAAAAGTTAATCTGCTGTTTTTTGTGGGTGGCTTTGTTCACTCTATTCTGTTTGGTTTGTTACTCTCACTGACAACTGGAGGTCAGTGAAATTCCACTGTTCCCTTTTCAATTAAGAAGTGCAGCAATGACTTGTTTACATGTTGACAGTATCCTTTGTCGTGTTGGTCGTACTTTACTACGTACTATAGGATGACTGACCCCCCCCCCCCAAAAAAAAAAAAAAAATCAAAAAAAAAAAAGGGAGAAATCACATGCTGAATCGCAATCACAATATTAGAGCCAAAGTATAGCAAACAGATTGTTTTCCAAAATCATTCAGCCCTGGTCCGAGGCTTTTTAAGAAGTCTAGTTGTGACTTGTAGCTGATTTGAATGCAGTGACAGGTCCCCCTGCTGGCTGATAGGAGGAACAATAAGAGGTGATGTCCTTTGCTTATCGTGTAGATAGAGGTTTGTTTTGAGCTGCAAAACAAACTGGTCATTTTGAGGTTAATCCACTTTGTTCTATCGATTGGGCTTACTTGTTGTCTCCTCTACCCAGCCCCTGCTTTAACTGGTTTTAGTGGTCCCTGTTTGATTTCTGTCTCATTATACTAAGCCCTTGTTGTGAGCCGAGCTGACTCTTAAGTAGACGTGTTAGAGCATGTGAAACCTTATGCTTTCCTGGGTCTTGATCATGGAGTTAGCTGTCTCTGTGAGACCCTCAGACGGCCTCTGCCTCAGCTCCATCCAGGTGTCTGGTTGTGCAGATTGTCAGAATTGGGCCGTGGGGCCCGGTTGGTGCTGGGGTTGAGGGTGAGTCGCTGAGGCTCACTGGCATTAAAAAAACTCTCGTCATTTTGAGCAGACTCTCCCTTTATGACCTCATTCAGATGTATCCAAACAGCCCAGTCAGGACGGTTTGGACTCCTGAGTAGGGATGGGTGCCTTTCACATTTGAAACAATACAGTACATATGCCTGGTACCTGGTATCGATACTCAAAGGTACCGATTTTTGGTACTTGTTTGTGTTTATGTGGTAAAAAATATTGATTTGTTTAATAATGGTATAAAACAAATATATATATATATATTTTTCAATTTAACATATTCATTCTTCAGTATATAACCTTGCAAAAAAGATACCTAAACATGGTATCTTTTGATTTTACATAAATCGGTACCTGGTACTTTTCGGTACCTACAAAAGAACCTAATTTGGTACCCATCCCTACTCCTGAGAGTGACAGTGTTCACTACTAACTACAAATTGCTGTGTGATGCTGAAACAACAACAGTAATTATAATTTATTACGCCTCCCCTGGGTCGGCTTTTGCTAAGGGGGGAGGAGTGTAGCGCTCCTGTCACAAACCCACTCATGACATAGCCCCCACCATCCTGTGCACAGTCTTCACTACTCAGTTTTCCACACCCACGGGCTGGGCAGCACCACTCCCATTCACCAATGCCGCGCTGTTCAACTGCGCGATGAGGAAATGGATAAAGGAGCATGTCCAGAGAGTCCAGGGGGGAATAGTCAGTGAAGGAGAAGAGACGTGTGCGTCGAAGCGTCGGAAAGTTTATGCAGTCCGCGACTCATACTCGTCGGGAGGACCTTGCGTCGTTTAACGAGGCATCCGCCGAAGTAGGAGTTAAGTCCGGAGCATTCATTCGGGGTGGATTATTGAGAGGAGCGCCTCGTTGCTGTCCAACAGGTGGAAGAAAAGACCTCTGACTTACTGACTGACCATAACTTACGAAGGCTCCGTGAGTGATACCTGAGTGTGTGTGTGTGTGTGTGTGTGTGTGTGTGTGTGTGTGTGCAGATTAAAGAGAGAGAGCGGAAAGACGCTCTCATATTATTTTCTGTTTCGGGCGAGTCGGTCTGTGGTAAAACCCGGACTGGTTTTAAAGCCCAGGGTAATTTTCAGTGGTTTTTTTTACTGGACCGAGCTGTGTGGATAATTTATGTTGAAGACTGGAATGGACTTTGCACTCAAACTGAACTGAACTGAACTGAACTTAAACTGAGTTTACCTGGCTCACACCGCTGGTTTTTGTTTGTTTTGAGGTTGTTTCTTCTTGCATGCTGCATTGAATATAATTTGAAAAATCTACTTTGCTCCATTTGTTTTTCATTTCTGGTTGATGTGCACATAATTTCTGGTTTTTGCTCCTTTTTTTAATTTTGTGCGGGTATATAAAGATTTTCTTTATTTAATTGTCAGATGTGACTCTGACTGGCACCCCAGACTAACCTGCCACAGTTTATGTTTCACCCCTGGTTCAGAGGCTACAGAAAGTTCTCAACTTGTTCATGAATTCACCCTCAGAGCTCAATTACGGCCTCGTCCCTGTCATGGCGTTGTGGTTGTCTCACTGTGACCTCATTCCAGGAAACACCTGCTGAGGGAAACACTGAACCACACACCACTGCAGCCCCAGTGGGGTCCGATGGGCATGAGCCGGAGCCTGAAGCTGTGACGGAGCAGGCATCCTCGACTCCTGACCAGCTGTCTGACTCCCCCAACAGTCAAACGCTGCAAACGTATCAACCTGCTGCACCCGAGACAGGTACCAGCCCCAAGTGCTTCAAAGGACAAAGGAGGAGCCACCTCTCAGGACATTTTTCTGATTTTAACTCCAACATCACTCCATGTCAAAGTGTTCTTTCATTATTGTTCAGCAGACCAGGCAGACCCAGAAACCCAGCGGACCATACTGGAGGTCGACCCCCTCCCCATGCCGGCTGACTGCTCCTCAAACAGCCCAGAGGTAGTGATAGTAAAGGGGGCAGAGGAGGAGCATGACGCCTTCAGTAAGGTTAACAAAGATGAGGAGGGGGAGGAGCCAGTGAACAAAACAGAGGAGAGCAGGAAAACGCTGGATGAAGATGAAGAGGACGACAAGGCCAGAGCTGTTGCTGCGCAGACAGGTACACGTTCTAGTCCTGTTAGCGTACAGCGAGACTGAAGGACCCAAGTGAGGAGATCCAGAGACCAGGACCAGGACTCTGCTAACTTAAAAAAAAGATGATAATAACCTTCCAGTACAGTATCTGCATTTGGACCCAGTCCCAGTCTCAGTTTGGCACAGGGGTCAGTCTGTAGTTAAAAGATCTACAAGAGCATAAAGAAGCCCGGTCCCGGTCCTGGTTCAGAGGGGCCAAAGTAGAGATCAGCAGGTCAGACCAGGGATGCACGATAATTATCGAACCAATAGTTATGGAGCCATTAACAGGAAATTATTATGCCATTCCTATCGGTTCAATATTACGGTGGCTAGCCTCGATAACATGTATCTTTGTCAGCGTGCTCCCACTGTAAGACATGAACGGCCTGCAGTGAGTTATGCGTTGAAGCCGTTTTTTAAGAGGTTTTAAATCACAGTGAGTTTTTCTTACCTGGTTAAATAAAGGATATTATTATATTATTAAGCGGCGTCGGCATAAAAAAACAATGCTCCTTGACTGGTAAAATTTAAGTTCCCTCTCACATCGGAAAAGACTTGTTAACTCGGTCATATTGTGGTAGTTACAGACTTGAATTGGCACCCACAGTGTTTTTTTTCGCATGTTACGCATAAACAATACAAATACAAACTCAAAAAGGCAGAAAGAAGGACTAGCAAGCATGTGAACCGTGATTTTCCATCACACCCTAAATGCATCGCAACACAGCCCAGCATGTTGATAGATAGATAGATAGATAGATAGATAGATAGATAGATAGATAGATAGATAGATAGATAGATAGATAGATAGATAGATAGATAGATAGATAGATAGGAACTTCATTAATCCCTCAGGAAGGTTACCCCAGGAAATTCAGATTCCAGAAGCAGTTGCACCAAAGAATAGAACCAGCACACAAGTAGGAAAAAATATATAGGATACAAACTCAAGTTATATACAAGCACTATACTGTACACAGTAGCTGCAGTTATAATAGTACTTTGGTTTTATTTATAGAATTCATGTCATGTTCTCAGGTTAATATATAAATGTTTGAGAGTGTGTGTTATCAGTGATCGGTATCGGCCTGTAGAAGCTGAAAATTATCGGTTATCGGTATTGGTTCAAGAAAAAAATGATCGTGCATCCCTAGGTCGGAGTTACAAAAAAAAAAAAAAAGAAAGTTAATGCTGTCACTGCATCTCTGTTAATGTCTGTGAATGTGTGAAAGGTATGAAATGGGATGGTACCAAGTCCATCAGGGTTTCTGAGGTTTGTTAGCAGCTGAAACATGCCTATCAGAGATCTGTTTCACGTGAGAGAGAGTCAGGAGAAAGTCCTGGCCGGGACGTCCCATGGAAAACAGAGCAGCTGGGGTTTACATCGTGAGCACCAGCTCCTGCTCCTCCACATCCCTGTAGCCCTGTAATGAAGTGTGTTTCTAACAGGAAAACACAAGAGACCTGACGACAACGCAGACCCTGAGGAGGAAAGTGTGAGGAAGAAACTGAGAACAGAGATGCCTCCCAACACAGACCACACCCTCCCCCCTTTTGACCCCAGCTCCCCAGTTGGTAAGCCAGCCTGTCTCAGCTCCAAAGACTTCATGATCTGATCCTGGCCAGCAGCTAAGGTCCTGTCTGTGTCCACAGGTTTGGAGTTCTTGGTCCCAAAGACAGGGTTCTTCTGTAGGGCGTGTAACAGGTTCTTCAGTGGGAACAAAGAGGCAGAGATCAGCCACTGCAAAACCCTCAAACACTACCAGAGCCTGCAGGTAAGCATAAAACACTGATACACTCAATCAGGACTATAAGGAGGAACAATCGAAATCTGCTCTCAGATAATCCTCCTTAGTCCATACACCTCCATCTCTGAGGTCCTGCTCTGAGATAGTCCCCTATCTCTGAGGTGTTCCTCCATCTCTGAGGTGGTTCTCATACTCTGAGGTAGTTCTCCTCCTCTGAGGTGGTTCTCCTCCTCTTAAGTGGTTCTCCTACTCTGAGGTGGTTCTCATACTCTGAGGTAGTTCTCCTCCTCTGAGGTGGTTCTCCTCCTCTTAAGTGGTTCTCCTACTCTGAGGTGGTTCTCCTCCTCTGAGGTGGTTCTCCTCCTCTTAAGTGGTTCTCCTACTCTGAGGTGGTTCTCATACTCTGAGGTAGTTCTCCTCCTCTGAGGTGGTTCTCCTCCTCTTAAGTGGTTCTCCTACTCTGAGGTGGTTCTCCTCCTCTGAGGTGGTTCTCCTACTCTGAGGTGGTTCTCCTCCTCTGAGGTGGTTCTCCTCCTCTGAGGTGGTTCTCCTCCTCTTAAGTGGTTCTCCTACTCTGAGGTGGTTCTCCTCCTCTGAGGTGGTTCTCCTCCTCTGAGGTGGTTCTCCTCCTCTGAGGTGGTTCTCCTACTCTGAGGTGGTTCTCCTCCTCTGAGGTGGTTTTCCTACTCTGAGGTGGTTCTACTTCTCTGAGGTGGTTTTCCTCCTCTGAGGTGGTTTTCCTACTCTGAGGTGGTTCTACTTCTCTGAGGTGGTTTTCCTCCTCTCAGGTGGTTCTCCTACTCTGAGGTGGTTCTCCTACTCTGAGATGGTTCTCCTCCTCTGAACTAGTCCTCCTCCTCTGTGGTGGTCCCCCTCCTCTATGGCTGTCCTTGAAGACAGTCCTGTCTGATCAATGTGAGCAATAAAAACCAGGCTGCTACTACCTGTTGGGACCTGAGAGCTGTTGATGTGAGGAAGTGGATCCAGGCTGCTACTACCTGTGGGGACCTGTAGAGCTGTAGGTGTGAGGTAGTGGATCCAGGCTGCTGCCTGTGGGGACCTGTAGAGCTGTAGGTGTGAGGAAGTGGATCCAGGCTGCTGCCTGTGGGGACCTGTAGAGCTGTAGGTGTAAGGAAGTGGATCCGGGCTGCTGCCTGTGGGGACCTGTAGAGCTGTAGATGTGAGGTAGTGGATCCAGGCTGCTGCTGCCTGTGGGGACCTGAGCGCCTTAGGTGTGAGGTAGTGGATCCAGGCTGCTGTCTGTGGGGACCTGTAGAGCTGTGGGTGTGAGGTAGTGGATCCAGGCTGCTGCTGCCTGTGGAGACCTGTAGAGCTGTGGGTGTGAGGTAGTTGATCCAGGCTGCTGCTGCCTGTGGGGACCTGTAGAGCTGTAGGTGTGAGGTAGTGGATCCAGGCTGCTGCTGCCTGTGGGGACCTGTGGGCTGTAGGTGGGAGGTAGTGGATCCAGGCTGCTGTCTGTGGGAACCTGAAGAGCTGTGGGTGTGAGGTAGTGGATCCAGGCTGCTGCTGCCTGTGGGGACCTGTAGAGCTGTAGGTGTGAGGTAGTGGATCCAGGCTGCTGTCTGTGGGGACCTGTAGAGCTGTAGGTGTGAGGTAGTGGATCCAGGCTGATGTCTGTGGGGACCTGTAGAGCTGTAGGTGTGAGGTAGTGGATCCTGGCTGCTGCTGCCTGTGGGGACCTGTAGAGCTGTGGGTGTGAGGTAGAACATCCAGGCTGCTGCTGCCTGTGGGGTCCTGTAGAGCTGTTAGTGTGAGGTAGTGGATCCAGGCTGCTGCTGCCTGTGGAGACCTGTAGAGCTGTGGGTGTGAGGTAGTGGATCCAGGCTGCTGATGTCTGTGGGGACCTGTAGAGCTGTAGGTGTGAGGTAGTGGATCCAGGCTGCTGCTGCCTGTTGGGACCTGTAGAGCTGTAGGTGTGAGGTAGTGGATCCAGGCATCTGTCTGTGGGGACCTGTAGAGCTGTAGGTGTGAGGTAGTGGATCCAGGCTGCTGCTGCCTGTGGAGACCTGTAGAGCTGTGGGTGTGAGGTAGTGGATCCAGGCTGCTGCTGCCTGTGGGGACCTGTAGAGCTGTAGGTGTGAGGTAGTGGACCCAGGCTGCTGCTGCCTGTGGGGACCTGAGCACTGTAGGTGTGAGGTAGTGGATCCAGGCTGCTGCCTGTGGGGACCTGTAGAGCTGTAGATGTGAGGTAGTGTATCCAGGCTGCTGCTGCCTGTGGGGACCTGAGCGCCTTAGGTGTGAGGTAGTGGATCCAGGCTGCTGTCTGTGGGGACCTGTAGAGCTGTGGGTGTGAGGTAGTGGATCCAGGCTGCTGCTGCCTGTGGAGACCTGTAGAGCTGTGGGTGTGAGGTAGTTGATCCAGGCTGCTGCTGCCTGTGGGGACCTGTAGAGCTGTAGGTGTGAGGTAGTGGATCCAGGCTGCTGCTGCCTGTGGGGACCTGTGGGCTGTAGGTGTGAGGTAGTGGATCCAGGCTGCTGTCTGTGGGGACCTGAAGAGCTGTGGGTGTGAGGTAGTGGATCCAGGCTGCTGCTGCCTGTGGGGACCTGTAGAGCTGTAGGTGTGAGGTAGTGGATCCAGGCTGCTGTCTGTGGGGACCTGTAGAGCTGTAGGTGTGAGGTAGTGGATCCAGGCTGATGTCTGTGGGGACCTGTAGAGCTGTAGGTGTGAGGTAGTGGATCCTGGCTGCTGCTGCCTGTGGGGACCTGTAGAGCTGTGGGTGTAAGGTAGAACATCCAGGCTGCTGCTGCCTGTGGGGTCCTGTAGAGCTGTGGGTGTGAGGTAGTGGATCCAGGCTGCTGCTGCCTGTGGAGACCTGTAGAGCTGTGGGTGTGAGGTAGTGGATCCAGGCTGCTGATGTCTGTGGGGACCTGTAGAGCTGTAGGTGTGAGGTAGTGGATCCAGGCTGCTGCTGCCTGTGGGGACCTGTAGAGCTGTAGGTGTGAGGTAGTGGATCCAGGCATCTGTCTGTGGGGACCTGTAGAGCTGTAGGTGTAAGGGAGTGGATCCAGGCTGCTGCTGCCTGTGGAGACCTGTAGAGCTGTGGGTGTGAGGTAGTGGATCCAGGCTGCTGCTGCCTGTGGGGACCTGTAGAGCTGTAGGTGTGAGGTAGTGGACCCAGGCTGCTGCTGCCTGTGGGGACCTGAGCACTGTAGGTGTGAGGTAGTGGATCCAGGCTGCTGTCTGTGGGGACCTGTAGAGCTGTAGGTGTGAGGTAGTGGATCCAGGCTGCTGTCTGTGGGGACCTGTAAAGCTGTAGGTGTGAGGTAGTGGATCCAGGCTGCTGCTGCCTGTGGGGACCTGTATAGCTGTCGGTGTGAGGTAGTGGATCCGGGCTGCTGCTGCCTGTGGGGACCTGTAGAGCTGTAGGTGTGAGGTAGTGGATCCAAGCTGCTGTCTGTGGGGACCTGTAGAGCTGTAGGTGTGAGGTAGTGGATCCAGGCTGCTGCTGCCTGTGGGGACCTGTAGAGCTGTAGTTGTGAGGTAGTGGATCCAGGCTGCTGCTGCCTGTGGGGACCTGTAGAGCTGTGGGTGTGAGGTAGTGGATCCAGGCTGCTGTCTGTGGGGACCTGTAGAGCTGTAGGTGTGAGGTAGTGGATCCAGGCTGCTGTCTGTGGGGACCTGTAAAGCTGTAGGTCTGAGGTAGTGGATCCAGGCTGCTGCTGCCTGTGGGGACCTGTATAGCTGTCGGTGTGAGGTAGTGGATCCGGGCTGCTGCTGCCTGTGGGGACCTGTAGAGCTGTAGGTGTGAGGTAGTGGATCCAAGCTGCTGTCTGTGGGGACCTGTAGAGCTGTAGGTGTGAGGTAGTGGATCCAGGCTGCTGTCTGTGGGGACCTGTAGAGCTGTAGGTGTGAGGTTGTGGATCCAGGCTGCTGTCTGTGGGGACCTGTAGAGCTGTGGGTGTGAGGTAGTGGATCCAGGCTGCTGCTGCCTGTGGAGACCTGTAGAGCTGTAGGTTGAGGTAGTGGATCCAGGCTGCTGCTGCCTGTTGGGACCTGTAGAGCTGTAGGTGTGATGTAGTGGATCCAGGCTGCTGCTGCTTATGGGGACCTGTAGAGCTGTAGGTGTGAGGTAGTGGATCCAGGCTGCTGCTGCCTGTGGGGACCTGTAGAGCTGTAGGTGTGAGGTAGTGGATCCAGGCTGCTGCTGCCTGTGGGGACCTGTAGAGCTGTAGGTGTGAGGTAGTGGATCCAGGCTGCTGTCTGTGGGGACCTGTAGAGCTGTAGGTGTGAGGTAGTGGATCCAGGCTGCTGTCTGTGGGGACCTGTAGAGCTGTAGGTGTGAGGTAGTGGATCCAGGCTGCTGCTGCCTGTGGGGACCTGAGCGCTGTAGGTGTGAGGTAGTGGATCCAGGCTGCTGTTTGTGGGGACCTGTAGAGCTGTTGGTGTGAGGTAGTGGATCCAGGCTGCTGCCTGTGGAGACCTGTAGAGCTGTAGGTTGAGGTAGTGGATCCTGGCTGCTGCTGCCTGTGGGGACCTGTAGAGCTGTAGGTGTGAGGTAGTGGATCCAGGCTGCTGCTGCTTGTGGGGACCTGTAGAGCTGTAGGTGTGATGTAGTGGATCCAGGCTGCTGTCTGTGGGGACCTGTAGAGTTGTAGGTGTGAGGTAGTGGATCCAGGCCGCTGTCGGTGGGGACCTGTACAGCTGTGGGTGTGAGGTAGTGGAACCAGGCTGCTGCTGCCTGTGGGGACCTGTAGAGCTGTGGGTGTGAGGTAGTGGATCCAGGCTGCTGCTGCCTGTGGGGACCTGTAGAGCTGTAGGTGTGAGGTAGTGGATCCAGGCTGCTGCTGCCTGTGGGGACCTGAGCGCTGTAGGTGTGATGTATTGGATCCAGGCTGCTGTCTGTGGGGACCTGTAGAGCTGTGGGTGTGAGGTAGTGGATCCAGGCTGCTGCTGCCTGTGGAGACCTGAGCACTGTAGGTGTGAGGTAGTGGATCCAGGCTGCTGTCTGTGGGGACCTGTAGGGCTGTGGGTGTGAGGTAGTGGATCCAGGCTGCTGCTGCCTGTGGAGACCTGTAGAGCTGTGGGTGTGAGGTAGTGGATCCAGGCTGCTGCTGCCTGTGGGGACCTGTAGAGCTGTAGGTGTGAGGTAGTGGATCCAGGCTGCTGCTGCCTGTGGAGACCTGTAGAGCTGTTGGTGTGAGGTAGTGGATCCAGGCAGCTGCTGCCTATGGGGACCTGTAGAGTTGTAGGTGTGAGGTAGTGGATCCAGGCTGCTGTCTGTGGGGACCTGTAGAGCTGTAGGTGTGAGGTAGTGGATCCAGGCTGCTCTCTGTGGGGACCTGTAGAGCTGTCGGTGTGAGGTAGTGGATCCAGGCTGCTGCTGCCTGTGGAGACCTGTAGAGCTGTGGGTGTGAGGTGGTAGATCCAGGCTGCTGCTGCCTGTGGGGACCTGTAGAGCTGTAGGTGTGAGGTAGTGGATCCAGGCTGCTGTCTGTGGGGACCTGTAGAGCTGTGGGTGTGAGGTAGTGGATCCAGGCTGCTGCTGTCTGTGGGGAACTGTAGAGCTATGGGTGTGAGGTAGTGGATCCAGGCTGCTGCTGCCTGTGGAGACCTGCAGAGCTGTGGGTGTGAGGTAGTGGATCCAGGCTGCTGCTGCCTGTGGAGACCTGCAGAGCTGTAGGTGTGAGGTAGTGGATCCAGGCTGCTGTTTGTGGGGACCTGTAGAGCTGTTGGTGTGAGGTAGTGGATCCAGGCTGCTGCCTGTGGAGACCTGTAGAGCTGTAGGTTGAGGTAGTGGATCCAGGCTGCTGCTGCCTGTGGGGACCTGTAGAGCTGTAGGTGTGAGGTAGTGGATCCAGGCTGCTGCTGCTTGTGGGGACCTGTAGAGCTGTAGGTGTGAGGTAGTGGATCCAGGCTGCTGTCTGTTGGGACCTGTAGAGCTGTAGGTGTGAGGTAGTGGATCCAGGCTGCTGTCTGTGGGGACCTGTAGAGCTGTGGGTGTGAGGTAGTGGAACCAGGCTGCTGCTGCCTGTGGAGACCTATAGAGCTGTGGGTGTGAGGTACTGGATCCAGCCTGCTGCTGCCTGTGGGGACCTGTAGAGCTGTAGGTGTGAGGTAGTGGATCCAGGCTGCTGCTGCCTGTGGGGACCTGAGCGCTGTAGGTGTGATGTATTGGATCCAGGCTGCTGTCTGTGGGGACCTGTAGAGCTGTGGGTGTGAGGTAGTGGATCCAGGCTGCTGCTGCCTGTGGGGACCTGAGCACTGTAGGTGTGAGGTAGTGGATCCAGGCTGCTGTCTGTGGGGACCTTTAGGGCTGTGGGTGTGAGGTAGTGGATCCAGGCTGCTGCTGCCTGTGGAGACCTGTAGAGCTGTGGGTGTGAGGTAGTGGATCCAGGCTGCTGCTGCCTGTGGGGACCCGAGCGCTGTAGGTGTGAGGTAGTGGATCCAGGCTGCTGTCTTTGGGGACCTGTAGAGCTGTAGGTGTGAGGTAGTGGATCCAGGCTGCTGTCTGTGGGGACCTGTAGAGCTGTGGGTGTGAGGTAGTGGATCCAGGCTGCTGCTGCCTGTGGGGACCTGAAGAGCGTTAGGTGTAAGGTAGTGGATCCAGGCTGCTGCCTGTAACCTTTCTGACCAGCCTGCCTGGTCCTCTGGTGCTCAGCTGCTCCACAACAGTACTCCTTCTGGCTTAGGATTCAGCGGCTCTGTAGAAACACCTCCTCTTCTCTGTTTTAGATCAAAACCTGTGTGTTCTTGTTCTGGGAGGAGAAAACATCCTGGACTAATGTATGGACCTGGTTCTTTCTTTTTCAGAAATTCCTGCAGACCAGGAAGACAGTGGATGTGAGCCATCAGGTGTCGAGCTGAATGAAATTAACTGTGGACTGAACTATCCATTCCCTTTATTTTGTGGTTTCTCTGAGGGTCCAGGTTCTGTGGTTGATGTAGAATAATCTGGTTTGAATTTGTGCTCATGATGATGGATTTCTCTAAATGTTAAAGAAATGAGTGTACTGTAAAGATGTTTGCTTTCCTCCAAACAGTGAATAAATTGTTTGTACTTATTTGTTGCTTCTTGTTTCTTTTTTTACAGTTAGCTCTATGTCACATTTCCACTGGTTTAACACTAAGGCTCTGTCTGTGGAACATTACTAACATGTTAATTACAATTACATGTCATTTACATGTGAGTGACTTCTAGTTATGATGCAGGGCCGACAGGTTGCACTTAACTTGGCTGTCCACTAACTTTATGGCAAAGTCTTTTTTAAAAGGACCAAGGTATACTGTCTTGACTACCTGCAGAGGCTTTGTGGAGGATGATGCCATCCAAAAAATGTAAACCGAGTCAAGAATCTATGAGGGAGGTGAAGACAGGTATGATGACAACACTTGCCAAAGAAGCAGCAGGTGAAGCAGGCGCTGTTACTAATGAAGACGAAGTTACTAATGATCTGCCTACAAACAGTGATATTCTGGGGGCTTCTGTCTGAATCTGTGTGTCTCTCTCTTCCTTTCTGTGTGTGTGTGTGTGTGTGTATCCCTCTCTCTCTGCCCCCCCCCCCTTTCTCTCCATACTTCTCACTCCCACTCTCTCTCCTCTATCTGTGTCTCTCTAACCCCAACGGTCTCCTCAGATGTCTGTCTAACATGAGTCTGGTTCTGTCTGAGGTTTCTGCCCGTTAAAGAGAAGTTTTTTCTTGCCATTGTAACTTGCTAAATGCTGTTAAGTCCTGTACTCATGGTGGATTAAGATAAGATAAGACTCCTTATCTTGTCTTGATGTTGGGTTTCTGCTAATAAAATTTTATCAACCTCACACTCAAAACAAATGACAAAAAAAAGTTGAACAGAAGGCACTGTGGAAATGCTGAAAATAATATCCAAGGACAAGAAGATCAAGCAAGATCTAGTTTGAGACTGGTTGGCCTCCCTGAAAAAGCAGAAGGTCCAAATAGGCGCAGCTTTCTGGAAAACTGGCTACCAAAAGTGCTGGGGGCGTTTTCATCTCTAACCCAGTTCCTGAAAGGGTGCACAGGATAAGACGGGTGGATCTGAACCCACCTCCAACACCCAGATCAATTTCTATGAAACTTCTTAATTTACTTATAAAGGGACCGTGTACAATTTATCATAAATGTCACTATTTGATTCATTGTGCTAGAGTTAGCTTACGGCTAATTTACATCTGCAGTCACTTGGCAGGTCTGTACCAAAAAACAAACTGTTCTGCTCAGAATTTGAGATGTTTCTTATCTTTTTCCTTGAGTTAATAGTTTTCCTGACATTTTTCATGTCCCTGACTTTTATAATGTGCCTGATGTGTTTCATGTTCCAATTGTTTCTCATGTTTTTCATGTTCCTGATGTTTCTCATGTTTTTCAAGTTCCAGATGTTTGTCATGTTCTTGATGTTTTTTATGCTCCTGATGTTCCTCATTTTCTCCGTGTTCCTGGTGTTTTTATTCTTGATCTTTTTTTGCTCCTGGGGCCTGTACTACGAAGCTGGATTAGCTCTTAGCGAGATAACTTCCTGGATAAATTTCGGGTTTTCCGTGCTACGTATGTGGATCTTTTTTTATCCAGACACGTTGCCCCAGTAACTGATGCTGAACGCCAAACCTGGTCCGGAGCAGGTTAAGTTCCAGGATAAGAGCTCACGGGGTGTGACAGACCACCCGCTGACCAATCGGTTCTCTCGGACGGGCATAAAAAACTGCACAGTCACCAATTTGCTGAGTCCTGGGACCACCCCCTGTCTTTTTGGCCCAACATTTTTCTTATGGGCTGTGAACAAACAATATCTTACTGATCATCATAACTGAGACATTGTCAGGGAGAAGTAGAAATGTGTGCAAATGGAATCTTTCATACTGAGCACTTTGAAGGATGTTTTTATATTTATTTTTAGTTGCTCCCACCTCTTTTTTTCCCCACTGCTACTGCAATTGCAATACAAACTGCCTATGATGAGCGTTTTCCTTGGGATTTGTAGGATAGTGGACTCTTTCTAATTACGAGGTCGGATATGATGCTGATCACACACACACTGACTGACAACATGAATGAATAAGGACCTAACTGCCCGTGTCGTCACACGATGAGATAGGTCTATTAATATCAGCATTTTGGAAATTTACTCATTCACAGAGTCTGCGATTTTTTCCCAGCAATCCCTCCGGCTTCGCCGCAGTCGTGTTGCTCCTAGCCTGGATAATACTGTAGTACTCCTCGCATTTTTGCAGTATTATTTGCTGTTCCCCCGCCTTAAAGTAGGCTGCTCTCTTCTCCATTGTGGAAAGTGCTCCGGGGCCGCTAACCACATCCATTTTATGTGTGCGCGCACAGATCCCAGCCAGATTCACTTGTCGAGTTGATAGCGAGCTTCGTAGTACATCAGATCTGGATAACGGAGATCCGGTGAAGTTCAGCGAGTTGACGCAGAGTTATCCTGGATGACTTCATCCAGCTTCGTAGTACAGGCCCCTGATGTTTCTCACACTTTTTATGTTCCAGATAATTAGGTTTTTGATGTTTTTTATGCTCCTGATTTTTCATGTCTTTTATGCTCCTGATGTTTCTCATGTTACTAATGCTCATGTTCTTAACAATTTTTTTGCTCCTTATGTTTCTCACGTTTCTCATGTTCCTGATGTTAATGTTCTGAATGTTTTGTTTTTTTGCTCCTTATGTTTCTCACGTTTCTCATGTTCCTGATGTTTATGTTCTCTTAAATACAACTGATGTTTGTTGTTTCTCATGCTTTCATGTTTCTGATGTTTCTCATGTTGCTCATGTTTTTCATTTCCCTGACAATTCTAATGTTTCTGATGTTTCTCATGCTTTCGTGTTTTTTAATGTCCCTGATAGTGTTCATAGGTTCCAGAATGAACTCGGGGACTATAAAAACCCAGCCCACTGACCAATGAACCCTCACCAAAAAATGGCTTGTCCTTTTTTAGAGGATCCCGTGGCCATCGGAGCCCAACCCACTCTCTTTTTCTGATGACCACCTTTATGAAAGGTACCAGTTTTCCAGGGAGGGGTTGGTAGTACATGACACTTTCTACAGGTAGTTAAAGGGAATGAAGAACTCTCATTGCCGTAATAAGATCTTCAATGCCAACACTTCCGTTCCATGACAATATTTGATTGCCTGTATTAAAATTGTGACAGGAATTCATGTAGGGCTCATGTGGGCTACATATCACACAAAAGATGTAAACAGGATAGGAATGAACAAATGAATAAATTCATTTAAGAAATAATTTAGGTATGGTGCATGTTACAGTAAAAGTGCATGGTGAACAGTGCTATTTCAGGATGATAATGGCACAAAAGATTTTTTTTGCACAAAACTTACACATTTAGACTGTCAGCCTTATATGTGTGCATGCGCTCATTGCCCAGCTGGATCCACTTATGAGGTTGATAACCAGCGTCATAAAACCGTGTAGCGAGACCGCTGGCTACCGCGCTCAGTTCAGTGAGGTGGCTCCAAGGCTTTCTCGCTAAGCTGAACTTGCTTCGTAGAACAGGGCCCTGCTTTCATGTTGTTTTGTTATGTTCCTTATGTTTCTCATGTTTTGAAGTTTCTGATGTTTCTCATGCTTTCATGTTTTTAAATTTCCCTGATTTTTGTCATATCTCTTATATTTTTCATGTCTCCTCTGTTTCTTTTGATGTTACTGATGTTACTGATGAGTTTTTGTTCATGATGTTTCTCATGTTTTTTATCTGTTTAATGTCCCAAATAACTTTCATGTTCCTGATGTTTCTGATATTTCACATGCTTTCATGTCTTTTTAATGTCCCAGGTGATTCTCATGTTTTCAATGTTTTTTATGTTTGTCCATTCATCCATCCTCTGCGGCTTATTCGGGGTCGGGTCACAGGGACAGCAGCCTAAGCAGGGAAGCCCAGACTTCCCTCTCCCTAGCTACTTCTTCCAACTCTTCCCGGGGGATCCCGAGACATTCCCAGGCCAGCCGAGAGATGTAGTCTCCCCAGCGTGTCCTGGGTCTGCCCCGGGGTCTTCTCCCGATGGGATGTTCCCTGAACACCTCACCAGGGAGGCGTCCGGGAGGCATCCTCATCAAATGCCCGAGCCACCTCATCTGGCTCCTCTCAACACGGAGGAGCAGCGGCTCTACTCTGAGCTCCTCCCGGATAGCCGAGCTTCTCACCCTATCTCCAAGGGAGAGCCCGGCCACCCTACGGAAGAAGCTCATTTCGGCCGCTTGTACCCGACATCTTGTTCTTTTGGTCACTACCCAAAGCTCATGACCATAGGTGAGGGTGGGAACGAAGATCGACCGGTAAACAGAGAGCTTAGCCTTCCAGCTCAGCTCCCTCTTCACCACGACAGACCTGTGCAGAGCCCGCATTACTGCAGACACTGCACCAATCCACCTCTCGATCTCTCACTCCGTCCTTCCCTCACTTGTGAACAAGACCCTGAGATACTTAAACTCCTCCACTTGGGGCAGGATCTCCTCGACCTGGAGAGGGCAGTCCACCCTATTCCGGCTGAGGACCATGGACTTGGATTTGGAGGTGCTGATTCTCATCCCAGCCGCTTCACACTGGGCTGTGAACTGATCCAGAGAGAGTCGAAGGTCACGGCTTGATGAAGCCAACAGGACCACATCATCTGCAAAAAGCAGTGATCCAATCCTGAGGTCACCAAACCAGACCCCCTCGACACCCTGGCTGAGCCTAGAAATTCTGTCCATAAAAGTTATGAACAGAATCGGTGACAAAGGGCAGCCCTGGCAGAGTCCAACCCTCACTGGAAACAAGTCCGACTCACTGCCAGCAATGCGGACCAAGCTCTGGCACAGGTCGTACAGGGAACGGACGGCTCGTAACAAGCAGCCCGACATTCCATACTTCCGGAGGACCCCCTACAGGACTCCCCGAGGGACACAGTCGAATGCCTTCTCCAAGTCCACAAAACACATGTGGACATGTTGGGCAAACAACTGTGCACCCTATAGGACCCTGCTGAGGGTATAGAGCTGGTCCACACTTCCACGACCAGGACAAAAACCACCTTGCTCCTCCTGAATCCAAGGTTCAACTATCCTACAGACCCTCCTCTCCAGTACCCCTGAATAGGCCTTACCAGGGAGGCTGAGGAGTGTGATCCACCTGTAGTTGGAACACACTCTTCGGTCCCCCTTCTTAAAAAGAGGGACCACCACCCCAGTCTGCCAATCCAGAGGCACTGCCCCCGATGTCCACGCGATGTTGCAAAGTCGTGTCAGCCACGGCAGATCCATAACATCCGGGGCCTCAAGGAACTCTGGGCGGATCTCATCCACCCCCGGGGCCCTGCCACCGAGGAGCTTTTTAACCACCTCGGCGACCTCAACCCCAGAGATGGAAGAGCCCACCCCTACATTCCCAGACCCTGCTTCCTCCAAGGAAGACGTGCCGGTGGGATTGAGGAGGTCCCCACTGAACACAGTGTTTACAGTGCACTGCTTCCCCCTCCTGAGATGCCGGATGGTGGTCCAGAACCTCTTCTGATGCAGTCCAGAGGTTCTTCTCCATGGCCTCACAGAACTCCTCCCATGTCCGGGTTTTTGCCTCAGCTACCGCCTAAGCTGCATTCCGCTTGGCCCGTCGATACCTGTCTGCTGCCTCAGGAGTCCCACACGCAAAAAAGGCATGATAGGACTCCTTCGTCAGCTGGACAGCATCCCTCACTACTGGTGTCCACCAGGGGGTTCGGGTATTGCCGCCCCGACAGGCACCAACCTCCTTACGGCCACAGGTCCGATCGGCCGCCCCAACAATGGAGGCACGGAACGAAGCCCATTTGGACTCAGTGTCCCCTACCTCCCCCCGAACACAGCTGAAGCTCTCCCGGAGGTGGGAGTTAAAGCTCTCTCTGACAGGAGACTCTGCCAGACGTTCCTAGCAGACCCTCACAATACGTTTGGGTCTACCAGGTCTGACCGGCATCTTACCCCACCATCGGAGTCAACTCACCACCATGTGGTGATCAGTTGACAGCTCCGCCCCTCTCTTTACCTGAGTGTCCAAGACATGTGGCCGCAAGTCCGATGGCATGACTTCAAAGCCGATCATCAAACTGCGACCTAGGGTGTCCTGCTGCCAAGTGCACATATGGACACCCTTATGCTTGAACATGGTGTTCGTTATGGACAATCTGTGACGAGCACAGAAATCCAACAACAAAACACCTCTCGGGTTCAGATCGGGTGGGCCGTTCCTCCAAATCACGCCCCTCCAGGTATCACTGTCATTGCCGACGTGAGCATTGAAGTCCCCCAGTAGGACGAGGGAATCCCCAGATGGAGCACTCTCCAGCACCTCCAAGGACTCCAAAAAGGGTGGATACTCAATTTGAGCTCAATTTGTTTGTGCTTTGAGGGTCTGTACTCCATGGGCTCTAATTTCATAGACCAGACGCAAGCGCAGGCGCACCTGCCCTGCGCCGGCCTTGGCGCCTTGCGGCCGAGGCGCAGTGTCTGATTGGTCTGACTGATCCCCAGTACCGCGGAAACAGTGCTGGTAGGGGAGACGGTCAGAGCCGCTGTGCCTGCAGCAGGTCAATGGAGAGCGGGGCACATCGGAGGACACGAAGCGCGTCACCTTGTGGGCCAGCTCCCGGGACAGATGTAATCTGTTCCTTTGTCATTAATAGGAATAAAAAATGAAGAGGCAGTTACACAGCTGGCTTATCCATTCAGAATACTTTTGATCCACCTGCACTCCTGGTTTGTCATCGCCAAATAGCAGAACCTTTGGTGATATACTGTATACTCTCCCAGAGTCTCCACCTCATCCTCCTTACAATAATGTTCATCATCTTTTTAGATCGCGTTAAAAATAAAGACTAAAACAGAGAAATATGGGAAATCACGGGTAAATCCTGAGTGACAAACATTTATTTTGTCTGTTTTTTCTTTGTCTTTTCTCTCCCTCTTTTCTTTGAATTAAATGAAATGAGAGAACCAGATATATACTCAGTATCAGATGTTAAGGCTGTTTATTGTTTAATTGTAAGATGTGCATCAAACTTCCAGCTGCCGTCAGGTTAACTTTCCATTATGACAAACGGCTTTAATCTGACATCAGATGTGACGGGACAGTTAATATAGATATAAATGTATATACTGGTTCAGACGGTTACATTAAATAGTGATTGCTGTGATTGTTTACTGCATTAAAATGTGCCTGACACTCTGGAAACCTGCCTCTGAGGCTTTGATGACATGTGCGCACATGTGCGCCTGTCACCAAATTACAGCTGCGTGGGGTGCGCTCCACCTTGCGCCGAGGATAGACCAGGTTGGAGCTGGAGAGCTTTCAGTGCCAGGCTTGCGCCCCCTGCGCTGCGCCAAGTGTCTGTGCTCAAAGTGTCACTGCTCATAAGTTCTGTGCTCAGGGTGTCTGCGCTCTAGGGGTCTTTTCTATAAGTGTCTGTGCCCTGTGTGTCTGTGCTTATAGAGACTGTGCTCAAGTGTTTGTGCTTGAAGTGTATTGCTCAGGGTGTCTGTACTCAGAGTGTCTGTACTCAGGGTGTTTGTGCTCAGGGTGTTTGTGCTCATAGTGACTGAGCTCAGAGGGTCTGTGCTTATAGTGTCTGTGCTCAGGGCTCTACACTAACTTTTTCACTGGTAGCACTGCCACCAACTTTCTCAGTTGGTCACACCAGCACATGATTTGGCCGCACCATTTGTTTATTTATCTATTTATTTATTTATTGATTGATTTATTTGTGTGTAATAACTCTAGCTATGATTTTGCGAAATATTTGACTGTAAATTTGAAGTGTGTCTGCAACAAGCCCTGGCTGACAAAACAGGTAATTTCTTTTATGTAACTTTAAAAGAAGACAATAAAAAAGCTTCTTAAATAAAAGCAAATACTAACAGACATGCATGTGTGTACATATCAGGGTTCTTATAGTTAACAAAAACATTTTCGTTGAAAAAATAAAAAAACAAAAACAAGGCTTTACATAAAACAATGACTAAAATTCTTAAGTGAGTTTACAAAACTTACTAAAATAACCTAAAATGACAGAGAAAATGTCTTTATTTTTTGTCTGTGTCAATCTGTGTCATACATAAACTCGTTACTTTTACCGATGGAGAGAGGGGTCTACATACAGGGCTGAGGTGGAGCAACTGGGTGATGCAGAGATAACAACCTGCTCCTCAACACAGCTGAGACCAAAGAGCTGATCATCGACTTTCGGAGGACTAAAACAGACATTCCACCCCTACACATCAATGGGGAATGTGTAGAGAGGGTAGAGGACTTCTGCTTTCTGGGAGTCCACTTAGAGAAGGTCCTGACCTGGACTGTGAACACCTCTGAGCTACTGAAGAGGGCCCAGCAGAGACTGCACTTCCTGAAGGTGAAGTTCTTTATTTTCCTGATTTAGGATTTTGTTGTTTTGTCTCTGTACAGGCTGAGTCTCTCTTCCTGGTGAGTCACAGAGCAAACAGGAGTGTCAGAGAAGCTGACTGACAGCCAGAGAAAGAGATGCATACCTGTACCTGAACAGCTCTACCTGTCGAGCAGGTTGGGTTGGATAAACTTTGCAGGTGGGGGGTTAGGAGGGTGGGGTTAAGGCATGACAGAGGAAAGAGAGCCAGAAAAAAAGGAGAGGAATGCAGCAAGCGACAAGCAAACACAAGGATTACAAGACAGAGAAGAGACTAGAGAGAGGGACAGAGACTAATAAGCTCCTTCTGCTTCCTGAAGCATATCCTCACTGAACCAGGTAAGACTGCCTGCAGCTCGTCTTCTTCATCAGGACTCTGTCTCACATGCTGTCACTTCACTGGTCATTATAATCATCATCATCATTATCATCAGTGTCCGGGCAAGGCTCTCAGGGATTTCTCCCCTGATGTCAGGTGTCCTGTGATCTGCAGAGACAGATAGGACAGTAGAAACCAGATCTGACGCCATTAACCGAAGTTCTCAGTGAGGTCACAGTGTGTGGTCCAGTGGGGATAGAGAGAGCTGCTGTTGGTCCAGATTGGAGTCATTTTAAGGACAATGTCTCTGTTATTATTGACTGTTAGTGTGAATCCATTAAATGTGTGGGTGTGAAAGAAGCGCTGTCAGTGAAAGTGGAGTGATTACTGACTCAGTGTGTGTCAGTGATGGTTTCCCTGCAGACTAGTCCCTGCAGATGCTGAAAGCACTCTAAGTGAAAGACGCCCTGATTGGGGAAAACCTCTTGAAGATTACAGTGACTGGAGGTTTTTACCTCTCCTACAGACCCTGTGACTGATCAGGGATTACATAACCCAGCACTGAATGCTGCTGCTGACAGCTGATGGAGAGTTGTGTTGTGTAACCTCAGCACAAACCTGAGACATGTGGACAAAGTGAAGCCAGTCAAAAAATGTGTTTAAGGCGTAACAGACCTTCCAGCAGGATTGAGGTGTCACAAGGTGTGCACAGGATGTCCACATTTCTTATCTAACCTGAACCCTAACCCTGCGCCACGTTTACAACCAGAGGATCACAGTTTAGTTCCCTTCATGCCCAACGTTGAACACTGATCTGGATCCTGACGGAGACCCCTGTTTGTGTCAGTTGGTCTATATTTCTGCACATTTCAATGAAGCTTACGGATACGGGCCAAATGAAGCAGTACCACAGGGAACTCTAGGGGCATAAAACAAAGCTCTCGTGAGACAGGAAGAAGAAATAACTGCAGTGATATATTTAACAGCCTCATCAACCACCACCTTCTCCAACGCTGTCTCATTTTGTCTTTATGCTAGAGCTACATTAGCAACGCTGCCTCCACAGTCTGTGTTTGAGTTTGTTGTTCAATTAAACCTTTGACTCTGCCCCCCCCCCACTGGATGTATTGGTTAGAAGCAACGCCAACTTACAGGATGCATGGAAGCAGTGACGGTGGCATGGTTTGAAAAGGACAAAGATATTTTGTGGAGCAACTACCAATCAGGATTTTATATCCCTCACCTCAACACACTGCTTTCATTCCTCATGTCCAAACAGGCCCCGCCCTCTAAGTGTGTTTGTGTTTGTGTGTGTGTGTGTTTGTGTGTGTGTTTGTGTGTGTGTTTTCTTAAGTGTGATTCTGTCGTCAGGTATAAGAAGCTGAGTAAACTCACCTCAACACACTGCTTTCATTCCTCATGTCCAAACAGGCCCCGCCCTGTGTGTGTGTGTGTGTGTGTGTGTGTGTGTGTGTGTGTGTGTGTGTGTGTGTGTGTGTGTGTGTGTGTGTGTGTGTGTGTGTGTGTGTGTGTGCGTGCGTGTGTGTCTGTGTGTGTGTGTGTGTGTGTGTGTGTGCGTGTGTGTGTGTGTGTGTGTGTGTGTGTGTGTGCATGTGTGTGCATGTGTGTGTGTGCATGTGTGTGCATGTGTGTGTGTGTGGCTCAGCCAAAAACACATGAAATGAATTAACCTCTTCAGCTCCTGTGTGTGGGTCAGCTCTGAAGCTAATGGATTAATAGTCCATGACTCACTGCAGCCACACTGACTGAGGTTCCCTTGTTCTGGCACCTTGCGCCCTGTTCCCTTCTCCCTGTACACTATGCCCTGTACCCCTTGCCCTGGCCCTTCTCCCTCAACCCTGTTCCCTGCTTCCTGCTCCCTGTTTCCTTCTTATGGCTCTGTGTTCCCTTCTCCATGCGGCCAGTACCTTTCTTTCAGTCCATCGCCCCCTGGGCCCTACTTCTTGGTCTGTGTTCCCCATTCGCTCACTGCACCATGTTACCTATTCCCTGCTGCCTTTTTTCTTCTCCCTCTGTCCTTCCCTGCACCCTGTTCCTTTCTTCCTGCCCCCTGTTCCCCGCCACCTGTTTCCCTTTCCCTGCACCCTATTCCCCTTTTCCCATCTTCCTGTTCCCTTCCCATTGCTTTCTGTCCCTGCACCTTGTTCACTGTGCCCTGTTTCCTGCTCCCTACACCCTGTGCTCTCTTTCTTGGGCCCCATTCCCTTCTCCCTGCGCCCTGTTCCCTTCTCCCCACACCGTATTCCCTGCACCCTGTTCTCTTCTTCCTATACACTATTCCCTGTACCCCTTGCCCTGTCCCTTCTCCCTCAACCCTGTTCCCTGCTTCCTGCTCCCTGCACCCTGTGCTCTCTTTCTTGGGCCCCTTTCCCTTCTCCCTGTGCACTGTTCTCTGTACCCTTCCCCCTGCTCCCTTTTCTGTGTGCCCTGTTTCCTGTGCCCTGTTCCCTTCTCCCTGTTCTCTGCTCCCTGCTCCTTGTACAGGTCTTCCTGCCCCTTGTTTCCATCTCCCTGTCTTTTTTCCCTGTGCTCTTCTCCCTGCCTTCTGCTCCCTCTACAGGTCTCCCTGCTCCGTGTTTCCATCTCCCTGTTCCCTTATCCCTGTGCACCCTTCCCTGTGCCCTGCTCCCTGTTCCTGTCTCTCTGTGCTCTGCTACCTTCCCCCTGCTCCCTGTGTTTTCTTCCCACTCTTCATCAAATATGTCTCATCAGCCAAACTGGGTTTCAGATCAGAGACCATAGCTTTAAGAAGTCAGGGTTGGCCTCAGGAGGGCGGTAGATGGAGGTTAAAACGGTGGGAGTGGTCCCATTAACTAGTCGGTTGATGGATTCAAACGAGACATGGGGAGGTATGGTAACAGATGATACTTTCCACTTCTCGTTGTGAAGTATCGCAAGACCACCGCCCTGGCCAGCCAAACAGATGGGGGTTGACAGGTGTAAACAAACCCCGGCAGGATAGTTTGATAAGATGAGAAAAGTCATTCAGCTGCTGCCAAGTCTCAGTTAAACAGAAGAAATCGAACTTACGGTTGGTGGTCTGGTCATAGAACAGTGGTCCTTTGTTGGTGAGCGAGCAGGTGTTGAAAAGCCAGAGGCTAATACCATCGGCGGGTTTAGCGTTAGCCCACCTTTTGAGAGCAGTGACAGGACGACCAGAAAGAAAACATGGGCTTTGAGTCATCTGAGATGAAGTGGCGATGAGACCCATGGTGGATGTATTTACAAAAGGGAAGCCCGGGTGAAGGTGCAGCACTGGCGGCTTGGCAAGGCGGCGTCGCGGTTGAAGAAATTCCACCGCTGTGTACTGGAGTATCGGTGTCACAGGGTAAAAGATGAAGCAGGGAATGATCCAGGTGAAGAGGATCCATGACCACGACCTGAGGATCTTCATGGTGGTTAGACTGGTGCCAGAGTGTGTGGGAGAGCAGCCCAGACAGAGAGCCAAACAGGACACAGGTAAACTTGAATGATTAATTGCAGTTTAGAAGTTATGACACATACCAATCTGTATGAGATACAAGTGGGATGAGCTGAGGTCCAGAAACGACAATGCCTGAGCAGGGGCAACAGCATCAAGCAAACAAACAAAATCCACTCAGAGTTTGCAGGGAGCAGTGTACCAGTGTTTACTCCCTGAAACCAAGGAGGGTTGGTTATGTCTCTAAATGAATCAGAGTTAATGCAGACTGGAGCAGGGGGGTTCGTGGTCCTGGAGCCGGTCTAGTTATGTTTCTTTATGACTCTGTCTTACAAGCGGTTCTAACTTTTGTATGAAGAAACAGGAGACCAGATCCTACTACTGGAGGGGTCAGTTTTTGCCTGATGGAGAACTTCATATAGTCACTAGGTCAGGGTCTGCTTTGTGGTAGTCTTCAAACTTCTAATGGGAGACGAGTCAGGACTTTCTGCAGAATGTGGTTTGTCCTGATCTCTCTGAAATCTGTCAGGTCTTCCTGAAGTCAACCTGTTGATAGAGTTCAGCATTGATGTAGCTATCATAAACCAGAAGCCCCCCATGCCATGGACTCTTCTGATCCCCAGACCATCAGGGATGCTGGCTTTGAGCTAAGAGCTCGCTGGGTGCTTCCTCTCTCCTTTGGAGCTGAGTTTCTTTGACACAGTGACTCACAGGTTGGTAGTAGCAGGGGCTCTGTAGGTGAAGATGAAGGATAAGCTTTACTGTCTCTTAAAACCTAGGAAGGCTGAGGTCCAGAAGTTAGTGATTTTCGATATCACTGATTTCCTTTCGGATTTGATCCTGAGTAAAATTCAGGCTGGAATCAGCGATACTGATCCAACACGGATACTTAGTGTCAATACATGTAATGTGTCTGGTAACTCTAGAGAAAAAAAAAATTAGTGCACTTTAAATAATACCACTAAATTAAATTTACCAGTATGTTGTTTCATTAAATAAATAAATGCCACAATAATTTCACAAGTTTAATACCTACATTTTGAAGTATTTATTCAACAGTTGAAGTAAAATTAGACAGGTTGTACATTTATAATAGATGTATTTTATAGATTTTTTTTTTTTTTCATGTTTTCTAGAAAATAGTTTCCTTAACTCCTCTAACATGACTGTTTTATTGCAATTGTTCTGTGTAATTTAATGACACCTGGTGTTTGTATCCACTTTTAATGATTAATTCTTTAGGGAACCTTTACTGAATTAATCTAGGCTTTTTTTTCGCCCATGTGAGATTATCTCCTTGACACATGTATTATTACTCTAAACAAACTTGTGCAGTTATTCATTAGAGCATGTAATTGTTTTGTTACTTATTTAATAACCATATCTATTTATTTGAGCATTAGCATCAGTGCTTAGCAACTCTTACAGCTCCACATTTTCTCCCTGTGTACCTGAATAGTGTCTGCCTGCAGCACTAAAGGACTCAATCAGAGACGTCTGCCTTGCCCTAACAGCACCTGACGCTGAGCTCTCCTCCTCCTCTGTCGACCTCGTCATAAACGCCTCGTATTCTTGGTTGTAATTCAACCCAAAGTGTTTTACGAAGTTTGCTGTGGTGCCACAAGTCCTGACTTTTTTCTTCAAATATCACAAACAGCGTCTTTGCTGTTTGTGGAGCTAAAATAGCCCCACACATGTCTTCTTTTGCACTTTACCATTCTGTCCTGTACAAAGTGCCGACTGTAGGCTGAGACTAAGTGAGTAAGTGAGAGGGAGAGACAGACTGAGCAGCATTCAGCTGCACAGACACATTACACACTTAACCAGGCAAAAGAAAAAGTAGTTCCCACAAAACTGCGTATCATTCAGAAATGTTCTCAACAGTTTGGTGACTTTTCACTGTGTTCCTGTTCATAATTAACAGGAGCTCAAATAACTGAAGTATTGAAAGTATCGATATTCTGCTTTTAGAATTGATTTGAAGGGCACAGAGAGCTGGTATCAAGAGTACCAATATTTCACTATTGATCCGCACATCACTTCTACTCGCTAAGTGGCAGACATCAGGATGTGGGCTGGTATCCACCTGTCTGATTCTGTCAAACAGGTGACAGGTTCTGCCTGATTGTGTAATCCTCTGCAGTGTCGCTCCATCTGATAAAGCACAGCAGCAGAAGGTCTTTTATAAGTCCTTCTATGGTCTTACATAAGCCAGCAGAACCAGTCGGGGTTGTTTCAGAGACCTCTTCCTGAAACAAGTCTATTGGAAGGCACGTTCACAGTCTTTGAAGGCTCCTAGGAAACCTGAAATCTGGCTGTAATCTGTCAGTTTCTCTAACATAAGCCACAGCTAGCCACTAGCTAACAGTAGCATTCCTCCAGTTCCTAGCTTACCACTGTTTGTTAGCAAGGAGGAAGAGCTGAAAGTCCTGGCTGACCTTAACGTTAGGCAGGTATTAGCTTAGCTGTTGAGCCCAAGCTGTTGAGTCAATCAATTAATCTTTGTTTGTATAGCGCCAAATCATAACAAACGTTATCTCAAGACACTTTACAAAAACATTTACAGGTCTAGACCCATAAATGGTCATTTGCTGCAATAATACAAAGTTGTAGCAGCTGGAGTCTGACAGATCCCGATCCCTATCCTGATCACGTGATCGGGATCGGGGCATCTTTTAACGATCGGAGATCGGGGGAGACAGAATCGGAAAAAGCCTGGGGCCTTAGTTCTTGTTTTTAATTAAAATGTGTAGATAGAACATCATCATTCATTTTAGAATATAACTTTATTTGTCATTATAACAAGTACAACGATATTGCAAACAAGAAGTTGCAACCTTATTGTCACACTCATACAAGGTAATCTTGTGGTGCACCACTGAGAAGCTTTATTCTTATTTTGTTGATCCAATGCTGCACTAAGTGGAGAAAAAGAGTTATATCCATGTTGGCTAGAATGATACCTTCATTCAAATAAAATACAAAAAACTCAAAGGACAACTTGTAGGAGTTTTTTCTTTTCTTTTTTCTAATACATTGCTGAAAGATCGGATCGGGAAATATTGGGATCGGCAGATATTTAAAATAAAAAAAATCGGAATTGGATTAGGAGCAAAAAAAAGGTGATCAGGACATCCCTACTCAAGACCAAAGTAGGGGTGGCAGCTGTGGGTCAGTTTTTTTTGTCAGCATTCGGATTGTAGTGTTGTGCCACAACAGTTCTGTGCATCGTGTTGAGATTTCTTCCTTCAGTTAATAAAGTTATTACTGCTCTTGATTTTTTAGTCGTGTAAAAAAGCTTAGGATTTAAGCATCTGGTTTGTCCAATAGGGGTTCTATTGAGAAAGTACCAGAGCACACCTTTGACCAAGGGCGTAGGTTTGGTCTCAACATTGGTAGGGACAATATAACAGCATACCCTGCATGTACACTTTTTGCTGGGGACTGGACATTAATAAGACCAAACAGATTGGGTGGACGGGGGTCAGGGCTACATTTCTCACAAATATGAACCTAATGGATATACAGGCTAAATGATCGATGCAAAATAAATCTGTATTGACTTATACTCACTTTCATATGTATTGGTTCACCTGATACACCATTAGATTCAAACCCTTTATTTTCAAAAACTACTATAGAAACATTTTGAAAACTTCCAGAATAAATGTCTGGATTTTATTAGCAAATTTAAATTGCAATATTTGAACATAACTTAAATTATATTAACTTACACTATACAAAGTTGTTAATAATCTCTTAACTGAATGCAAAAATAAACATTTGTCCTAAGACCACTCAACATTGTCTGTCTTAAAAATAAATTAAATATAACTGAAAAACGTCTTAGAGAATAACAAAAATAAATAAAAATGGAGCCTTCCTTCAGGTAAAACACTACTGCTTTTGTCCACAAGCACAGCCAAACTCATAGACTGCACCGCTCCTAGAACTGCATTGATCATCCAAAAACGCATGTTTTTCACCAATATTCCATCATAGTCCGCTCCGGGTTTGTTAAGCTTATGCTCCAGGCTAGAATAGGACCCTCAAACAGACCAGACTGAGTGACTGAACAAAGGTTTTTTTTCTGTATCCAAAAAACCAAGAATGCAGGAGGGCTGGGCACAGTGGCAGACTGGCGGTGAAAATGCCGAGGCTAGAGGCAAACAGACAAAAAACAAGGTAGTTAGTAAGAGCCAGAAAGTCTGACAAATCTTGAAACGCTGTTCTAAAGGTTACCAACAAGGTAGCTGATGAACTGGCGGCGAGTGAAGATTCAGACTGGGTTTCATACTGCAGAGGAGAGTGGTGGCTGATGAGCTGATGACTGACAGGTGAGCAGATGGCACAGGTGAGGTGATAGGAGGTGGTGCCCAGCCCACAGTGACAAATACAGAGGGAAACGGACAAACACAGACAAGAGGGGAGGGGCAACAGAGGAGAAACAAAGGGGGAGATACTGCAGATCCTAACAGGGTTAGATATCGATGATCTGCTGAAGTCTGTGTCACTCCAGACAGCACCGTGTGGCTGTAACGACCTCTGAACTGACGAAGACTTTGTTTACGCTTGCCCCTCAAAGAAAGAAGTCAACTCTCTAGAGAGTACTGCGCATGCGCAGTATGCTAACTCTGATGCAGGTCGCACTTTCAGTAGCAAATTTAGTGGTGTGTTCCCCACCTCCACAACATTGACGTCTTTTTACATTACTTACAGTGGCTGCTGCTGGCCGAAAAAGACTTCTAATATCCCTCCTCTTCGAAGGAGGCGGCATGTGGTCGGCACGTATTTCTGTCGGGGTGAGTGAGTGTGGGTGTGAGTGTGTGTGTGTGTGTGTGTGTGTGTGTGTGTGTGTGTGTGTGTGTGTGAGTGTGTGTGTGTGTGTGTGTGTGTGTGGGTGGGGGTGGTGGTGGGGGGAGTCATCAGCCAATCTAACGTGCGTTTGAGGAAAAAAAAAAATGGACCGGTTCAATTCCCAGCTTCCCGTGCATGAGTGGGTTCTCTCTGGGTACAATGGTTTCCTCCCACAGTCCAAAAGCATGCTCACCAGGTTAAGTGATCACTCTAAATTGTCCCTAGGTCTGAGTGTGTGCGAGAATGGTTGTCTGTCTCTTCGTGTCAGCCCTGGGACTGACTGACAACCAGTCCAGGGTGTACCCCGCCTCTCGCCCAATGACAGCTGGGATAAGCTCCAGCCACCAATAGGATAAGTGGTTCAGAAAATGAATGAATGAATGAGTTGGACCAACTCATTTTTGTTCTATTGCATGGTTCTGAGTTTGAGCTGGGGCTAAATGTATTTATTGGATGGAAATCCTGCACATTACTTAACTGAGTTCATCCAAAGAGTAATTTTTGTGAGTTTTCTTTAACATGTTACAAGTACTCAATTAAAACATGTTCACATAAGGAGTGTGATCCTAGATTAACTCATTTTATTTAAGTCAATTCAAAGACCTACCAATGCCCATTTTGGAGTGTAGATGGGTCTGTACCAAACAGGCAGAGGTGTCTGTTAAACATGAGGGACATTTAATAAGTCAGAGAACAGATAAACCAATCAAAACCAGGAGTTAACAACCTGACTGTATCTATACCAGGTACAAGGTGTACAGGCACAGAGGGAAGGCAAGACCAGGATCAGGTGTGATGTGCTTCAGTGATCCATTGTGGAAGGGTGATGCGGTGACACCCCCCCAGACGGAAACAGCATCACCCTTTCAGAATAGAGCACATGAAAGAGTGGGGTGTACCCTCAGACATGTATTCTCTCCTAATACCTGGCTCTCTCCTGTGCAGCTGAATGGCGTTACCTGCTGCCTTCCTGTCTGAAGACCAGTTCACCTGCTCCATCTGTCTGGATGTGTTCAACAACCCAGTCTCTACCCCATGTGGCCACAGCTTCTGCCAGGCCTGCATCTCCTCCTACTGGGATGGAGGAAGAAGAGGGGGTGGAGGCGGTGCAGGGACTAAGATCTACCAGTGTCCCCTCTGCAAGGAGTCCTTTCGTAAGAGACCAGAGCTCCACATCAACCGAACCCTGAAGGAAATCACTGAGCAGTTTAAGTGGCTAGCCAGCGCTGGGGTTCTGATGGATGAACCTGACGGAGGCAGAGGAGGAGCTGATCCAACCATGCACCCTCATGAGCACCAACCACTCCTGTCTCCCTCTCAGAGAACAGGGGAGATGCCTGAAAGCATCTTTGCTGAGATGATGACTCGGTTCCAGCAGATGCCGCCGCCTGGAGCACTTCAAACCGTCCACCCCCACCCCAAAAACGCCCAAAGCCCCAGTCAACTTAACACTCGTCCGTCTCTGCGGGCCCAGAACTCCGAGCATCATGACCCACCTCCACCTTACTCACCTCCACACAGGTACCCACACAATGATAACAATGACATTTCTCTCCACAGCGCCTCAAAAAACAAATGTTTACCGAACACACTGATGGTAGGAGAGCAGCAGGGAATCAGGCCGATGACTAACACAGAGTAAAAAACTGAGACAGACATCGAGAAAAATCAAACCGTGACAGAACAAACACCATGCAGAAAATACAGAAGAAGCAGATAAATCCGTTACAAGTGATGAATGAGATGGGAGGAAGGAGTGAGGTCAGTGTTCAAAGACAGATAAGAAACATAAGGGGACAGAAAAGAAAGTTTCAGGAGAGCTCAAGGAGCCTGAACAATAAGAGCACATTTATTAAAATGCTCACAGAGCTAAAAAAAAAAAGCCTGGACAATTAGAGCACATTCCCTTTAAAGCTCACAGTGCTTAAAGAGCCTGAACAGTTAGAGCACTGTCCCTTTAAAGCTCACAGAGCTTAAAGAGCCTGAACAGTTAGAGCACTGTCCCTTTAAAGCTCACTGAGCTTAAAGAGCCTGAACAGTTAGAGCACTGTCCCTTTAAAGCTCACAGAGCTTAAAGAGCCTGAACAGTTAGAGCACTGTCCCTTTAAAGCTCACAGAGCTTAAAGAGCCTGAACAGTTAGAGCACTGTCCCTTTAAAGCTCACAGAGCTCAAAGAGCCTGAACAGTTAGAGCACTGTCCCTTTAAAGCTCACAGAGCTTAAAGAGCCTGAACAGTTAGAGCACTGTCCCTTTAAAGCTCACAGAGCTCAAAGAGCCTGAACAGTTAGAGCACTGTCCCTTTAAAGCTCACAGAGCTTAAAGAGCCTGAACAGTTAGAGCACTGTCCCTTTAAAGCTCACAGAGCTCAAAGAGCCTGAACAGTTAGAGCACTGTCCCTTTAAAGCTCACAGAGCTTAAAGAGCCTGAACAGTTAGAGCACTGTCCCTTTAAAGCTCACAGAGCTTAAAGAGCCTGAACAGTTAGAGCACTGTCCCTTTAAAGCTCACAGAGCTTAAAGAGCCTGAACAGTTAGAGCACTGTCCCTTTAAAGCTCACAGAGCTTAAAGAGCCTGAACAGTTAGAGCACTGTCCCTTTAAAGCTCACAGAGCTTAAAGAGCCTGAACAGTTAGAGCACTGTCCCTTTAAAGCTCACAGAGCTCAAAGAGCCTGAACAGTTAGAGCACTGTCCCTTTAAAGCTCACAGAGCTTAAAGAGCCTGAACAGTTAGAGCACTGTCCCTTTAAAGCTCACAGAGCTCAAAGAGCCTGAACAGTTAGAGCACTGTCCCTTTAAAGCTCACAGAGCTCAAAGAGCCTGAACAGTTAGAGCACTGTCCCTTTAAAGCTCACAGAGCTTAAAGAGCCTGAACAGTTAGAGCACTGTCCCTTTAAAGCTCACAGAGCTCAAAGAGCCTGAACAGTTAGAGCACTGTCCCTTTAAAGCTCACAGAGCTTAAAGAGCCTGAACAGTTAGAGCACTGTCCCTTTAAAGCTCACAGAGCTCAAAGAGCCTGAACAGTTAGAGCACTGTCCCTTTAAAGCTCACAGAGTTTAAAGAGCCTGAACAGTTAGAGCACTGTCCCTTTAAAGCTCACAGAGCTCAAAGAGCCTGAACAGTTAGAGCACTGTCCCTTTAAAGCTCACAGAGCTTAAAGAGCCTGAACAGTTAGAGCACTGTCCCTTTAAAGCTCACAGAGCTTAAAGAGCCTGAACAGTTAGAGCACTGTCCCTTTAAAGCTCACAGAGCTTAAAGAGCCTGAACAGTTAGAGCACTGTCCCTTTAAAGCTCACAGAGCTTAAAGAGCCTGAACAGTTAGAGCACTGTCCCTTTAAAGCTCACAGAGCTTAAAGAGCCTGAACAGTTAGAGCACTGTCCCTTTAAAGCTCACAGAGCTCAAAGAGCCTGAACAGTTAGAGCACTGTCCCTTTAAAGCTCACAGAGCTTAAAGAGCCTGAACAGTTAGAGCACTGTCCCTTTAAAGCTCACAGAGCTCAAAGAGCCTGAACAGTTAGAGCACTGTCCCTTTAAAGCTCACAGAGCTTAAAGAGCCTGAACAGTTAGAGCACTGTCCCTTTAAAGCTCACAGAGCTTAAAGAGCCTGAACAGTTAGAGCACTGTCCCTTTAAAGCTCACTGAGCTTAAAGAGCCTGAACAGTTAGAGCACTGTCCCTTTAAAGCTCACAGACCTTAAAGAGCCTGAACAGTTAGAGCACATCTACCAGAATCAGTTCCTAAGGAAAAGAAAGACATTAACATTCTACAGATTTCTGAACTAAAACATGAAGTTCAAAGCATCATCTGAAGTTTGGCTTCATGGTAAGTGTCTTTTTATCACAACAGCACCCACACTCATAAAGCCAGAACCAGAACCAGAAATGGACTGAAGAAGAACTGGATCTGTTACTTAGACAGTTAACTAGTGTCCAGTGCTACAACCACTGTTTATCTTCACATGTTTAACGTAGCTTCAGAGGGTCAGAGTCTGGGTCCCGGTCTGGGTCAGGGCATGGGCCTTGGTCTGCCTCTGGCCCTGTCCTGGGTCTTGGTTTGGCTCTGGCGCTGGCCCTGGGTCTTGATCTTTCTCTGGTGCTGGGCCTGGGTCTTGGTCTGGGTCTTGATCTTGATCTTGGTCTTAATCTAATTCTGGCTGTGGGTCTGGGTCAGGATTTTCATCTTGGTCTGACTTTGGGTCTGGCTCTGGGTATGGCTCTGGGTCTGGCTCTGGGTCTGGCTCTGGGTATGGCTCTGGGTATGGCTCTGGGGGTGGCTCTGGGGCTTGGTCTGGCTCTAGGTCCGGCCCTGGGTCTTGGTCTGGCTCTGGCCCTGCCCTCACCATCTCCTCAGAAATGAGTTCAGAGCTCAGCCACTGACGATGGCCTGGAACAGAACTTGAAATCTCTCTCAATGCTATCAGGTACACCCTGAGCGGTCCTGCTGACCCCCCCTCCAACGCCCCGCTCTGTCCCGCCCACCTGAGAGGACTGGAGCTCTTCTGTCGCACCGATAACACCTGCATCTGCAGCACGTGTGCTGAGACCCAGGAGCACCGAGGACACCATGTGACCCCAGCCAAGAGAGAGTGGCACATCAAGAAGGTGTGTGTGTGTGTGTGTGTGTGCGTGTGTGTGTGTGCGTGTGTGCGAGTGTGCGTGTGTGTGTGTGTGCGTGTGTGCGTGTGTGCGAGTGTGCGTGTGTGTGTGTGTGCGTGCGTGTGTGTGTGTGTGCGAGTGTGCGTGTGTGTGTGTGTGTGTGTGTTCATGTATCTGTGTGTGTCTGTGTGTGTCTGTGTATGTCTGTGTGTGTGTCTGTGTATGTCTGTGTGTGTGTCTGTGTATGTCTGTGTGTGTGTCTGTGTGTGTGTCTGTGTGTGTGTCTGTGTGTGTGTGTCTGTGTGTGTGTGTGTGTCTGTGTGTGTGTCTGTGTGTGTGTCTGTGTGTGTGTGTGTCTGTGTGTGTGTCTGTGTGTCTGTGTGTGTGTCTGTGTATCTGTGTGTGTGTCTGTGTTCATATTCTTGGCCCTATGCCTGGCCCGTTGGTGGCATCAGGTGATCCACTAATGTGTTTTCTGAAGGTGTGTGAACTTGTCTGCCCCCTGCAGTCTCAGCTGGGTATTTCAGAGGTGGAGCTGAAGGACCTGATCAGTGTGAAGGAGAGGAAAGTGGAGGAGATCCAGAGCTCTCTGAGAGAGATACAGGTGAGTTTCTGCATTTTTCTGGATCATTCTATGTAATTTTCAGCTCTTGTACTAATTCTGAGTGTGACAGGTTGAGTCGACTGACGTGACGTGCTCAGGATCAATTTATACACCCAAGGTTTGGTAAGTGTGTGCAGGTGTGAAAGTGAGCTTGAAAAATAGGAGAACTTGTGGACCTCTAGGAGTCAGACTTAACCAACAGCTGCAGTCTGTGACATTCACCAACCAGAGTCCACAGTCAGGGTCCACAGTCAGGGTCAACAATCACAGTCCAAAGTCGGGGTACACAGTCAGAGCCCACGGTCAGAGTCCAAGGTCAGGGTCCACAGTCAGAGTCCAAGGTCAGGGTCCACAGTCAGAGTCCATGGTCAGAGTCCACGGTCAGAGTCCACAGTCAGAGTCCATGGTCAGAGTCCATGGTCACAGTCCTCAGTCAGAGTCCACGGTCAGAGTCCACAGTCAGAGTCCATGGTCAGAGTCCATGGTCAGAGTCCACGGTCAGAGTACATGGTCAGAGTCCACAGTCAGAGTCCATGGTCAGAGTACATGGTCAGAGTCCACAGTCAGAGTCCATGGTCAGAGTCCAAGGTCAGGGTCCACAGTCAGAGTCCAAGGTCAGGGTCCACAGTCAGAGTCCACGGTCAGAGTCCACGGTCAGAGTCCACAGTCAGAGTACATGGTCAGAGTCCGTGGTCAGAGTCCTCAGTCAGAGTCCACGGTCAGAGTCCACGGTCAGAGTCCACAGTCAGAGTCCATGGTCAGAGTCCATGGTCAGAGTCCACGGTCAGAGTCCACGGTCAGAGTCCACAGTCAGAGTCCACAGTCAGAGTCCATGGTCAGAGTCCACAGTCAGAGACCACAGTCAGAGTCCACAGTCAGAGTCCATGGTCAGAGTCCATGGTCACAGTCCTCAGTCAGAGTCCACGGTCAGAGTCCACAGTCAGAGTCCATGGTCAGAGTCCACAGTCAGGGTCCACAGTCAGAGTCCATGGTCAGAGTCCATAGTCAGAGTCCATGGTCAGAGTACATGGTCAGAGTCCACAGTCAGAGTCCATGGTCAGAGTACATGGTCAGAGTCCACAGTCAGAGTCCATGGTCAGAGTCCAAGGTCAGGGTCCACAGTCAGAGTCCAAGGTCAGGGTCCACAGTCAGAGTCCACGGTCAGAGTCCACGGTCAGAGTCCACGGTCAGAGTCCATGGTCAGAGTCCACGGTCAGAGTCCACGGTCAGAGTCCACAGTCAGAGTCCACAGTCAGAGTCCATGGTCAGAGTCCACAGTCAGAGACCACAGTCAGAGTCCACAGTCAGAGTCCATGGTCAGAGTCCATGGTCACAGTCCTCAGTCAGAGTCCACGGTCAGAGTCCACAGTCAGAGTCCATGGTCAGAGTCCATGGTCAGAGTCCACGGTCAGAGTCCACAGTCAGAGTCCACAGTCAGAGTCCATGGTCAGAGTACATGGTCAGAGTCCACAGTCAGAGTCCATGGTCAGAGTACATGGTCAGAGTCCACAGTCAGAGTCCATGGTCAGAGTCCAAGGTCAGGGTCCACAGTCAGAGTCCAAGGTCAGGGTCCACAGTCAGAGTCCACGGTCAGAGTCCACGGTCAGAGTCCACGGTCAGAGTACATGGTCAGAGTCCGTGGTCAGAGTCCTCAGTCAGAGTCCACGGTCAGAGTCCACGGTCAGAGTCCACAGTCAGAGTCCATGGTCAGAGTCCATGGTCAGAGTCCATGGTCAGAGTCCACGGTCAGAGTCCACAGTCAGAGTCCACAGTCAGAGTCCATGGTCAGAGTCCACAGTCAGAGACCACAGTCAGAGTCCACAGTCAGAGTCCATGGTCAGAGTCCATGGTCACAGTCCTCAGTCAGAGTCCACGGTCAGAGTCCACAGTCAGAGTCCATGGTCAGAGTCCACGGTCAGAGTCCACGGTCAGAGTCCACGGTCAGAGTCCACAGTCAGAGTCCATGGTCAGAGTACATGGTCAGAGTCCACAGTCAGAGTCCATGGTCAGAGTACATGGTCAGAGTCCACAGTCAGAGTCCATGGTCAGAGTCCAAGGTCAGGGTCCACAGTCACAGTCCAAGGTCAGGGTCCACAGTCAGAGTCCACGGTCAGAGTCCACCGTCAGAGTCCACGGTCAGAGTACATGGTCAGAGTCCATGGTCAGAGTCCTCAGTCAGAGTCCACGGTCAGAGTCCACGGTCAGAGTCCACAGTCAGAGTCCATGGTCAGAGTCCATGGTCAGAGTCCACGGTCAGAGTCCACGGTCAGAGTCCACAGTCAGAGTCCAAGGTCAGGGTCCACAGTCAGAGTCCATGGTCAGAGACCACAGTCAGAGTCCACAGTCAGAGTCCATGGTCAGAGTCCATGGTCACAGTCCTCAGTCAGAGTCCACGGTCAGAGTCCACAGTCAGAGTCCATGGTCAGAGTCCATGGTCAGAGTCCACGGTCAGAGTCCACAGTCAGAGTCCACAGTCAGAGTCCATGGTCAGAGTACATGGTCAGAGTCCACAGTCAGAGTCCATGGTCAGAGTACATGGTCAGAGTCCACAGTCAGAGTCCATGGTCAGAGTCCAAGGTCAGGGTCCACAGTCAGAGTCCAAGGTCAGGGTCCACAGTCAGAGTCCACGGTCAGAGTCCACGGTCAGAGTCCACGGTCAGAGTACATGGTCAGAGTCCGTGGTCAGAGTCCTCAGTCAGAGTCCACGGTCAGAGTCCACGGTCAGAGTCCACAGTCAGAGTCCATGGTCAGAGTCCATGGTCAGAGTCCATGGTCAGAGTCCACGGTCAGAGTCCACAGTCAGAGTCCACAGTCAGAGTCCATGGTCAGAGTCCACAGTCAGAGACCACAGTCAGAGTCCACAGTCAGAGTCCATGGTCAGAGTCCATGGTCACAGTCCTCAGTCAGAGTCCACGGTCAGAGTCCACAGTCAGAGTCCATGGTCAGAGTCCATGGTCAGAGTCCACGGTCAGAGTCCACGGTCAGAGTCCACAGTCAGAGTCCATGGTCAGAGTACATGGTCAGAGTCCACAGTCAGAGTCCATGGTCAGAGTACATGGTCAGAGTCCACAGTCAGAGTCCATGGTCAGAGTCCAAGGTCAGGGTCCACAGTCACAGTCCAAGGTCAGGGTCCACAGTCAGAGTCCACGGTCAGAGTCCACCGTCAGAGTCCACGGTCAGAGTACATGGTCAGAGTCCATGGTCAGAGTCCTCAGTCAGAGTCCACGGTCAGAGTCCACGGTCAGAGTCCACAGTCAGAGTCCATGGTCAGAGTCCATGGTCAGAGTCCACGGTCAGAGTCCACGGTCAGAGTCCACAGTCAGAGTCCACAGTCAGAGTCCATGGTCAGAGTCCACAGTCAGAGTCCACAGTCAGAGTCCACAGTCAGAGTCCACAGTCAGAGTCCATGGTCAGAGTCCATGGTCAGAGTACATGGTCAGAGTCCACAGTCAGAGTCCATGGTCAGAGTCCATGATCAGAGTCCATGGTCAGAGTCCATGGTCAGGGACCCAGTCACTTGTGGTGCAGTCTGTCACCACCTGCTGCATATTTAGGAGTTAACCACTGAAACAAAAATCTTCAGAGAAAAGCTCTTCTGCTCTCATTGTTCAATGCACAGTATCATGTCCCATGGTCCCCACCAGAGGAGGATTCTGGGAGTCATCAGCCCTTAGGATTTTCTTTTTCTTTCACTTGTGCGGCGCCCAGGACGCAGCCTTAGTGAGTCTGTGCATTAATCTGAACCGGCATTACTCTGCTTGGCTTGTGTTCTGTTCCTCCAATAGTGTCTTTTTTTTGCCTTCTTAATTTTTGTTGTTTTTTTGTTTTTTTTTTTCCGGATAAAGCAAACAAGCATAAGAAAAGTAGTACAGCTCAAAGATAATGAACAGAGGGTCATACATACATCTTCATGTCACTGTGACAAAGAAAAAAAAAATACAGTCAGTTTTTAAAATAGTGGTTCAAGCCTCTAACGTTGTATACAGAATCCATTTTTCCCAGTTTTGAAAAAAAAGTTTCTGCTCTTAGGTTATGTGAGACAGTCAATCCTTCCATACCTTCAATTTGAGACACAGTATTGATCCAGTCAGTCTTTGTTGGAGGATAGAGTTGAAGCCATTTTCATGTTACAGCTTTTTTACTAGCTGCTAATAAAATCTTTAATACGTACTTATCATTTTAATGAGAAGTGGGTAGGGATGTTACCAAGATTGATTGTGGAAAATCAGCAGTCAATCCCAGGATCAAATATGTCTTGTAATGTCCTAGTTACTTCCCCCCAATAAAATTGGATTTTGGAACAATTCCAAAATATGTGAAAGTGGTCTGCTATTTGTTCCCCGCATTTCCTCCAACATAGACCCCTACCAACCTCCGCTGTTTGGATACCTTTTATTTTTGGGGTCGTAAGGTACCTTGTTCTATTTCTCCAGCAAAAATCCCTCCAGAGACCTGAACCGGTAGAGGTGGACAGCACATACTCAGCCAATCTTCTTCTGAAATAACAAGACCGGATTCTTTCTCCCACTTTAATCGGATCGTGTTTGTTAAATGAGTTTGAGTGGATTGAATCTGTGAATATATAGCTAAAACTAGCTTCTTTGTGTCTTTACCTTTGTACACATCAACAAAAATGTCAACAAGATCAGGATCAAGTTTATCTGGAGGTCTAATTTTCTTATTGAAGTAAGCTCTAGTTTGTAAACATTGGAAGAAGTCCTGTTTTTCGAAGCCATATGAATCAGGTAATTCCTTGAAACTGACACTGGCTTCAAACCACTGCTTAAACCTCCCATCAGTCCTTGCTGGTTCAAAGTCTGGATCAAAAGCAATCCATCGTAACTGTCTCAGTTGTCTCTGAAGTGATGGTGATCTACATTCTTTAAACCACAGATCAAGAGACATTTTTGTCCTCTGGTTTACATGTTATGGTGCATCTCAAAAAGGCATTTACCACCCAGTATGGATTGTAATGGAATATTTACCTGTGATGTTTCCAGATTTTTCCATTTTGCTGTATATTGTGGGTTACAGCAGCATGCCAGGAGTCTTACATGAGCCGCTTTATAGTAGTCTGTTAAGCACGGCAGTGATCTACCTCCTTTCTTTTTGTGGAGTTGTAGGGTTTTATATGGTGGCCGAGACCCGCCACCGATGCAAACAAAAGTACCTGCAAACAATAAAGAGACACTGCAAACAAAAAAAAAAAATCGCCGCTGCAAAAAAAAGAAACACTGCAGCAAATTAAAAAGTTAACGCTGCAAATAAAAAAGGCACGCTGCAACGGAAGTGGATTACTGGGGACTATATTTACAGACGCACCGCCTGAGAGGAGAAGTTGGCGAAGAAGAAGATGGGTGGAAATTGTTAAAAGAAAAAATAAATACATTAGAATGCTAGTGTTTAATGTCACTGTGTGTACTGTCTACTGTGTTGTTTGGTTAGGCCGTGTAGCCCCAGGTTTGATGTCAAACTGGGGGATGCTGGTGTACTGTTAGCTTCAGCTAACACGGGGAAACACAGTGTTTGGCTGCAGTAAGACTACTAAACAGAGGAGAACTGAGTTTGGTAACTTTAATCGAATATGCAGCAAAACACCGTTACATGCACCAACGCACACTCTCACTCCAGGGCAGACTCTACAACTGACGGCTACATAGTTGCGATAACTTATTACTGCCATCGTTGTTGTCATTTTCATGTTTCATAAGCACGCCAACAAGCACGACAAACAAAGATTTTATTTTTTTTGCGTCTCTTTATTGTTTGCAGGTACTTTTATTTGCAGTGTTAACTTTTTAATTTGCTGCGATGTTTCTTTTGTTTGCAGCTTCTCTTTATTGTTTGCAGCAGTTTTTATTTTTGTTTGCAGTGTTTCTTTATTGTTTGCAGCAGTTTTTATTTTTGTTTGCAGTGTTTCTTTATTGTTTGCAGCAGTTTTTATTTTTGTTTGCAGTGTTTCTTTATTGTTTGCAGCAGTTTTTATTTTTGTTTGCAGTGTTTCTTTATTGTTTGCAGCAGTTTTAATTTTGTTTGCAGTATTTCTTTATTGTTTGCAGGTACTTTTTTTTGCGTCGGTGGCGGGTCTTGGCCACCTTAGTTTTAGATTGAAATCTAGGTTGTTTGCTACACAATATAAATCTTGATATCCATTTATTCCATTCATTGAACTGTTTTAAATTAACTTCAACTGGTAAGGATTGGAACAAGTAAAGAAGTTGGGGTAGTACATTCATTTTTAGCGTTTCAATCCTGTTGTGCATATCTAAAGGGAGATGAAACCACCTATCAAAATCTGACGTTATACTCTGATTTATGGCTCCATTGTTACTGTCATATATTTTTGATAAGTCCTTAGGGATGCAGATTCCTAGATATTTAATGGCTGCTGAGTTCTATTTGAATTCAAATCTTTGCATAATGATTTTTGAAGTGTTATAGTTATAGCTTAAGATTTGAGTTCTTTTTACATTTAATTTGTACCCTGAATAGTTTCCAAACTCATTTAATGAAGACATCAGCTTTTGAATACTAACCTCAGGTTCCGAGGCAAAAATCAAAACATCATCTGCAAACAAACAAATCTTTTGTTCTTGACCCCTTACCCTACTCCTTTTATTGTTTGATCCTCTCTGACTGATTGGGCCAAAGGCTCAATAAGCAAAGCAAAAAGGGCAGGACCTAGAGGGCAGCCCTGACAGCATCCTCTCTCTAAATTGATAGTATGGGAGAGTTGTCCATTAATTTTAATCCGAGCATTTGGGGGTGAGTATAGAGTTTTAATGCAATCAATGAAGTTGTCTTGAAACCCAAATCTTCTCAGTGTCCAGCAGTTTCTTATTAAAGAGCAGAGCTCAGCTGGAGCAATCAAAGCTGGTAACATGACTTTTGATTAATCAAATTTGTAATTCATTAAACCTCCCTTTAGAACCCAGAAGAAAACCAGAGATGAACATAACATTAACCTCAAATAAACCTGCAATAAACCTGCAATAAACCTGTGATAAACCTAAAACAATTCTGAAATAAACCTGGTATAAACATGAGGTAAACTTCATGTCATCATGTCTGGTTTTCCACACACAGGCTGCTGCTGAGAGGGAGACTGATGGAGTTGTTTCTTCATTCTCCAAACTGATCACCAGTGCAGAGCGCTGCCAAGCTGAAGTCTTAGAGGTAAATAATGCAGACGGAGAGACAGGTCTTCTTCTTTCCTAAGCAAGTGTAGCGCACCTCCATCAAAGTGTAAGCTAAGTGTTGTCCATCCTGTCTCCTCCAGGTGATAGAGATGAGTCGGCGAGCAGCTGAGCGCAGAGCTCAGAGCCTCCTGAGGGAACTGGAGGAGGAGATATCTGAGCTGAAGAAGAGGACTACAGCGCTAAACCAGCTGGTCCTGTCAGAGGACTATGAACACTTCCTCAAGGTAAGGATCTCTCAGGGGGCTTCCTTCTTTCACAGGGTGGTTACTGATATATGTTAACAGTGACTGTGTTAGCCACAGGAACAGAGTCCATAGTCAGAGTCCATGGTCAGAGTCCACGGTCAGAGTCCAAAGTCAGAGTACATGTTCAGAGTCCACAGTCAGAGTCCATGGTCAGAGTCCATAGTCAGAGTCCATTGTCAGAGTCCATGGTCAGAGTCCATGGTCAGAGTACATGGTCAGAGTCCAAAGTCAGAGTCCATGTTCAGAGTCCACAGTCAGAGTCCATGGTCAGAGTCCATAGTCAGAGTCCATTGTCAGAGTCCATGGTCAGAGTCCATGGTCAGAGTACATGGTCAGAGTCCATGTTCAGAGTCCATTGTCAGAGTCCACAGTCAGGGTCAACAGTCAGAGTCCATGGTCAGAGTCCATAGTCAGAGTCAACAGTCAGAGTCCATGGTCAGAGTCCATGGTCAGAGTACATGGTCAGGGTCCACAGTCAGAGTCCATGGTCAGAGTCCATAGTCAGAGTCAACAGTCAGAGTCCGTGGTCAGAGTCCATAGTCAGAGTCCATTGTCAGAGTCCAAGGTCAGAGTCCATTGTCAGAGTCCACAGTCAGGGTCCACAGTCAGAGTCCATGGTCAGAGTCCATAGTCAGAGTCAACAGTCAGAGTCCGTGGTCAGAGTCCATGGTCAGAGTCCATGGTCAGAGTACATGGTCAGGGTCCGCGGTCAGAGTACACGGTCAGAGTCCACAGTCAGAGTCCATGGTCAGAGTCCATGGTCAGAGTACACGGTCAGAGTCCATGTTCTGAGTCCATGGTCAGAGTCCATGGTCAGAGTCCATGGTCAGGGTCCACAGTCAGAGTCCATGGTCAGAGTCCATGGTCAGAGTCCATGGTCAGAGTCCACGGTCAGAGTCCATGGTCAGAGTCCATGGTCAGAGTCCACAGTCAGAGTCCATGGTCAGAGTCTATGGTCAGAGTCCATGGTCACAGTCCATGGTCAGAGTCCATGGTCAGAGTCTATGGTCGGAGTCCATGGTCAGAGTCCATGGTCAGAGTCCATGGTCAGAGTCCACGGTCAGAGTCCACGGTCAGAGTCCATGGTCAGAGTCCATGGTCAGAGTCCATGGTCAGAGTCCATGGTCAGAGTACACGGTCAGAGTCAATGGACAGAGTCCATGGTCAGGGTCCATGGTCGGAGTACACGGTCAGAGTCCATGGTCAGAGTCCATGGTCAGAGTCCATGGTCAGAGTCCATGGTCAGAGTCCATGGTCAGGGTCCATGGTCAGAGTCCATGGTCAGAGTCCATAGTCAGAGTCCATGGTCAGAGTCCATGGTCAGAGTACACGGTCAGAGTCCATGGTCAGAGTCCATGGTCGGAGTCTATGGTCGGAGTCCATGGTCAGAGTCCACAGTCAGAGTCCATGGTCAGGGACCCAGTCACTTGTGGTGCAGTCTGTCACCACCTGCTGCATATTTAGGAGTTAATCACTGAAACAAATATCTTTAGAGAAAAGCTCTTCTGCTCTCATTGTTCAATGCACTGTATCTTGTCCCATGGTCCCCACCAGAGGAGGATTCTGGGAGTCATCAGCCCTTAGGATTTTCTTTTTCTTTCACTTGTGCGGTGCCCAGGACGCCTTATTGAGTCTGTGCATTAATCTGAACCTGCATTACTCTGCTCAGCTCGCCCTTTGTCAAAAAGCCTCCCAGCAGCTCACTCTGACTGCCACAGACAGCCTTAGTTTAAACACTTTGATGAGCTGATCGAAGAAGGATCATTCTCCCCTCACCTCCTGTCAGTCTGACTGTTTTTAATCAATACATCCATTAATTACAGCGGATCCAACAGCTTCGGCTGTGCCAGCAGACTGTTAGCAGGAACCAGTTCTTGTCCTGATCATCGTCTTCAGTCTGAGCTTTGTGTCCTCGCCATGTAAAAAAGTTGATCTTTGCTTTGGGCTCTGATGTGGTGTGCTTGATCAGATGATTTCTCTGTTCAGTAAACGTTGGTCTCTAAATAAGAGTCAGTTTGAAAAACAACAGTCTGAATAAATCTCAGGAATAATCTAGAAAGATGGTTGACTTTCTCGTGGACTGAGTTTTTTTTTCTGCCTTTGCAGACTTTCCCTGCCCTCTCCAGCCCTCCACCAACCAAAGACTGGTCAGCCATCTCTGTGGTGTCTGAGCTGACCTCTGGGGTGATTCTCAGGGCTGCCACACACATGATGGAGCACCTTCATGAAGAGATGAGGAAGCTGCCAGAAGTCTGTGAGTCTGCAGGGCTCGACTAACTAATATAATAATAATCTTATATAAAAAAATGAACAAGGTTGTGGTCAGAAAACGAGCGTCAGTCACAGAATTATCTTGATCATGTTATTAACTGTGTGAAATGAGCGATGCATCAGCGTGTTCATCACTTCTTTGGCCTGTGTGAACTCTCCTGCATCTCCTGTAAAGATTACAACCCAGCCCATTTCAAGAGGACAAGAGCTAAAATGATATGTGTTTAAGCACAACATGTTCACCCTTCCATTCTGTGAAGTGATGAAGGATGATTGGGAGAAAGAGGAATCACATCAGGAGGAACAGAATTCACTCATCAATGTCAGATGCTCAGTTGAACGGAGGCTAAGCAGCCCAAGCAGCTAACCCAGAGTCAGCCTTGAATGTACCCCTCACTAATTCATTTGCTCACACATTCACCCACTAACTGTGTCCCTCATAAAATCGCTCATCACTCACTTTCTCTCTGTGAGTCACTCACTTGCTTATTCACTCTTTCACTCTTTCACTCACTCATGTACTTACTCATTCACTCACTCACTCACTCACTCACTCACTCACTCACTCACTCACTCACTCACTCACATATTTATTTACTTACCTTTTACTCACTAAATCACTTATATTTTCTCACCCATTCACTAACCCCCTCACTCCCTGACTCACTTACTAAATAACTGACTCATTCACTCACTTATTCACTCACTCACTGACTCACTCACTTAACTATGTACTTGCTTACTCACAAATTAGCTGACTCATTCATCTATCGAATCACTTGCTCAGTCATTCAGTTACTAATTTGACTACCTCACTTGCATATTCACTCACTTACCTATGCACTCACTTACTTACTCATTTACTCAATCAGTCACTCACTCACTCACTCACTAACTCACTCACTCACTTATTCACTCACTCACTAACTCACTCTCTCACCCACTCACTCATTTACTCACTCACTCACTCACTTACTTGCTCACTCACTGACTAACTTACTCACCTATTTATTCACCTACTCACTAGCCTATTCATTCACTCACTCACTCACTCACTCACTCACTCACTCACTCACTCACTCACTCACTCACTTACTCACATATTGATTTACTTACCTTTTACTCACTAAATCACTTATATTTTCTCACCCATTCACTAACCCCCTCACTCCCTGACTCACTTACTAAATAACTGACTCATTCACTCACTTATTCACTGACTCACTGACTCACTCACTTAACTATTTACTTGCTTACTCACAAATTAGCTGACTCATTCATCTATTGAATCACTTGCTCACTCACTCAGTTACTAATTCACTACCTCACTTCCATATTCACTCACTTACCTATGCACTCACTTACTCTCCCATTCACTCACACACAAACTCACTAACTCACCTTTACACTCACTTTGATTCACTTTGGTGAATCAATCATTGGATTGGATCTCTGCGGTCACGTGAGTGTGTGGTATCATTTCCGGTTTTTCCTTTACTCTGGGTACAGCACGGTCGTGTCGTTCGCTCTCAATCTATCTGTTGTTTTACCTGTTACGGACTTTCACTCTTTTCAAACTTACCATCTTATCGATCTATAGTAGTTTACACCAAGCACTCTGCCTTTTTTTCCCACAAGGGTGTATACTTTTTCGGTGTTTCTGACGACTGGTTTTCCTGTTAGCCTTTTAGCTCCCCAGCACTAGCGATGTCTCTCCACTCCAGCTCCAGCTCTCACTCTGACTCTCCTTCTGCGGCTCGTTTCTGCCCGATGTGTCAGATGTTTAGTTATTCCTCTTCCTCCTTTACGGATAATGATATTTGTATTAAATGTAGCTTATTTGTAGCTCTGGAGGCGAGGGTTTCTGAACTGGAGACGCGGCCCCGCACCGAAGCTAGGCCACATTTAGCTAATGCTAGCCAGCCCCCTGTAGCCGGTGCGGGCCGTCTTAGCTTAGCCTCCCCCCCGGCAGATCCCGAGCAGCCGGGATGTAGTGGCTGGGTGACCGTGAGAGGGAAACATAGCCGCAAGCATAAAAACCGCACGCCGGACAGCCGTAACGTTCACATTTCCAATAAATATGCCCCTCTTAGCAACACACCTGCTAAGAAACTCAACACTCTGGTGATTGGTGACTCGGTAGTACGGAATGTGAAATTAGCGACGCCAGACACCATAGTTCAGTGCCTCCCGGGAGCCAGAGCGGGCGACATTGAAGGCAACTTAAAACTGCTGGCAAAGGATAAACGTAGATTTCGTAAGATAGTTATACATGTCGGCGTTAATGACTCCCGACGTCGCCAGTCGGAAGTCACAAAGATTAATGTGGAGTCGGTGTGTGCTTTGGCCAAAACTATGTCGGACTCGGTAATTTTCTCTGGCCCCCTGCCAAATAGGGCAAATGATGAGATGTTTCGCCACATCTCCTCATTCAACCGCTGGCTGTCGAACTGGTGTCCAGATAATGGCGTGGGTTTTATTGACAACTGGCGATCCTTCTGGGGCAAGCCTGGTCTAATTAGCCGAGATGGCGTTCATCCCACTCTGGATGGCGCAGCTCGTTTAACTAGAAATCTGGCTGATTTTATTTGTTTACCCATCTGACAACTCAGAGTGGAGACCAGGCAGCAGAGCAGCAGTCCTACACGCTCCTCTGCGTTTCCCTTAGTGCAGTTTCCCAGCCACTCCTGTTGTAACATAGAGACTGTGTCGGTTCCCCGACCGAGACCCTTTTTCTATAACAATAAAAATAACAATAACAACAATAATTATTATAACAACAACAACTACTACTTTAATAATAATAATAATAATAATAATAATAATAATAATAATAATAATAATAATAAAAAAGGAGTGAATTATGATAATCTTATAAAAATTAAAACTTCCGGTGCGGATGAACCACATGACGTTAAAGTCAAATGTGGTTTGTTAAATATTAGATCTTTATCATCTAAAGCTGTGCTAGTTAATGAACTTATATCAGATTATCACATTGATTTACTTGCTCTGACTGAAACCTGGCTGTGTGAGGGTGAATATGTTAGTTTAAACGAGTCCACTCCTCCCAGTCACCTTAATACTCATAACCCTCGAGACACAGGCCGTGGGGGGGGGGTGGCAGTTATCTTTAACTCTAGCTTTAATATTAGCACTAGACCTAAACTAGGCTTTAGCTCTTTTGAAAGTCTTTTTCTCAGTTTCTTGCATCCAGATGTAAAAACCGCGCAACCGTTTTTGTTTGTTATCGTCTACCGGCCTCCTGGCGCGTACTCTCAATTTCTCTCCGACTTTTCAGAGTTTCTTTCTAATATCGTTCTTCTGTCGGATAAAATTATTATTGTCGGTGACTTTGATATTCATGTGGACGTCGTTGACAATAGTCTTTGTATTGCCTTCATGTCTTTACTGGATTCTTTTGGTTTCACACAGTCTGTGAACCATCCTACTCATCGCTTTAACCACACCTTGGATCTTGTTCTTGCTTATGGCGTGGAACCTGTCAACTTGGCTGTCTTGCCGCAGAATCCTCTTCTGTCGGATCATTTCTTCATTACTTTTGAATTCTTGCTGTCGGATTTCTCACCTGCGAACAAAATCATCTTGTCCAGGAACTTGTCTGACAGAGCTGTAGACATTTTCAAGGAAGCTATTCCTGCTGCCTTGAATTCTTGCTCTACTTTTGCAGAGAGCTCTTGTGCTCCCTCTCAGCTTGATCAACTTGTTGCGGATACCACGGGTTCTCTTCAAGCCGTCCTCGATTCAATTGCTCCGCTCAGACAGAGGACTCTCAGACGACATCGTTCCGCTCCGTGGTACAACGCTCAAACTCGTGAGCTCAAACAACAATCGAGGAAATTAGAAAGAATATGGCGTTCGACTAAAACAACCGAATCCTGCTCGCGTTGGAAAAATAGTCTAAATGAATATAGAAAGGCTTTGCGACTGGCGCGTGCAACTTACTACTCGACTCTTATAGAAGAGAATAAAAACAATCCTAGATTCCTTTTCAGCACTGTAGCCAGGCTGACAAACAGTCATAGCTCTACTGAGCCATGCGTTCCTCTATCGCTTAGCAGTGAGGGCTTTATGAGCTTTTTTAACAATAAGATATTAAAAATTAGAGATAAAATTAGTAGCGTGTTACATGCAACCGTGATAGAACCTTCGATCGATGGCGAATTTGCGGAAACGTCGCTTAGAGCTAATATACTCCTGGACTGCTTCCCGCCTGTGGACCTGTCAGAGCTGGATTCAACTGTCACTTCAGCCAAACCATCAACTTGTCTTCTGGATCCCATCCCAGCTTGGCTGTTAAAGGAAGTCTTTCCCTTGGTCGGATCTTCTTTACTAAGGATGATTAATGCGTCTTTACTGTCAGGCTACGTGCCCCAACTTTTTAAAGTTGCTGTTATTAAGCCTCTTCTTAAAAAGCCTACACTTGATTCAGGCTCTTTTGTCAACTACAGACCGATATCTAACCTCTCTTTCGTTTCTAAGATCTTGGAGAAAGTTGTTGCGAGTCAGCTCTGTGATTTTCTTCATAGCAACAGTCTTTTTGAGGTCTTTCAGTCTGGGTTCAGAGCTCACCACAGCACAGAGACTGCGCTGCTGAAAGTAACCAACGATCTACTTTTGGCTTCAGACAGTGGTCTTCTTTCTGTGCTTGTCTTGCTTGATCTTAGTGCCGCTTTCGACACTATTGATCATTGCATTCTTCTGCGGAGATTAGAGAGTCTTCTTGGTATCTCAGGAACCGCTTTAGCCTGGCTTCGATCGTATCTTTCGGATCGACATCAGTTTGTTCATGTGAACAACGTCTCTTCTTCTCACACCAGGGTGCAATATGGAGTTCCTCAAGGTTCAGTGCTCGGACCGATTCTTTTCATCTTGTATATGCTTCCTCTCGGCACTATATTGAGGAAACACTCCATAAACTTTCACTGCTATGCAGATGACACTCAGCTTTACTTGTCAATGAAGCCTGAAGAAACCAACCGCTTATCTAAACTTGAAGCATGCCTCAAAGACGTAAGGTCCTGGATGAGCAGAAACTTCTTACTGCTGAACTCAGAGAAGACTGAAGTCATTGTTCTTGGACCTAAACATCTCAGAGAAGCTTTCTTGAACAACATCGCCGCCTTGGACGACATCAGCTTGGCTTCCAGCACCACTGTCAGGAACCTGGGAGTTCTTTTGGATCAGGACCTGTCCTTTAACTCTCACATCCAACAGGTCTCAAGGACGGCATTTTTTCATCTTCGCAATATCAAGAGAATTAGACACATCTTGTCTCGGAGCGACGCTGAGAAACTGGTCCATGCTTTCGTTTCTTCTAGGCTGGACTACTGTAACTCTCTTTTATCCGGCTGTCCTAATAAGTCTATTAGGACTCTTCAGCTGGTTCAGAATGCTGCCGCTCGGGTACTGACTTGGACTGGGAGGAGAGAGCACATCTCTCCAGTGTTAGCGTCTCTACACTGGTTACCTGTAAAATCTAGGATAGAGTTTAAAATTCTTCTTTTGACTTACAAAGCGCTTAATGGCATCGGGCCATCGTATCTTAAAGACTTAATTGTTCCGTATAATCCGTCTAGGTCTTTGCGTTCTCAACATGCAGGTCTGCTCGTTGTACCTAGGGTCTCTAAAAGTAGTATGGGAGGTCGAGCCTTTAGTTATCAGGCTCCTCTTCTTTGGAATAACTTACCGGTTGAGGTCCGGGGAGCAGACACGGTATCAACCTTTAAGAGTAGACTTAAAACTTTCCTTTTTGATAAAGCTTACAGTTAGAGCTGGATCAGATCTGAACCAGCTCTTAGTCATGCTGCTATAGGTTTAGACTGCTGGGGGGAACTGACACACAGGGCTCCTGTTTCCCTCTTTTTCTGTCAGTCTAACTTCTAGTCTTACTGTCCTGTTATAGTTACTGACCATACACCTCTCTGGGAGGGTCTGAGTTTGGCTTGTAGGTTCCTGGGGATCGGCGAAGAAGACGGCCTGCTGCTGTGCTCCTGTACGACACCAGCTACTACAGCTTTGGAGTTGGCCTGCTGGTTTCACCTTAACTGTCGCCACAGCGCCAAACTTCAGACTGCGTCTGTTTCTCTCTCTCTCCCTTTCTGTGTGTGTGTGTGTGTGTGTGTGTGTGTGTCTGTGTGCGTGTGTGTGTGTATCCCCCCCCCCCCCCCCCCTCTCTTTCCCACTCTCTCTCCTCTATCTGTCTCTCTCTAACCCCAACACAGTCGAGACAGATGTCTGTCTAACATGAGTCTGGTTCTGTCCGAGGTTTCTGCCCGTTAAAGGGAAGTTTTTCCTTGCCATTGTAACTTGCTAAATGCTGCAAAGTCCTGTACTCATGGTGGATTAAGATAAGATATGACTCCTTATCTTGTCTTGATGTTGGGTTTCTGCTAATAAAATTTTATTAACATTTACGGGTCTAGACCTGTAAATGTTTTTGTAAAGTGTCTTGAAATAACATTTGTTATGATTTGGCGCTATATAAATAAAGATTGATTGATTGATTGACTTTCTCCCTCCCTCCCTCCCTCGCGCAACACTTTCTCACTCACTTGCCTATTTACTTACTCATCACCTTACTTACTTACTTACTCACTCACTCACTCACTCACTATCTTACTCATCTTTTCACTTGTTCACCTTCTTGCTCCCTCACTTACTTACTACTATATTTGCATCACTTACCCATTTACCCACTCCCTCACTCATTCCCTCGCCCATTCACTTACTCTCTCTCTCGTTCACTCACTCACCCACTAATTTAGACACTGTCTCACTCCCTCACTCCTTACCTGTTACTCACTGTCACACTCACTCAATCACTTAACTATTTACTCTATAACTCACACAATCACTAATTTGTTCACTCACCTTTCCAATAATGTACTCACCTTATCACTTGATCACTCACTCACTGATCCTCTTACTCACTTGTTTACTCACTCACTCACTTACTTTCTAATTTACTCATTTACTTACTTACCTATTAACTGACTTACTCACTCATTCATTCACTGGTTGACTGACTGACTCACTCATTAACTGACTTACTCACTCACACATTTTACTTGCTCCCTGACTCATTAACTTTCTGCCTTACTCCCTCACTCAAAAACTCACCCAATAACCTTTTCACTCTCTCAATCTCTCACCCACTGGCTCCCTTAATTACTTACTTTTTCACTTACTCACCTATTAACTCACTCAGCCACTCACCGACTGACTAATTTACTCACTCATTCACTCAATCACTGTCTTACTCACCTTGTCACTCACTCACTTACTTGTTCTCTCACTTACTCCTATATTTACTCACTTACCAATTGACCTACTCCTTCACTTATTCACTCACCCATTCACTTACACACATTTACTCACTCACCCACTAATTCAGTCACTCTCACTCCTTCATGTTTTCTCACTTACTCAATCACCTGTATACTCACTCACTTCCTCACCCTCTTCCTCACTCACTCACTTACTCACTGACTTACTTACTAATTCACTCACTCACTCACTCACTCACTCACTCACTCACTCACTCACTCACTCACTCACTCACTCACTCACCTTTTTACACTCACTCACCCACTGGCTTAATTACTCAATCACCTTTTCCTGTACTTGTTCACTAACTTACTAATTCACTAAATCACTTACCAATTCACCCGCCTATTTACTCACTCCCTTACTCATTTACTCACCCAATTACTCACTCCCTCATTTATTCACTCACTCACTCACTCACTCACTCACTCACTCACTCACTCACTCACTCACTAAGTCACATACCTATTCCTCACTTACTAATTCATTCACTCACTAACTCACTTACCTATTTACTCACTTACTATCTCATTCATTTATTCACTTACTCACCTTCTTATTCACTCATTCACTCACCTATTTAACCACGTACTCACCTATTTAACCACGTACACACTTATTCACTTTAACTCTCAATCACGTACTCACTCACTCTTTCTCTCACCCATTCACTCACTCACTCACTCACTCTTGTCCTCATTTACATGTTCACTCACTGACTCACTCACTGTTTTGGAGGTGTGGTCCAGCTCAGTCCATTCATTTAAAGTGAACTCAATATGCCTGCTGTGTAAGCCAGCCTGTGTATCACTGTTACTACAGTGAAGCACCACAGCCTGCATCAACATTACCTTTACACTAAAATGAAGGCCCGTTTTTTCCTTTTTTTTTTCATTTCCCAACTTTTCCTGTCTCTGGAGTTGAAGAGATTCAAAAATCAAGTGAATGATGCAAGTGTAAGGGGGGAGGATAAAAGTTTTGAGCTCTGAGACACACCTGTCATTCTCCTGCTGTGACAGTGGCACAGACTGATTGCTGGTTATAGCTACTTTGTGGCTTGTTTTGCCTGTTTTGTGTAAAGAGAGAAATATAAATAAAGCTCTGGTGTGGACAGGAACTGATGCTTTTGAGCTGAATGGAGAGAAAAGTGTGTTTTAAGGAGGTAGACGTGATGAAAACACATCACCTGTTGTTCATTGGTTTCTAAATCGTGCTGATGTCTTTGTTTGATTGCTGGCTCTCACGTATCTACAGGTTAATGCTCCTCTGAGTGACATCCAAACTCTGACTGTCAACACTGATATTTTTGATCCACAGGTCAGCGATCCCTGTCAGAGCAGACTGTAGCCAGGCCCAGTCCAAGTAAGGTTCTTCTGTTCAGAACAAAAGTTCCCTTCAGTTCAATTCCCAAGTCTGTGTGAGTTGCTCAACTAACATGGCTCCAACTCTGAACTGTAATTCTGTGCTGTTCCTCTTCACAGAGACCAGGAGGGTTCAAGAGTACGCAGGTAGGGAAATGCTACACTAATGACTGTCACAGGATGACGTCATGATGCCATTACTGTCACATGGATGAAGTTGTGATTCTATTCAATCCAATCCACGTTATTTATATATTGCTCATTCTAAAAACAATTAAGCTACCAAAGCGCTGTACAAATCAAATAAGAACATCAATCAAACAAAAAAAGTTTATTGAATGAGACATAAAAACCAATAAGAGTCATAAAAACACAAGGCTTCAAAATATTAAAAACATAAAAGGACAAAGATCACACAGCTCACATGCTGAATTAAAAGCCAAATAATAAAAATGAGTTTTTAGATCAGGTCAGAGAGATGTGGTGAGGCGCTGAGCCACTTAAAGATCTAAAATCAAACAATACGTTTAAAAAACAAAATCTAAAATGAACAGGAAGCCGATGAAGGGATGCCAGAATCGGGGTGATGTGTTCCTGTTTTTGCGCAACTTTTAAAAGATGAGCAGCTGCACTTCAGACCAACTGCAAGCGTGCAAGGGAAGCCTGGTTTACACCAGCGTAGAGAGCATTACAGTAGTCCAACTGTGAAGACATAAAAGCATGAATTAACCACTGAAAATTGTTAAAAGATAAAAACGATTTAATCTTGGATAAAACCTAAGGTAAAAAAAAATAAAAATAAAAAAAAAAACTGGATTTAACAACTGAGTTAATTTGTTAATTCAATTTCAAATCACTGTCAACCATTACACTAAGATTTAAAACTGGGTTTAAAAGAAGGTAACAGAGGGTCCTGGTCCCAGAGAGGGGCCTCCTGGGCTCCACTAGGGCCAAAAAAGATCAGTTTGGTTTTTGATGTCATAACTGTCACATGACTGATATCATCATGCCATTACTGTCACATGAAGGATGCCATGATGTCAGTACTGTCACTTGGATGATGTCATTACTGTCACATGATTGAGTCATGATGTCATCACTGTTACATGACTTCTCTTATGGCTGTCAGAGGTGTACTCACTAACCATCTGTCTGTCTCTCTTTGTCAGATGACATCACCTTGGACCCCCACACATCCCATCCTCGTCTTATCGTCTCTGTTGATGGAAAGCAGGTGCATTGCGGGGACCGCCATCAACTGGTGCCCGACTATCCAGAGCGCTTTGACCGGGTGGTGTGTGTGCTGGCACGCCAGGGCTTTAGCTCAGGACGCCATTACTGGGAGGTAGGTGGACAGGAAGTGCTGTTCCCACACATGGTTTGTCAATGAATTTACTGAGAAATCAATGGAACAGAGCAGGCAGCTCCAGTTCATCTGGTGCTGGATTCACTGATGATGGAGGACAAAAATAACAGGCGCCTGTTCAGATATGGTGACTGCAGCAGTACCTTGGATCTATGTCTCATCTTTGAGGTGCCAGTCTGATGATGGTCATCATCTGGAGCCCTGATGCTATAAAGCTCTTCTCCAATCAGAATTCACCCTGATCCAATCCCCATGTCTACGCAGACTCTCTGAAGAACCAGAGTCAGGCTGAGCATTAAACCTGATCTGGCTGCTCCCTGGGTGGACACATTCTGTTTCTGAAGCTGCCTGCTGCACTGGCAGGACTAACTTCTACTAGACTGAAGAGTGAACAGTGAACCACGCTTTGTTGAGTCAGTGTGCTAACTCACACTGACTGCCTTCAGCTGGGTCAGTGTGCTAACTCACTGACTGCTCCTGTCCAGTCAGTGTGAGTTAGCACAGGGAAGATAAAAGAAACTACAGGTGTCTGCCTGACTCTGAAACAAAGACAGTCTGCAGTGGACAAGTTTTCCAGTCATACTGTTTCCCAAAATGCACAACCTCAACCTTCTTCTGTTTCTACAAACATTTATGGTGAAAGACACTACTGCCACTTGCTGTTACAGCCAAAATGCTTCAGAACTGTCTGCAAAAACCTTCAAAGCACTGGTTCTGCTAGGCTTTAATTGTTTGTCAGTGTGCTGACTCATTTTGGCTGCATTCCGTTAGGTCAGTGTGCTAACTCACACTGACTGTGCTCTGTTTGGTTGGTGTGCTAACTCACACTGACTGTGCTCTGTTTGGTTGGTGTGCTAACTCACACTGACTGTGCTCTGTTTGGTTGGTGTGCTAACTCACACTGACTGTGCTCTGTTTGGTTGGTGTGCTAACTCACTGACTGTTCTCTGTTTTGTTGGTGTGCTAATTCACACTGACTGTGCTCTGTTTGGTTGGTGTGCTAACTCACACTGACTGTGCTCTGTTTGGTTGGTGTGCTAACTCACACTGACTGTGCTCTGTTTGGTTGGTGTGCTAACTCACACTGACTGTGCTCTGTTTGGTTGGTGTGCTTACTCACACTGACTGTGCTCTGTTTGGTTGGTGTGCTAACTCACACTGACTGTGCTCTGTTTGGTTGGTGTGCTAACTCACACTGACTGTGCTCTGTTTGGTTGGTGTGCTAACTCACACTGACTGTGCTCTGTTTGGTTGGTGTGCTAACTCACACTGATGTGCTCCATATTGTCTGTGCGTTAACTGACACTGATTGCGCTCTGCTGGGTCAGCATGCTAACTCTCACTGACTACACTTTGTTGGTTCAGCATGCTAACTCTCAATGATTACACTTTGTTGGGTCAGCATGCTAACTCACACTTACTACACTTTGTTGGGTCAGCATGCTAACTCACACTGACTACACTTTGTTGGGTCAGCATGCTAACCCTCACTGACTACACTTTGTTGGGTCAGCATGCTAACCCCTACTGACTACACTTTGTTGGTTCAGCATGCTAACTCACACTGACTGGGCTTTGTTGGGTCAGTTTTCCGTCTCACACTCATGAGCTCTGTTGGGTCAATGTGCCAGCATACACTAGCTGGGCTCTGTAAGGTCAGTGTGCTGACTCACAATGACTTTGCTCTGTTGGGTCTTAATGAGCGGAGCGAGTCCAGGAGTCAACAGGCCCTTGGTTTCACAGCCCAACATTAGCTAGGAGAGGATCCTCACTAGGGTATGATGCCTCTTAGTTTTATTCCAGGACAGATTTTCCTCAAATTACCTGGACACTCAGTTGAATCCTGCAACACTTTTAGTCTACCTGAATATCAGCGTATGGACTCTGTGCTGAGTCAGCAGTATTCATTGTTCTGTCACTACAATTCTTTTTTCCAGGTGGAGGTTGGAGGAAAGACTGACTGGGACCTTGGGGTTGCTTGCTGGTCTGTCAACCGGAAAGGCAAAATTACTGTCAGCCCCGCCCACGGCTACTGGTTCCTGAGTCTGAGGGATCGAACCGAGTACGCATTCAGAACAGAGCCCTCCACCAACCTGACCGTCAACCCCAGACCGTCCAGAGTAGGAATCTATGTGGACTATGAGAAAGGGCTTGTGTCCTTCTACAACGTGGAGGCCAAAGTGCTCATCTACACATTTACAGATACCTTTTCTGACACCATCCATCCCTTCTTCAGCCCCTGTACCAATAAGTCAGGAAGGAATGAGGCGCCGCTCACCATCTGTCCGGTTTCAGAGGGTTAAGGCAAAGACCAGAGGAATGTCCCAGATTTGTTAGGAGACCAGGATTGCTCACCATTAACAGATTTCATGTCACTCCTCCTCTGCACTGTGTTGGTGATAAGCCTGGTTATTTATCTAAGCTAGCATCTCTCATGTGTCCAGTGTTTAAACTTGAATCATCACTGTCCCTTACGTCTGTTTGGACTTTCAGAGTCCTTTAGTGAAATGCTGAAAAATCAAAGTGCTGACCCCCAGCTGTCTGATTCTAAGGCACAACAAAGCAGCTCAGTAAACCCTCCGACACCATGAAGCTTCAGCTCTGGATCTGACCCCGACATCTGACAGTTTAGATTCAAAGACATGTCTCCTTAGAACAGTCAACCGTTAGGGGAGAGTAGGACATGATCAGGGAGTGGGTCAGCTCACCCACTCCCTGATCATGTCCCACACCGCAGGTGGCACTATGCAACCTGTCATCGTACCAAGAAAGGAACAGTCACATGAAAGTTTACAGATATTTGAAGCAGTAGCAGCCACAGCTAGCATTAGCACAGCAAGCATTAGCACAGAGGAAACAAAGAGGGATGAGAGCTGCAGGAAGTGTATCAGAGACAGTTTAAAGCTAAAGCTGCTAATGAGTATATCAGTGGATGTATTTGTTAGCAGCTGGTGATCCACCTTCTGCCAGGATCTGCCTGGTGGATCTGGACACACAGCACCCTGAGACAAATCCACTGGCCCCATTTGATGTGATCTCTGAACACAGTCTGATCCACAGGGACAGGGGCAGGGACTGACCACAAGTCCACAGGAGGCTGAGTCTGAAGGCCCAGAGGTGGGATGCCGGCTAAAATAGACCAGATGCATCTGCAGTGTGTCTCTGTTCCTTAACTGCAAACAGATCAAATAGGTTTGATTTAAATCACCGTGTCAACTCACACTGGATCCGTTCTGTTGCAGTGCGTCTGCGTGGCTGGTCCATCCTGTTGCAAGTAATACACAGCCATCCTATTTTTGATAGTCGCAGAGCTGTGACCCATAAATTCAGCGTAGGGAAGATCAAGCAGGACCAGAAACTACCCAAAAACACCAAGTGACTCTTAAAATAAATCAAACTGTGTCAAAATCAGTTTGTATTTAGCTTAACTACATTGATAAACGGACACAATGAGCTGAGCAAGACCAGGAGTCAACAGGTTTGAGGTTTTACAGCTCAACATGAAGAGAGACTTATCATAATAAGTAACGATGTTTAACAATGCTTTTATCTTTTGTTGTAAGGTGACCTTGGGTGTCATGAAAGGTGCATCCAAATAAAGTGTGTCATTATTATTATTATTATTATTATTATTATTATTATTATTATTATTATTATTATTATTATTATTATTATTATTATTATCAATGGAGTGAGAAGAGTGGGAACTCCCGGGTCTATGACTCCAGCTATCTGTCAGTCACGCTGCTTGTCGGGCTGAACACACAGCCGGTGTGAGTTGACAAACGCAGTCAAGACACAGCGCAATGGAGTCGCACTGCAGATGCATCTGGTGTATTTCAGGCCTGAGGACTTTACCCTGAAGAAGACTTTGTAGCAGCACGGGGGAATCTCCTTTACAGGACCTGCACACAGAGCGTCACCCAATTTTTGTTTCTGTGTGTCAACAAAAATGTTTCAGTTAAAAACATGAAATATCTTTACATCAGTAAATCTTTGCTCACGTTAACAACACTGTTTGAATGAAAACTATAAAATGCAGAGGTAATCTAATGAACGCTGGCCATGGGGAGCAGGGTGTCACTGGTAAATCTGCACCGTTTGTGGTTTTCCTTGTGACGCAGTCTGTGATGCTGTACCTGGATGAACATGCTGTGTTCTGTTTAACAGAGGAGCAGTTTGTACCTCCTCTCCTCCCAGAGTGGAGAAACTCTCTGTTAGTGACGCACATGCTGCAGAAAGAAAACTCACATGCCAGAGTGAAATATCTTTAAGATGTAGCCTTCGAACAATGTGTGACTCCGAGTCTGAATGGGAGGGCTCTTTAAACCAAGAATCATCAAAGAGTGGGTTTGAAGGGTGCAAAGACTGGACTGACTGAGAGCAATGACAATGTCCGCAAGCTGGTGATGTTTACAGCAGTGTTGTAGCACTCAGGCTCAGGACTCAGCCTTGATTCCGACTTGAGCCCTGTTTTTCAATCCTTGTGACTTGACTTGACTCCTGCACTGATGACTCAGACTCGAACTGTAACTCACTGACTGCTGCTTTAGAACCTAGAACCTATACTTTGAAAAGCCTTTTTGTTCTGATGGAAGTTGTTTGATTTGTTTGTATCATTCACTGATTTCCGCGTGAGAGCTGGCATGTGTGTTTTTGTGCTACTGCAGTCGATGCCAGAGCTAAGAGATGCTAGGTACCCTTTTTATAACTCTCAAAAATTTTAGACAAATGCAAACCAGACCAGAGCAACATGTTGGGTAGATGAACTAACAGAGAGAAGACACAGACAGACTCAAAGCTAAGTAGACATCTGTCCAGGACAGCCCAGAGAAAGTGAAAGAGATGCTAAAGATACCAGAGACGTTCGTCTGGTTGGTTGAGCTTTCTTTGAGTGTGCTGGATGGCTTTAGCAATCCCACTACAGCAGAAGTGATAAGTTCAGCCATTAACAGAAGCACAGTTATGCATAGAACACAGCGCTCTAAATTCATGGTCACTTCAACTCTCAGGCACACCAACAGGTTCTGTTTCAATCTTTGTTGTTGATTTACAAAAAGAAAGACTGAAACGAAACCAGCCACATGGAGGGAAGGACAGACACAAGACCACAAAAATCATAAATGTCCAAGAAAGACATTTAATTTCTCTGCTCTTTCATTACAAAAAATAGTTCTTATGAGAGGTTCAGCCCTATCACTAGGTTCTCACATCTCATAGCAAAACAACCACAACAAGCAAGGGTCCAGCAAGTGCACAACAAGAGTCCAACATGTGTCCAAAAAAGAGGCTTATAAGAGTCCAACAACAGTCCAACAAGTGTCTGAAAGAGCCAACAAGGGTCCTACAAAGGTCCAGTAAGAGTCTAAAAAGTGTCCATCAAGAGTCCAACGACTGTTCAACAAGTGCCCTACAAGGGCCCAACAACTTTCCAACAAGAGTCCAAAAACGGTCCACCAGGGAGCAAAAGCTTTCAAGAAGAGTCCAGGGTCTATATCTAGAGGACAACAGGTATCCAAGAAGGGTCCATCAAGTCTCTGACAAGAGTCCAGCAAGTGTCTGAAAAGGGGTAAATAAGGGTCCATCAAGTCTCTGACAAGAGTCCAGCAAGTGTCTGAAAAGGGGCAAATAAGGGTCCAACAAGAGTCCAACAAGTGTCTGAAAAGGGGCAAATAAGGGTCCAACAAGAGTCCAACAAGTGCTTAACACGAGTCCAACAAGCACTAAACAAGAGTCCAACAACTGTCCAACAAGTGCTTAACAAGGATCCAACAAGAGTCCAACAAGAGTCCAACAAGTATTTAACAAGAGTCCAATAAGTGTTGAAAAATATACGGATAACTTACTGTGGACAGCAACTTATCCTTCACCACCCCCAGACAGAATCACTGGTACAGGACCAGGAAATCCCAGACCCTCAACCTAATCCTCCACCACCACCACCACCAGACAGAATCACTTAGACCGCAGTCACACTGGTCATCTGACCAGTGCTTTGTTCAAGCACGATTGCCCCCCATAGCACTGTTCCACTGCTGCAGATTATACTAACGCATGGCCCACATAAGTCATTGTGAAGCATCTGTTTACATGAAGTGTGATCTCATCAGAGTCAGCACAATGAGACACAGAGAACACAGCTACAATTTTAAGGGACTTTTTGTCTTATGGTAAGTCGTTTTGGTCCAACACAGCCCTCTAACACCCCCACTTTGTTTAAAAGGATTGTCAAGAGGTGCACTTGCGGTGATATACATCATGGATCACATGTAATGTCTGCGTGCTTGTGCTTGTGCATGAGGTAGACCATGCTGAAGTGCACCTCTCCAAAGTGTGTCAAAGCACGGCACGGTTGTGGTCATGGTATGGTTTTCCAGTGTGACCACGTTCTAACACAGGACCAGAAAGTTCCAGAGCCTAAACCAACACTGTTAACACTGTTGATGAAAGAAAGGGGTTTCACACACACAGTGCCTGACAGTCAAGGTCCACACAGTCCAGATCCATACAGTGGGTCTGTGTTCATCCCCTAATTCCTTGGCCCTTTCAGTAGGTCCAGTGCCTGCCCCTTAGTCCAAGTCGCTGTGAATCAGCTCCTCTTTGGCCTTGTTCACATGTAGCCGGGTATTTTCAGAAACAAACATCTCCCTTCATTTGTTTTATAAATACTTTCATCCACGCACATCAGGTTTGAAGCATGCCAAACCCATACGTGTCAGTGTTTCTCAGATGTGACCTGTGCAATCAGAATGAACCACCATCATTCAGCTGTGATGTTTGAAAAAAAACTCTGTTTCCTGGCATCTACATGAAACCAGAGTTTTCCAGAATCTTCGCTTCAGTTAAAGTTGTCAGGAAACATGTCAAAATTGACACAATGATGTCAGACTGTGGTTGGGGTAGAGGACAGGAGTGAAGTATAAATATATGAGGTTACCCAGCTACTTGTAGATATGGCTTTGGAGTAAATGATTTTAACAAGAAGGATTTAACTCAGGACTTAAATCCAGACAAGCTAGACTTAATCTGGGTTCTTGTCTGATGACTTGGACCTGACTGACTGGAACTACAAAGACTGGAGCAGTAACCAGGACTCCTGGCTTAGTGACTGGAGTCCAGCACGTGTGTGCAGAGTGAATTCTGATGCATTGAAAAATGTGTTACTGCAGACCTGTTTCCACACAGCTCTCTCAGGGTTGACTCCAGTTTGATCTGATAGAGAAATTATGAAAACCACCATGTCAGATTGTTAGCTTTATAAACTTTTTTTTTTTTTTTTTTGTGGCATACAGATCTTTTTAGTGTTTAATCATCATGCTTGAATTTTGTTTCTGAAAGTCTTTATCAAATAATAAATGCTGTGATTTTGTGCCTTATGGATACAAATTGATTGATCTAACCTGATCGTATTCAATCATTTAAAGCAGTGGTTCCCAAACTGGGGGGGCATGCCCCCTTGGGGGGGGGGGGGGGGGGGGGGGGGGGGGGCAGCAAGGCTGCAGCTAAATGTAGGCCTGGGCGATAAATCAAGCTTTGGTCTGTGGACGATTTGAAAAAAGAAAAATTTGTTTTTTTCTCCCCTGCTTTTGTGCACCTTTTGTACTGCAGCTGACTCTACAGGTGTGCAGTGTGATATAATAGTTCACTGATGAAACAACAGAAAATAAATGTATAATAAAAATTAATTTAAAAATGTTCTTATCTTCAAAAAGGGGGATCTGCAGAAAAAGTTGGGGAACGACTGATTTAAAGCGTGATGATATTAAAATTTCAGACATGTAATAATTCTGGTGTATTTATGCTGCACATCTTATATCTGTCACTACTGTTGTGTACAGAATAAATGTCAAAAAGTTCAAAGTGTATTTATTCCAGTTACACCTCTTGATTTAATGTCATGAACTCTAGAATCTTCCAGAAAACATTAGTTTGTTCCAGAATCCACCATCCACTCCCTGTGCCTCCAGAGTCTCACCATAACTCACTCAGTGGCTGCTGTGATGGCATATAGAGCTGGACAAGGGCATCAGAAACCAGCTGTGCGAGGCCTGGACAACAGCTAGATCGCACACACACACACACACACACACACACACACACACACACACACACACACACACACACACACACACACACACACACACACACACACACATGCACACACACACACACACTCATACAGGATGTGATCTATCTGATGTAGGTGGACTGCTATGAAATCCAGTTTCCTGAGTTGAAGCAAAATTAAAGTGATAAAAAAGTCAAATTATACGATAAAAAGTCATGAATATGTTATTGAAAAAAATCTAAAATGTGAGATTAAAAAATTGAACTTAGTGAGTTAATATCACAATAAGATTTATATAACTTTTAGGTAAGAAGTCAAAATTATGAGATGAAAATTCATAATTGTGAGGTACAAAGTAAAAATATGAGACAAAATGTCGTAAATCTTAGTTTAAAAGTTTCAACTAAGCCCGCTCAGTGTCATGGTGACAGATGGATGCACCAAAAGGGTTGGCTACATGGGTTGGAACTGACAAAGAAACTTACATCAATTCTGATAACAACACATTGTCATCAAGCAACTGCAGCAGGGCTTTGAACCAGATTTTTTTCCCAATCAGTTCGTTCTGAACAGAAACAGTATTTTAATGTTTTCGGTTTTTGGTTCCACCCCAAAATTTACGCTCTTGAACCGGTTAGAACAAAAATACTTAGTTCCTAACCTGTTAATTTTGTTCCATGTCAGCCACAAACTTTAAATTGATAGGTCTAACATAAGCACTTTTAAATTGGGCTATAATTTCCTACAACAAACTCTACAATTCACTATTGTAATTGTCATTTGATTGTCTTTCTTTGTTTTCACTGCTTGAGACGCTCCATCTCCTGCTTTTTTGAAACACACCATCTCCTGATTCTTCAATAAGCTTCCAGATCCTTTTGTCATCACACCTTCTGCCCAGCTTCTAGGCCTCTGTCTCAATGTGGATTCTTGCAAACAGACAGAGGGGCGTAAAGACTACCTTAGGAGGCGTTTCTCTCAAGCATAAATGTCTGGCTCGAACTGTATTCGAAGTCTTTCTTCACTTTGACCGCTCGCGTGTTGACTGACCTTTTTCTTTGCAGAGGAAAATAAAACCTTGCTGGCTGGCAGAAGTCTCTATTTCATTCTTCACCAGATACAGGAAAATTTCCACAACACTAGGTCTGTGCATCACTAAGTAGTTTTAATTTATGCATAATATGCTTACATTGGTTACCCTGAGGTAACATAGATCAATTCAGAATAAAATAAATTCTGCCATGTCAGCACAATGATCTCTAAAGGGGACATATCACGCTGATCCCTGATTTAATACTTACATATAATATAATACATTTGAAAACAAGACCTTTCACCCCCTGAATTTTCAAAAAATGAGATATTGTATTTTTTCTGATATCCTAGAACAAGATTTGATGCCTCTGAAAATAGGTCATTGCCAGTTGGCCGCGAGATTTCGACTGTTGTGACGACACAAGGATCCTTTCTTTTTATTGGAGTAATCTGATAAAGCAGCTCCTCCTCTGTGATGTCAGTTAGTCACACAACCACCACCGAGGGATACACCCACCAAGAGCCGAGTATCCCCCCTCAGATGCTGGATGCAGGGACACTGCTCTGCTGAGCAGCTCGGCTTTACATGGTGAATTAGCAGTTAAAACACTGTAGTTTTAGCAGACGTGGTAATACTTGTGAGACTGTGATATTTGCATACTTGTTCTGACATGCACTGTGAACCTGGACCACAATAATGCTGCGGTAATAACATAGTGAGGAACTGACGGTAGAGGCGATCTTTAGACTACACTTTCAGCATGATGGATAAAACAGACAGAGAAAAGTGAAGGAGCAGGATGGAGCCCTGTTATAGAAATAGTTTATTGGTGAAGTCTGGCTATATTTCCACGTATAAACTATTCATGTTACAGTACCGCTTTGACTCACCACACTGAGGCGTCCTGAGATGATATGTGTCCAGGTGGATTTTCTTCCTCCTGAGCTGCTATTGAACTCAGGGTTCAATACAAAAGGACGTATCCTACACTCTGCCATTATATTAGTGCTATCAATGCCTTACGGTGAAGTTTTAGCAAACAGCAAACTCGCTCGGTCTGCTCCATTCAATGTGGCGGTTTTGTAAATACTGCCATGCTGCAAAAACCGCCCCCTGGCTCCACCCCCTCCGCCCCTCTGATAGAACTGACCAATCAGAGCACAAAGGGCTGTGACGTTGCGAGGTTACTGGAGGTCATTCTCCAAACAGAGCGTTTCAACGAGATCTTCAGAATGGCCTAAAATGAGGATATTGAGGCAATGAAGGAACTAAATGACTTGTACTGAGGGCAGAAATCCATCCAGTGAAAAGGAGAAACAAGCATGATATGTCCCCTTTAAGATCAAAGCTAGTGCTTTGTCTTTGGGAAGGTTTTCTCCTGTCTACTATCTCACAATTATGACTTTTTATCTCAGAATTTTAACTCTTTATCCCATAATTATGGCTTTTGTATTTCATTATCTTGACTTTTTATCTCATAATAATGAATTCATATCAGGGTTTATTCCTAGGACACAGAATTCCCGGAAAATCAGATTTTTCAATTTCTCAATTCCCGGGAAAGGCAGTGTAGGGAAAAAATGGTGCCTCTATTATCGCGTTACGGTAATGTCAAGGTGGGCTGCGGTGCTTCACTGCAGTTATGGTAATACACAGGCTTGCTTATGGTGCAGTAGCCACTAGCAGGTACCTCCTGTGGCATGGTTGCAGTGGCAAGTTATGCCTGGGAGTTTTTTTGGCGGCTTGAAAATGAAAGAGCTAAGTTTATGGTGTGTGATTGGGTTATCAGGTGTTTCAGAGGATCAAAGAGCGGATTGCAAAGACATTTACAATCTCGGCATGAGAAAATTCCCAAAGAAAGGCCATTGAAAGTCCAGAGACCTTCAAAAACACTAGAAAGCTACTTTAGCAAAGCTAGCAAGTCGCTCTGGGAAATACTGGCGGAGATGGCAGCTTTTGATGGTTTTACATTAATAGTATAGCAAAATGCGACTATCTCAGATCAGACTTGAAAAGAGATGGACACATTCTCCCCGAGAATCCCTCTGAAATCTCCTAAAAGCTTAGAGAGTTTGCTAATGACCAAAAAAACAAGCTGGCAGCTATATTTCAAGACATGGTGGAAAAGCAAGGGATGCATTTCTCTCTGACCATCGACGAATACACTTCTTTGCAACATAAAAGATTCTTGAGCATAAATCTTTATGCTGCACAAACATATTGGAATCTTGGTATTGTCAAGATTCATGGAGCAATGCCAGCGGAGCGAGTCACATTGTAGAGTGAGTCCCAGCTTCAGAGATTCAAGCTTGACATGAACAAACACATTGTGTGCAGCACTACGGATGGAGCATCAGTGATGGGGAAATTTGGTAGACTGGTGCTGACTGAACTACAGCTGTGCTCCACACTGTGCTCCTGTCAGATATGTGCTCTACCGGCGCGGTGACCGAGAGGAGCCGGCTGAAGTCCCAGAAAGAGCAAGCGAGAGTAAGGAAGAGGAGGATGGCGACCCAGAGTCTGGCAACAAGTGTATTGAAAATGTAGATGCTGCTTACAGGTCGGTCAAGGTGACAGGTATTTCCACAAGTCACCCGTCAATAATGACAAGCTGAGAGAATACATCAAACATGATCACGGAAAAGAGTTGGTGTTTCTTCTGATCTGTCGTACCCTTTGGAACAGCCTGGTTGATATGTTGGATCGCTTTATTGTACTCCATAGGCCACTGACCTAGACCCTCATTGAAACCCTGCACTGATAATCACCATTGAGCAGCTCGCCCTGATAAAACAGCTGAGCTCCTGCTTGAAACTGGTGAGGATGGGAGTTGAATCTCTCTTTCAGCGAGACACCACGCTCATCAAAGCAGATGGACTTTTCATCTTCATGATGGATCAGCAGGACACTCCACTGAGCCAAAGAATGAGACGCAGTTCAGACTGGGTTCACACAGCAGAGGCAGGAGAGCCTTGTGTCTTTGTACAGGTGGGCCTTTCAAATCAGTCTTAATTATATTTTCATTAATTAAGGTGGGATTGGGTGTGCATGTCATGATGCCCCAGGCTCATTTCGATGATCAACATTTGTGGCAGGTTCCCTTCTAGATCCTGGTGCACTAGTTGCACAAGCACCAAGGCCCACGTAGATCTTTGGCATGCCATCAAGACAGATTCTGGGGGGGACTGCTAAGGGACTTGTGGAGCGTCTTATTGCCAGCCGCTGCGATGAGGAGGACAGAGCGCAAGAGAACGATGTTGTGTCTTCAGCAGCAGGAGATGGGACATCTTCCAGTGTTGCGCATGGGGTTCCATGTCCGACTGAAGAGGAATCGGCTCAGAAGTCAGAGAACCTGGTGTTTGATCTGCAGCAGGCCATTACAAGCCAGCCTCGGAGGATATGAAAGGCGCTGATTTAATGAAAATTCTAAGCAAAGGGTTTATTGATGCCGTCTGCTTCTTGAAAACACACTTTCAGAAGAAAAAGTAAGGTCAGAGTGAGTAATCATTGTAAACTGAAAGAAATGATGCAGCCTAAGTTGTCAGTGATGAATTTAATGCATTTTGGGCTGAATTTGCAGCGAGTGTTTAACCTTTTTTTTTTCATTTTATCCAGTTAAACTATGTTTGCATGGCCCTGTATTTGTTGTTTGAAAAGTAATTGGAATTAATTGACTTTTCCCGGGATCTGATTCCTCTAATTTTCGGAAACAATATTAAACCCTACTTTATATCTCATAGTTTTGACTTTTTATCTCATGATTATGACTTTTGTGTGTCATAACTATGAATTTTTATCTTGAAATTATTATTTTGTTTTCTCATGAGTTCAACTTTTTATCACATCACTATGACTTTTAATCTCACAACTTTGGCCTTTTTTTCCTCATTGTGATGAAGATTATGACTTATCATCTCATGACTTTGTTTTTTAATCGCATAATTATGAATTTTCATCTCATAACTTAGAATATACATATCTATTTTTTTCTAACTGGCGGAAATGTACATCCATAGATTGCAGACATCTACAGTTCATTTTTACACGACGTCCACGAGATCTTTACAACATTTTGAGAAACCAAATCAGGCATTTACCTCTGGCTTTTTGTTTTACTCAAACACTGATATTACCTCTTCTGTTGTTTCATATCAATAAAGCTGTGTTATGTAGATAGCCTTCAGATTTATGAGGCTAGCTGGGATGAGCCAGGTGGGCTGTGTAGCCGTGAGTGCTGGATGAAAGGGATCCTGGTTACATTGAATGTTTCATGTCCATTGTATAATAATGTGTAATAATCTATATGCTTTACTGCTGACATGATCAAGCTGACAAATCACACGTTTTTGTTCTTGTTTGGAGTTTGATTTCAGCCACTGAACTAAGCTCAGTGCACCAAGTGGTTAAATACTCACTCTGCAAAGAGCTCCGAACTACCTGCTGACCCTCTCTGTGGCCAATCTGTGACCAGCTGCCTTCAGCACATACCACAGTAAGGGGTTGACATGCTCCAGACCACAGTCAGTTTGTGCAATGTTTCAATTTTGATGCAAAAAAATTTGATGAGAACATTTCTTCTTTTTTCAATCAGGCTTTATGATGACAAATCAAATGTATTTATGTTGTTAGTTCTGTCAAAAACACAGCAGGTAAGGCTTGGGTGCAATATATATTTTTTAAGAAAAACACATTTAGGAGTTGCAGTGTAATATTTTACATTTATGAGTTTTTGCATTTGATTTCAAGCAGAAATGAAAGTAAGAAAAGGCAACACATGACTTACATAATCAGTACTCTCCCCAAGTGTGCTGTGTTTCCACTCATGTTCAGATATTTGGTCATAATGAACATTATTTACACAAAATCAAAACATTTTTGGTGCTCAATTGACAAAGGTCTTGGGAAAATGTGCAGCGTCTGTGCAACTGTGACTCACTTTTTTGTTTTGGTGGTGGTGGAGGTGGTGGTGTATGGGATGCCAGGGTGCCTTCGTGAAATAAATCATGAGTCACTGAAACTCCTCAAATCTCCCATTAACACTCTGGGGAAACAGGGACTGCTGGGAAACTGCTATCTTTGGACAAGAGTACAAACTGAACTTCTTAAAGACTACAGTCCCAAACTGGGACGGAGGAAGATGAGTGGCAGTCAGATGTCATGGTTTCCTGTTGTGGTTGAGCAGTTTGTACGTCCACCCCCTGAAGCCACAGAGCTTTGGACCATAGAGACCGGCATGTCTAGCTTTTAAACTTTTGTCAGCATGAAACAGCTGTGGCATGTCCTTCACAGTCTCAGAGAAGCTTTAGTGTTTGATGCCCCTATATGTGTCAGGGTGTGCATGAAACAAATCCCAGACCCTCATCTTTATTACTCATTTTGATACTTGATGTTATAGGCCACAGGGCCTTCCATAGTAAACCCCAGGTAGAACGTTACCTCCTCCCGGCTGTATCCACTTCGGATATCACCCAGGTAAACTGGACGCACCTGCATTTTAAGGTTGCCGGCATAGTTAACATATATTTCCCCTTGTTCTGAATGTCCTCTAACTCTCAGCAACTTTTTTTGGATCTCTGGTTCATTCCATGCTGCTCCGCTCTGCCACAGAAACTGAAGGCTGCGTTGTTGACGACATTGGTCCCCGCTGCCAGCTTGCTGCTTTGAAACAGCTATCAAAATGTGATCGAGCTTCACCTTGGGCACGACTCGTTTGAGTCCATCGGATTTCCCAAGGAAGAAATGAGTGATAGCACTCCGTGCTGGAAACATGTGAGAGAAGCGTTGGTGAAAAGATTTCTTGGCTGATGAGATGTACACGCTGATGTCTCTGTATATTGCTAAACCTCCAAGCCTCTGCTCCTTTGACGGCCACATCAACAGCATGGAGAGATAGTACAGCTCTGTGAGCTTTGAATGAGTGCCTTCTTTCTGCAGCGCCTCGTTCAGGAGAGAAACCAACTCCTCGTATTTCTTCAGAGATTTGAAGGAGGGTTTGAGGCTGTGAAGAACAATGTTTGCCAGAACTAGGTTGACTGTATCTGACACACTTCTGGTTGGTGATTTCTCATGGACAAATTGCCATTTACCAAGAATGTGCTCCATCTCTGTTGGACTTTTGTCATTCAAGTGCTGAAGCAGTCCAGCAAATGTGTCTGCTCTTTTTAGTTCCAGATAGCCCCTCTGGTCTGCTATGTCCTGCCGCAGACTCAGGTTGGGTTTGCTGGCCTTTTCAGATGCTTTCTCCTCTGCGGAAATACTAAAAATTTTCAAGTATTTTTTGAAGTGCTCAGAAATCTTTCGCTTGTTTTTGTCATCAGCTGTTTCCTGGGTTGATCTGGGTCTTAGGTATGTGAAGTAGCTTTCAAAGAAATGGAAGATGTCTTTTAGCCTTGGAAACAGAGAAACAAGGAATCTCTCGTGACTTCCCATGACTGAAACAAACTGGCTAACTGTTTGGTTGCTTGAATCATTCAGACTGCTTACTGGGTGTTGACCTTTGAGGAACTGTAGCATCTTGTCCTTCTTGTGATTGTCTGATACAAAAACAGGGAGCGCCGTAATGAGATCAAGAAGGATCATCATGACATCCATCTCTCCAGTGTAGCCTGATGTGTTGTAGGAACTGTGTCTTTTTTTGTGGAGCACATCAGAAGCATCCAAAAAATCGTCTTTCTTGGCCAACTCCTGGGAATCCCGGAATGCATTCACAGCAGAGTGCGCCAGTTTTAGACAAACATCTAGTGTTTCTGCAGTGAGATATTCAGCATCTTCAATTTCTTGTCTGAGGTTCCCTTTATAAACTTGCCCGACTGTGTCTGCGATGTAGGAGTTTGACTTTTTACTGCGTGCTTCTAGAGCCCACTTAAGAGCAGATTTGAAGTCTTTCTCTCTTATGCAGAAATATCGAGCCAGTGCCTGTGGTATGGTTGCATTTTTATCAAACCTACCTATAGCTTTTTCCAAGACATCTTTGATTTTGCCAGATCCTTCTTCATCATGTATTTCTTCAACCAATGGAGAGAAAAACGTGTCCTTGTCATCCCCTTGCTCTTTTCTATGACGTGTGACGAGCATGCTTTGGATGGTTTGGATCAGGAAGTCCTTCCCCATGCAGGATTTGTAGAGTTTGTCGCAGTGCAGGAGGTCGACGATGATCTCAGACCGAGGAAGATTATGTCTTCGGATAAGGACCTCCAGGCACTTTTTAGCAATCATTTGATGCAGGAGTCGTACAGCCTGATAGCTGCCATGCTCATCAACAGAAAAGGTGATCATCAGAGTGGAGAAGGGATCCATTTTTTCATCAAGAGTCTCTTTCTTCCAGAAAGCATTTCCTATCCCCACCAACTCTTCGCATAGAGACAACGACATGTAGGATCCGTTGACGTAGGTGTTCAGCAAAGCCAGGAAGGAAAATAGCCTCCCCTCTTGGGTGCTGACATCAAGTTCTGCAATAATGTTGGTCACCACGTTTGTGATGTAATCCTCACTGAAATTATTTGTCATGATCATAAAGGCATAGAAAGTTTCTGGCCTGTCATGGCTGTCCTTGAGTTGTTTGGATTTCTCTGAAAACAAACTCTGCTCTTTGATCGACAGCTTGTTAGTGATGGACACATTTGCAGTGCGGCTGTTTCTGGAGCTCTCGTCGGGGAACCTGGTCCTCTCACAGTTCAGTATGATCACCAGGAGCTGGTTTGGTTGGTTCTTCAGGATGCACTGCTTCAGATCTTCAACATCATCCCAGTTGTCTACCAAGAGGAGAACAGGTTTATACCTTGACTCCTCCTGTGTGCCATATGTAAGAAGGTATATGACTTGAGCTGCAACTTCTTGATTTGTTGCTGAGTTGTCTTTGACAACTGCACACCTGAATTTCCTTCTCAGGTTCCAAAGAACATGCATCGCTAGAGTTGTCCCCCCACATCCGGGGTGATGGAAAAGGCTGATGATAGTACATGGGTTTGTGTAGCCTTCTACTGGAGTGATGAGGTCGTATAGCTCACTGTATTTGTCTCGACTGATGAATGGCAGGCTGTCTTTTTCAGAAAGGTAGAAGTTCCACCATGTGACTTGCCCTCCTCTGTAAAAGTCTTCCTCTGTTTTTATCTTGAACTTTTCAAACGAATCCTGTGTTTCAATTTCTGTGTTCTCACACTGGTTTTCACACAAGACGTCCAAAGCAGTCATCAGCTCCTCATCCTTTTTAGTGAGGAGCACTGAGCTTGAGCCTGTGGATGGCAGGAACCTTCTGGAAGACTGTGTTTGAGGTTCTCTTAGTTTTTTGATGGTGCTTGATATTTCATTCAGACTCAGATCACAGATGCATTTGCTGGTAATGTCCTCCATGCAGCGACACTCTATCAGCTTCTTCCAGCCACTGAACACATCACAATCTTTGCAGATGCACAACATATTGTCAACTCCCTCCAGTGTGCGGTGGATGGCACAGAAAGCCTCCAAAATGGGGGCTGAGGGCAGAACGGCTGAGTGAAGAATGAATATCACAAGAAGTCTGTCTTTTGGAAGCACATCTGGTTTGAAAAGAAAAGACACCAAGTTGTTGACCTCACCACAGCGTCTCTTCAGCCAGTCTCTGGGTTCCAGTGGCTTGTCTGACTCACTCTCTTCATTCACTCGTCCATTGCAGAAAATCCAACTTGTTTGGTGAAACAAGTTTAGCTTCTGGATGGTTGCAGATACACTGTCTTGAGCATCATACATGCGTGGGTAGTGCAGGTTACCGACGTGATCTCCTCTGTAGAGACTGCATGTTCCATTCATGTGTGACTCAGGGTCAAACTCCAGAACAGCAAATAGCTTCATCTCTTTCAGGAAGTCCAGGTGCTCCAGTTGATCCGGGTGACATCTGTCCGTAACGAGAACCACCTGAATGGAGTTCTCAAACGCTTCTCTTCCTCGTGTGACCAGCTGTTTAAGCCTTTGGCCCTGGTTGCCTTGGGAGGGGCGTTTTTCTGTCTTCTCCTCTGCTGCCTTTCTTGCTGATGCCCAGCACTTAACTTTATCAGGCAGACTTGTAATCTCCTCTTGGACTCTTCGAGGATTAGGGTGTGCCAGAATATTAACTGACCTTGGGCCATCCCGTACAAAGATGCATTCTGTTCTGCTCTGATGCTTTCCTTTGGTTGATTCAACTTTGAGCAGCGTATAGAAAATATCCTCTTGAGTTTGTGAATATGTTGGGACCACATCAACCTCAATCACCCATTTGGCTGAAGCTGTTCCATCTTCACGGTACACTTGGATGAACTTTGGAGGCCTGATGCACATTCTCGCAGCCTCGACATGCTTTTCCTCGAAGTAATCACTCAGATGTGAATTGAGTGCCTCAGCATACTTCCTGAAGGTGGTGACCTCATGCCCAACAATTTCACCATGTCCCTGTTCAGGCTGGTCTTTGACTCCAAAATGAATGGTGCCATTTGTTCGTGAATTCATGCAGCTTGCAGAAAAACAGAAAACTTCCCTCTCAAACTCACAAAGTATCTCCTTTTCCCTTGCTTCATCAGCACCAGTCAGCAGCTGGTACTCATGGACAGGGTCAAGAAGATTGCTTGGACGATCTGCAGGGGGGAGAACTCCAGGCTGTGTGTAGTAAAAGGACGAGTTGCCCTTGTCAAAGGGTCCAAACTGGCATATTGGCCTCCCACGTGGTGGGACAGATGAACTGTCAGTAACTTCTGAATGAGACGGTGTGAAGGTCGTCGATCCCTGATTTATTAGAGACCTGATTCTGTCTCTAGCCTCCTGCAGCATGAGTACTGATGAGCTTAGACTTTGGATTCCTGAATCTGACAACTCCGTTTGAGTTTCCATAGCCTGACCTATGTGTCCTGAAACTTTTTGTATCTCCTCTTCTTTCCATCCTAACCCCAACCCCAACCCTGAATGACTCTTGAATTTCTCAACCTCTCGTACAATTTGTATTGCTGGAGCAAGAGGAACACCCAGTTCTAAAAGGTCCTGCTTCTCAAAAGAGACCAAACAAGCTCCTGAGAACTCTTGTTCAAAAAGACTTTGTGCAATTTTGTGTGATACTCTAAGATGAATGGTCAGCCAGTCTTTGACATTTTCTGTGGTCCAGTCTTCCATTGATGCTGGTAGATCAAGGTCATCTTCCTACACCAAAATGTTTAAAGAGGGAAACATGTCAGGTGCTTTAAAACCTCTTTCAGACAGAAACTGTTACAGTTTACATACATTAGCCTTACATACATTTTGTGCCTTTGGCTCATGAGCTGAAGGTTTTGCGAAAGCTGGCAGCACGTTTCTATGAACAAAAAAAAGGACATTCAATTATCACACACAAAAAGTCTGATGCAATTTCTACTTCATTCATGTACTTCAAAAAGTGGGAGATGCAGAAAAATTAACCTTTTACTGCCAGAATAAATTTATAATTATAAAAGGCAAATGCTGTATATTTATATATATACACACACACACATTTTTATATATACGATCCTTGGTATGTGTAGAACAATTCAATGGGCAATGGTGGGATATAAAGGTAATCTCGGCTGCATCGAGACCCAACAGGCATCACAGGGTTAATGTTGCATATCATATATTAAGTAACGCTGACCTATTCTTACCTGTCACCTTTATTCCCAGGTCTGAATGATAAGGGTGGGCTCTTTGATCTGTGACTCTTTACAGACAGATGTGTTGGTGACATTGGACTCTTCTGTTTTGGGTCCATGCTGTCTGCCTCGCTACCTGGGGGAGTCCTAGTAAAAATGTACACATGCAAATGATGAGAAAGGAGAGCTGTAGAGAGGAGCTGAACTGAGCATATATATTGCAGAAAAGAGTATGGAATTCTTTTGGTCAAGTTACATTACATCCACTCACCTGGACTCTGATAAAACTAGAACTTAAGTTTGATATCCCTTATGACTATTTGCTAATAAAAAAAACCCATCTCATTAATACCCATTTTATATTATAAAAGTAAATGAAGCAAAGAATCTGATGGCAAGCAGGGCTGTCGAGACATCATAGCTGATCTCCAATAAGCCTCATACAGCCCCCTGACTGCTGCTGAGGTCACCTCAAGCACATCCCACAGATTCTCAATGGAGCTGAGGTCTGAGCTCTGTTGAGGTCAGTCCCTGTGTGAAAATGATGTGTCATGCTCCCTGCACCACTCTTTCTTAGCGTAAGCTCTATGAACCCTGACATCCTGAATCCTCTTGGGATATTCCTGTGCTGTCAAGGGAATAATTCCACATTGGTGGAATAACCTGGTCATTCAGTATATTCAGGTGGTCAGCTGACCTCATTCTTTGAGCACATACTGTTGCTGAACCTAGACCTGACCAACTGCAGCAACCCCAGATCACAGCAGTGTCCCCACAGGCTTGGACCGTAGGCACTAGGCATGATGGGTGATCACTTCATCTGCTTCTCTTTTTACCCTGATGGCCCACCACTCACTCTGCTCACTCTGGAACAGGGTCAATCTGGACTCATCAGACCAGGCCTTCTTCCATTGCTCCAGAGTCCAATCTTTGGACTCTTTAGACTGAAGCCTTTTTTTATATTAACCTCACTGATTAGTGTTTGTCTTTGGTCTGTACAGCTTCTTAGTCCCAATGTCTCGAGTTCCCTTCAAATTGTACTGTGGAAATTCTCTTACTTTAATTATTCAAATAACTGAGTTCTGCTGTTGATATCTTACCGTATCATTTCTCCAAACTTTAAACTGATCTCCAATCAAGAATAGATTTATGTCCTTTACACGACCAGGGGATACGCCTTCTGACATGGTTGTTTAAGCAATGAGAAGCCACTCAGTGCATCAACTGATGTGAAATGAGTTGTTGCTAGCTGAAACATATTTATCACTGCAGTGGTTACCCAGTGGAGGCTCTGACCTCTTTTCTTTGTTAAATGCAGGTGGGGATAGGCAGTGTATTCTCCTTCAGAGCAGAGGCTTTCCAGTGCACAGCCATCCCTTCATATTATCATCCCTCGCCCACCTTGGCTGTTGCTTCATCAAAATAAGTAATATGCTGGGGCTTCAGGCTCCCAGTGGAGATGTTTTACAGAGATCTTGCATGTCACATGTTTAACAAGGGTGAAGTCTTTGATTCTAACCCATATTTATTTGTTTTTCATGCATTTGAAGCATTGATAAATGTTGTTCTTCACATTTTGTGACACAGAGCTAAGTATAACCAGGCTTAAAAGTGACATGGTAAAGAGTAGAGGATAACATACCTCTCCTCGTGGCTAAAGTACGGAGGCTCATCTCTGGATGTGTCAGTCTTAACAGAGGGACAGCTTGGAAAAGTAGCCTGCTCTTCCCCCTTGGCTTCCATCCTTGGTTATGTTGTACTTGTCTTCACTTCCCTCCGGGACATGATTTTCATTATCACCTGTAGTTTGGAGGAACAGTTAGAGAGTTTAAAAATGTTTAAACCTTCTACATGTTTAACTCAGTGATAAATCTCTAGCCAGACTCTTCTCCTCTGTTGTGCCCAAATGGTGAATGAATTACCAAACTCTCCAAGATCCACAGTCTCTTTCTACTTTAAGAGATGTCTGAAAACTCATCAGTTCAGGGAACACTTCAGCACTGAAGCTGACCCTTCTCTTTGTCTTCAGGGGTAGAATGAGCCAGAAGGTCCTGGACTCAGCTCTTAGTGAATATTTAGCTCTGGTTATTGAAGGTTGTTTAGGGTTGGAGGATACTGTTGCAGTGATTAATTAGTTATCAGTTGTGGTTAGCAATGACTACATTACTCTACATGGAGGAAAAAAAAAATCTTTCCTAAACCTTTGCTTGTGTTCAACGTCACTTTGGACAAAAGCATCTGCTAAATGACACTGTAGAACAGTAAAGGATGCTTTTCTAAGCTTCAGTGCAAATAAAGAAGAAAAAAAATCAGAGTGAATTATTGTTGGACGATTGTACAGAGACATTCTGGATGAAAACCTACTCCAGAGAACCTCAGGCTCCATCTTCAAACAGACTGGAAGCTGTGCCTGCTGCCAAAGGTGAGTCAACAAAGCACTGAGCAAAGGCTGTGGATACTGATGGGCATGGGATAACTATGTTATTATTTGTCATACATTTGAAAAAAAATGTCATTAAAAAAACAAAAACATTTGGGTCATGTTGTTATTTTGGGATGTTGTGTAAAGAACTTTTAAGGACAAAAATGACTTGTTTCATTTTGTAATGAGGCTGTAGTGGAATGTTGAAAAAGAGAACCACTGTGAAGACTTTAGGATGCTCTGTAACTGCTCGGCTGTCCAAGCAGGGTGTAAAATAGCTCCAGTCTAACACAACGCATCACAGCAAAACATTAATAACCAATATTGGCATGGCTCCTTCATTAATAAACCAAACCAAATCAATTTAAATTATGGTGGGAGTAATTGGAACTAAATAGTTTGGGGAATCACCTGTTGGTTTATCCTTACCTTCTTAAAATTGGCTCTGTTTGTTGTTGTTCTTCCGTGACAAGAAAACTAGCACTCTTTACAGCCCTGACAAAGGAGGGACCTCCTTCTGATCAATATTAATCGACCCGATTCTGTCAGGCATACAGTTCTTGAAGGTAGATTAACACTTGTGTTGAGTGGTGATTTTTTTCAGGGTCACAAGGCTTTCAGAGACTCGTAGCTTAGTTTACATCAAACAGTGGTATGAGCCTCTTTTTCCCTCTAAAAATGTGTTTTTCCTTTCTGAATTTTTACGGTTTTATTCAGGAAACTGAACAGGGCACGGGGCTGGATACTGTGAATGACTAAGCTGAGGGGTAAAGCAGAATGTGAGACACCGCCCCAGTCATCAGGACAGAAGACGTCGTGCTGGAGGCGTAATGCAGGGAAAAAAACAACAGGGTACAGGACATGTCCCTGGGACACAACACAGGACAGGTGCTGAGGGGACTTGATTTGAATCATCCACACTATACTGTCCTCCCAGCACGTGTGGTAAGTGCAACTAGACAGCTGGCTAACAAGGATCCAAACTCTTCAAAAAGACACAGGGCTTGCTTTTCCTGAACTCTACTTGACTTCAGGTTGAATCCACCACTGTCAAACTGTTATATTACAGAAAAATAAAACCAAATCAGTAAAAAGCACTGACTGTGTTTAAGTAACATTCCTGACAACAAAATGAAATTCACTTCAGTTCATACATGCTCTCCTTACAGACAAAAGGTCTGCAAGGCTTAAAAATTACAAAAAGACATGAGTCAGAGCAGAAATTAGCTTGGGGCAGCTCAACTTTTGTAGAATGAAGCAAAAACAAAACACAAGCTAATAGATACGCCAGAGATCGTCTATAGAACAGAGTGCGTTAAGAGCGCTCACTACGACGCAACTTTAGAAAACCAAAACATACACAAATAGAGAGGAGTCACTCTGGTACTTATTTTCTAACTGAACTGAAACTGCTTTTGAAGTAAGCACACACAGCTAATGGACAAGTTCATTTACCATTTACACCACATGACTGACACACTACACATTTGGGGTCACAGCTATAGTTGTTTCCTTTATCATTATCAAACACTAATAAAGGTAATGCATTAACTTCCTCCTACATTTCTGTGGAGACTGTCCCAATGGGTAAAATGACCTTTATTTCAATCCATGACACACCTTTCATCTTATCAAACCGTGAACTAGTCTGTCCTCATTCCAGAAGGCATGATCAAACAAGAAATAATCAGACTCCTCTTCAGCTCAATCCAGCTCTTTGTCCACAGAAACTACAAGCAGGGTGGTATCAAACAGTGATCAACTTTAAACAGTGGTATCGTTTCAGTGCTGATCCTGCCTGATCAAGTAGCTCAAAGGATCTTCTCTTATTTCATACTTAATGGAGGATTACATCTGTGAGGATTACATCTGTGCCTGATCAGATCAAGATTTCCAAGAACAGCTCATGAAAAGATTTCCACTCAGCCAACAAATCAGTGCACGTACACATTTAAAGCTTGATCAGTGGCTTGGTAGAGTTATGTTTACTTGCATAGCTGCAGATGTTTATTGCCATGGGTCTAAATGACGTGAAAGTATTTCAGAGCAGGACCGAAACTGTTTACACAGATAGCACCTGAGTTTTATTAACAGTCTGACTGCAGTCATAAACCAATTGTTTTCTTTTTTTTCTGTCCAAAGAAGAACAGCAGCTACTGGCTTGGTTTGATTTCTTACCTTTGCAGCTCTCCCTTTAAGGCATCAATGCAAAATACCAAGATAAATCCTCTTCTTGTGCTTCTCAGAAATGACTGTCACAGATTCACCAGCAGAGTTGACTGTGACCTTGCACCAACTGTGACAGCACGCCCTGATCACTCTAAAAAGTGTAAAGTACACACGAGCAGTGTGTGTGCATGCATGTGTGTGTGTGTGCGTGTGTGTGTGTGTGTGTGTGTGTGTGTGTGTGTGTGTGTGTGTGTGTGTGTGTGTGTGTGTGTGTGTGTGTGTGTGTGTATGTGTGACGGTGTTTGTGTGAGTGTATAGGTGTGTCAGCACTCTAGGAACAGAGCCAGTGAGACAAAGTGATTTTATTGGCTCAACTCAGAGGCCGATGAAAAGAAACCTGTCCTGTTTAGCCACAAGTTTAAGTTCTTTATGGACTTTTTGTAAACTTGAGTGCTTGTTCCTGGATTTGATCCAGCGTCTCAGCTCACTGATACTCTATACACAACCTGTAACTGCTACAGAGCACAGAGCTGGACTTGCTCCAGTGAAATGCCAACTCTTTGTCTCATTGTTTGCCCACAACAGTGCTCTTCTCTACACTTCATCTGGATTTTTTTCAAATCATGTTTCATCCACCTGACTGAACAACACTGTCTCATCTGTTCCTTTCTTCTTGTTTGTCACACCCTGGTGTTACCTGGGTGCTGCTCATACAGGCGGGCGTCAACTTGAGCATGGCTATGCTTGATATACACTCACCGGCTACTATAGTGGGTACACCTTGCTGATACTGGGTTGGACCCCCTTTACTGCCTTAATCCTTGGTGGCATAGATTCAACAAGCTACTGGAAACATTCCTCAGAGTTTGGTCCATATCGATCATTTTTTTTAACTCACATAGTAACAAAAATGGAACTTCTCTCCAAATATAACTCCCATCTAAAGGTTCAGTCTGTTCAGCACCCTCACCAGTCTGCCACTGGCTGTCCTGTGCCCAGGTGTGGGTGGTGGTCCCCCATGGGCTGGTGCGGGTCAGCCTGGCCTGGTGGTCTGGCTTCCTGGGCACTGATGTCACAGTCCACTGCCTTTTCTACTGCACTGCGAGGCGGACTTCTGGGGTTGCTACGAAAGAGGGTCACTGTGCTGCTCAGAGTGGCACTCAGTTGCTCCCACCTTTGCGGGACGCAGGTCCACCCTGTTCCACTGATAGTTTGTCCCTTCAACATCCACCAGGTATGATCTGGCTGATCAGTTCTCTGGCTGACCTGTCATACCAGAGCTTGGCAGTTTGGTGCTTCACTCGCTCAGCTCCAGGAGCATGTCAGTGACAGGAAGTGAGGTCCTCAGTCTATGGCCGCGTTTCCACCGAGCAGACCGGTTCGGTTCATCTCAGTACGGTGTACATTTTGTGGCGTTTCCACTGACTTATCCCGGGACAGTTCCCTAAAAACTGAGACAAGCCGACCTACTTTTTTGGGACCCTTTCCTTTGGGTGCCAGACTGAACGGATCCGCTCTCAGAAGGTGGAGCAACACACTGCAGACTGTTGATTGGTCAAAAGAATCACTTACCCCCATGGCGGATGCATTTCTCCGGGTGGCTCACGGTCTTCTCTGAAACAAAGCTTGATTGATGTTGTATCAAAGAGCTACATGCCAACCACAGAGAGGATGAAATGCTGCACGTCTTCCATCCGTGCTCTTTGCTTACTGTGTCGCGTTTTTCTTCTTTGTTGGATTTAATAGCGGGGTAAACTGCTACGGCGTCACGCTAATGTTTACCAGCTGAGGCTTTCGGCATTATAAGGCTTATGAGACATCGGTCTCTGTGCTGGGCTGCTAAGCAAGCCCTCTGTAGGCGTGTTCCTTCACTGTAGAATAGCCAGCCAAGGGTCATTGCCAGCACAGGCCGCCTTCTTACACAGATTCTTCACTATTTTCACAGCAGACCCAGCTTTGCCATAAGCTTGTGGATGCCTGGGTAAGGATTTAACATGCTCAAATTCCCATCCCTTTGCAAACTTTCTGAATGTTTCACCGCCACTGTGGACCACAGTCTGTTATCACTCTGTCAGGCTGCTGGTGTCTCGCAAACTGGGCCCTCCATCGCACCACTGTGGTCTCTGCCGAAAGATCAATTATATTTCCCAGAAATCTGAGTAATGATCAACGAGGAGCAGAAAGTCTTTGCCCGCCTGTCTGAACAAGACCATGCTAACGGTTTGCCATGGCCATGTTGGTAGCGCATGTGACATCATTGCTTCACGCTGCTGTTGATGTGAGTATTCACTACATGCTGAGCACTGACTCACCCTTCACTTCTCCACGCATGTTTGGCCAGTAGAGTGTGTCTCTCGTCTGCCTATAGCTAGCATCTCCACCTTCATGGCGAGCATGAATGCGTTTCAACATGTCTGCATGCAGTGATTTTGGCACTATGACTCGCTGACTTTTGAAAAGCACTCCATCTTGTGCACTGATCTCATCCCTGATTGACCAGTATACTCTGATGGCCAGCGGGGTGTCCTCCTGATGATCTGGCTGTCCCACTAGCACGGCCAGCTTCAGCAACTGAAGCGCTCCTTCTTCCTCAGTGTGTCTCCTGATCTGACCCAGCCGCTGGCTGGTGACACTAAGGTAGCCAGTCTGCTTTATCTGTTCAGTGTCCTCCTGCGCCCTCTGCAGGCTACAGATGCTGTGTTTTTGTATCTGGCGTCAGTCCTCTGTGGCGGGTCCGTTGCTCTGCTCAATGTGTCTCTGATGTGCATGTCCTGGCCTTGCCTGTATGTTACCTTGAGGTTGTAATTCTGGAGCATGAGCAGCATGCTCTGAAGATGTTTAGGGGCTGTGAGGAGAGTGGCTTATGATCTGTTTCTGCTGTAATTTCCTCCCTCCCATACGGATAATGATGGAATCGATGGCATGCAAACACAATACTCAAACATTCCTTTCAATTTGAGCATAGTTTTGGTCAGACCGGGTAAGAGCTCTTGATGCAGAACATATCAGCTGAAGTATGTATGATCCTCCTGTAACAAGCAGCAGCCCAGTCCCTTCTGACTACATCACTCTGTATAGTGACGAGGTTGATCACGTCACAATATGTCAGGATCAGAGCCACTGTGGCCAGACGCTCGATTTCCATAACTGCAGCATCATGTTTTGGAAGTCAGTGCCATAGAACATCCTTGTTCTGGAGCCTGCGTAGTCGCTCGCATACTTCTGAGAGGTGTGGCGTGTACCTCGCAAGGTAGGTCACAAACCCTGTCAGTCTTTGCACAGCTTTTGCATCTGTGGGGAGGGGCATGTCCTGGACAGCTCTGACTTTCTCTGGATCTGCTCTGAGCCCCTCTGCTGACAGAATGTGCCCATGAAATTTGACCTCTTTGACCCTAAACTGCAGCTTCTTTAGACTTAGTCTCAGCCTGACCTCTCTGCACCTGTCCATGAGCACTGTCAGTTTTTAATCATGGTCTTTTACGGCTTCTTCGTCTGTATCCCCACACCCTACCACAAGTATGTCATCTGCATTGGGTTCTACCCCACTGAGCCCGACAAGCTCATGTTGCTTTCGCTGGTACATTTCCGGGGCCACAGACCGACACTATTTGATAATCAGAAGTTTTGAGCTGGACCCAAGAGCAGATAGAGGCAGAGAGCAGTTTAAGGGTTTTTATTGCATGAGATGTGCATTGATCCAGAAATCCAAAATCCTAAGGGGAATGAAACAAAGAGCTCAGCAGTGTGGAAGAGGCAGGGCAGGAACTCAAAGGAGGTACTGGAAGGGAAGCAGAGACATGCAGGGTAAATCACAGTAAGGCACACAGAGATTAATCTCAAAAAGCTCAGAGAAATACTCAGAAGTAGTCCGAAGCACCGCAGGAAATTGCCAGTGAGCCAGAGACAGCTGCAGGTAGGGGAGGGGAGAGCAGCAAGGCACCACCCACGAGCCAGAGAGAGGGAGAGAGAAGCTCCACATGGGGCATATCATGACACGGAGAGTAGATAAAGTTCATTTAGGCTACCAATGAAAAGAAACTGAAAGAGCAGAGAGCAGAAGCACAGATACTCCTGGAGTATATTTGTTTATTTATATATTATATATTTTTATATATTTTATATATTTGTCATTTATATCTGTATTTTTTACGTATATTTATTTCATTTGGTTTGACTCAGATGAGGGGTAATAAAAGAAATTTTAAAAAAGAAGTTTATGACTATTTTATATATATATATATAGATAGATAGATAGATAGGTAGATAGATAGATGTATATACATTCTTTTTTTTTTCTCAAAATAAAAAAAACCTACATTGACCCCATGTTGGCTCTACTACAGAGCTGGTAGCCCACATTATGATGTCCCATTCAGAGCTCTGGTAATCCACATTTGGTAATCTTGAAAACTGTGTGTCCAAATCAGGGCGATCCAATCCAATGTAGCTTTGAAAAACCGGCGTAGAACTGAGACTTATTACCTGATTAAATTCTTTGAACAACTGGCCCCTAAAGTTCTGGTGGCTGCATCACCCCATCTTTCTATCTCAGAGATAGAGAGGTTGCTAAGGAAGTGCCGGTTGACGTGTCACCAGGCTCCGCTGCTGTCGGCGTTTTATATCTGTTTTTATGGGTTTTTACCTGATCAGATTTCTAATCCTGTTCTCCTGTGGACTGCCGCTACTGTGTTGGACTGTTCGGCATTGCTTTTTGTCATCGTGATATTGCATAAACACTACCATAGTTGGTACCTGGGTACTGTTAGCATTTTTTAGCCACTATGGCTACTCTCTCCGCCGACAACATGCCAGGTGCTCCCTGTAAAAGCTGCCTGGTTCTGACACACACCCAAGCTGAGCTTACTAATCTTAAAGAAGACATCCGCAGGCTTTCCAAGGATTTGAAGCAGGAGGACGCAATGTTATCCAGTTACATCGACATGGCTGCCGCACAGTCAAAGACAATCCTGTCCATGCATTCCGAAATTTCGGATACCTTGCTGTGGGACTCTTCGCGTCCTCGTCCTTCCTCCTGACCCCAAATCCCCGGGAGCCCTGGACAGAGGTGATGGTCAGGGGCAGCATGAGACTGTCGGTCTCTCCTCCACCACTACACCTTGCTGACGCACCGCGGCTAGAGGAGGCACCGGTGGAGCTGGGTGAGGGTAACCAGGTGGCCGGTTCGGTCTCTCCTCGTGCTTTCAACAGATCCGCTCACTGCCCTCCGAAGCCTGCATGTGGTGCCCAGTCCGACTTCTCTGTGACTGTCCCCGCTCCATCAGATGAATCACCTGTGGCTTTTTCTCCTCCCGGTGTGGCCGCCCCCTCTTCTCCTGCTGCCTCAATGACTCATCCATCCACTGAGGGCTGCCGTGCTGCTGCCATGTCCTCCACTCTTGGCCCGACTGTCCCTGTGTTGCCCTCCAAACCAGGCGATTCTGCTACTGCCTTTTCTCCACCTGGCTCCGTTGCTGTTGGCGGGGCGACTGTGGTCCCCATTGCCGGGAGGCAGGGCGGATGGCGGGGAGGATCATCTCCCTCTTACTGCCAAAGGCTGCTACGGGAGGGTCAATAGGCGATCAAGTGGAAAGGATTTCCCGCAGCCTGTCGCTCGACTTTCCGAGGCTGGCGCTTCTCTGCCGGTTAATGACTCCTGGGCACGGCTCGAAGTGAAGCCCAAAGCTGTCGCCTGCTCCTCAACAACTCTTCCAGAGCGCTGGGTTCGAGGAGGCGCCAGTAGGCGGAGCCCCTTCTCCACTGTACCTGCATCCACGCACTTTAACATTCAACTCAATAATAAATATGACACTCTTGCCATCAAAGATTTCCCTCCCCTGGACGACAGGACCCATCGTCCTTCACCAAAGAGGTCTGACACTCCATCTCGGCCAGGATCAACCGCAGGCCGACGACGCCAACCCCGGGTCCCATCCCGCCAGCAACGCACCTCCAGGCAGCCCGCGGAGCAACACGCCCCCTCTGTGCTGGTTGTCAGGACCTCAATGGTCAGGCACGTGAGCGGCCGGACCTTCTGCCACCCTGGAGCCCGCGTCAAGGAGGTCAAGTCCTCCGCCCTCCAGCTGTGTGCTCAGCACAGCACGGCCTCTACGCTGGTTCTGGAGGCCGGGATTAACGACCTCATAGACCAGCAATCCGAGACCCTAAAGCGGGATTTTACGTCCATGGTCGACTGCTTGCTGGACACGAGGAAGCAACTGGTCATCTCTGGCGCGCCCCCGCCGCGCTATGGTGACGTCACCACCAGTTGCCTTTGCCAGCTGCACTTGTGGCTTAAGGGATACTGCCTGTGGAAAAGTATTCCTTTTGTGGATAATTTTATGGCTTTTTTAAACAGACCCCACCTTTTTAAATAAGACGGCCTGCACCCAAACCAGGAGGGGTCGAGGCTTTTAGCAGTCAACATTGACCTGACTGTCCGGTCCTGCACCACCACCTCCTGACTCACTACACACAGACGCTCTCCACCTCACTCACACTCACCTTCACCACCCCATAGGTACACCATACACGCCCCTCCCTCAGTGACCTCAGTGGCACAGGACAGTATAAGCACAATAAAAACAATAATCTCACATAGACAAAGAGACAGAGGAGGACTGTTTTTAGACCACAATGTGTTTTTAATGTTCCGCTGGAAAAATGTGTTGAGCGCACGTTCAGCTTAGATGTTAAAATGGCTGTGCTGAACGTGCGCTCCCTTTTAAACAAATCTTTTATTGTTAATGATATTATTGTGGACAATAACCTGGACCTGCTTACTGAGACATGGCTCGGCACTGATGCACCTGTTGTTCTCACCGAGGCTTCCCCACCAAATTTTAACTTTTTATTTTCAACTAGAGGGTGCAGAAAAGGGGGTGGTACGGCCTCAATAACAAAGACCACCATACAGGCGAATGAAGTCATTTTTAACAGTTACTCGTCATTTAAGTACCATGCCTTCGTTTTTAGCAGCCCACCTATCCTCTGTATAACAGTCTACCAACCACCCCAGTACTCCACCTCTTTTATTAGTGAATTTTCAGAGCTTTTATCAATCATTCATACCACTTTTAACAGAATTTTAATAACTGGTGATTTTAATCTACACGTGGGCGCTCCTTAGACCTGGTTATATCTTATGGTCTGTCCATTGGAGTGCCCTCTGTTGTGGACCTGGCTGTGTCTGACCACTTTTGTGTGTTTTTTACAATCACCAGTTTTAATCAGAGGGAGGCCCCTGTGAGAACAGTGAGGAAACGCTACCTAACTTCTGAAGTGGCTGCAAATTTTATCCAGATTTTACAGAGCACTCCTGCAGAAATTTTACCAGCACCCTGCGATTTATCAATGACAACCTGAATAACAAAATGAAGTCAGAACTGGATTCAGTGGCTCCACTTTTTATTAAAACAATTAAATCAAAGCCCACATCCCCGTGGAGAACTGAAGAAATTAAAAAACTCAAAAGGGAATGCAGGAGTGCTGAAAGGAGATGGAGAAAATCTAAATCAACAGTCCATTATGAAATATTACGCCAGCATCTCAAAATGTACAATAACGCACTGAAACAAGCAAGAATCTTACACTTCCAAAACTTAATCCAAGACAATAAAAATAACTCCAAATTCTTATTCTCCACCATTGACCGTTAACTAACTAACTAACTAACAAAAATTTTAAAAGATCCTCTATGACTCCAAGTAATGCCCTTTGTGAGGACTTTGCAGACCGCTTCAGAAGAAAAATCAACGACATTCGATCCAGTCTTTTATTCCAACAGCTTCCAACACCTGGATCATCAAATTTACCTGAGGAAACACTGGAGAGTTTTGCCCTGGTTGATGCGAGGACACTTGGTCGAGTTTTCTCCCAGGTAAAGCCCACAACCTGCCTTTTAGATTCAATTCCCACACCGTTTTTTAAAACACTCTATGGATTCTTTGAGGAACAGCTGTTATATTTGGTGAACTGCTCTCTTCAGACTGGTGTCTTCCCCACCTCCTTTAAAACGGCGGTGGTGAAGCCCCTTCTGAAGAAGAATGATTTAGATCCAAATGTTTTAAATAATTACCGGCCTGTATCCAACTTACCATTTTTAAGTAAAATTTTAGAAAAACTTGTTTTGAACCAAGTAAATGAATTTCTTAACTTAAAACATATTCTGGAGACTCATCAGTCTGGTTTTAGGATGAACCACAGTACAGAGACAGCACTTTTAAAGATTTTAAATGACACCAGATGTAATTTAGATAACCACAAACTCACAGTGTTGGTTCTACTGGATCTAACCGCCGCCTTCGATACAGTAGACCATCACATGTTATTAAATAGACTGAGGAATGTGGTGGGCCTCTCTGGTACTGTTCTTAACTGGTTCACGTCCTACCTGACTGATCGAAGTTTCTTGGTAAGTATGGATACATGTTCCTCAGGAACCCACAAGATAGAGTGTGGGGTTCCCCAAGGGTCAATTTTAGGTCCAACTCTTTTTAATCTATACATGCTACCCCTTGGGGACATCATCAGGAGGCACGGCATCAGCTTCCATAGTTATGCAACTGTACATTGCCGTGTCTCCTGATGATACAGGGCCTATTGATGCCCTTTTAAACTGCATTTTAGACATCAAGTCATGGATGGCAGCTAATTTCCTACAGCTCAACCAGGACAAAACAGAGGTTTTAGTTATTGGTCCTGAAGGCCAGAGAGAGAAACTCTTACCTAAGTTACAGGATTTTAAATCCTCAAAATCTGTAAAAAACTTGGGCGTGATTTTGGACTCTGAGCTCACTTTTATTCCACACATTAAAAACATAACAAAGATAGGTTTCTACATCTTAAGAATATAGCCAGAGTCCGCCCGTTTCTCTCTCAGGCCAGCACGGAGGTGCTGATGCATGCTTTTATCTCCTGTCGTTTAGACTATTGTAATGCCCTGCTCTCTGGTCGTCCCAAAAAGAACATGCACAATTTACAATTATTGCAAAACTCAGCCGCACGCGTGCTGACGAGGACCAGAGGGCGGGAGCACATTACGCCTGTTTTAAAATGGCTGCATTGGCTCCCCGTGCGTTTCAGGATCGATTTTAAGGTTCTCTTATTAGTTTTTAAGTGTCTTAACGGTCTTGGGCCAACTTATCTATCTGAAATACTTTTACCCTATCAACCCTCGGGGACCCTGAGGTCCTCCGGTGCTGGCCTTTCAACAATACCACAAGTTAGAACTAAAACTCACGGGGAGGCGGCATTCTATTATCATGGTCCCCGATTGTGGAATAGCCCCCCGGAGAGCCTCAGGGGCGTAGAGAATGTTGATATTTTTAAAAAGAGGCTCAAGACCCATCTTTTTAATCAGGCTTTTAACTAACTAGATTAACCTCTTTTTATGCTTACCCCTATTTTTACACTTTTTTATTATTACTCTATTTCATACTATTATTATTAATTTTATTTTGTTTATTTATTTATTTATAAGCTTAGTTTATTCTGTTTTATTATGTTGTTTTATTTCAATGTTTTTTGATGTTTATGTTAGGATAAAGATTTATTGTATTTAACATGATCTATTTAATCTCTACTGTTTTATTCCCTCAGGTTTAGCTTCTATACCTTTTTTCTCATTCTACTATTTTAGTCCCTCGTTTTTCCAGTGTTTCCTCCTGGGGGCCTGCCACACTGGGAGCTGATTTTGGCCCACTGATTGGGGCGCTGTCCCATGGATGGCTCCGGCCCTGGTGGCTAGAGAGCTCTACACCTTGGTGTGGAGCCTCCTGTCTGCCTGGGCTGGGGTGGTCCCTGTGGTGGCGCCCCCTTCAGCCATGGGCCATGGCTCCTGGTCTGCACAGCCCCCAAAGGTAGCTCTTTCCTCACCTCAGATCTTGGTGCCCAGCCATGTCTCCTCTTGTCTCCTCATCAACAGCCTGTCTATGTGTGTGTGTGTGTGTGTGTGTGTGCGTGCGTGTGTGTGTGTGTGTGTGTGTGTGTGTGTGTGCGCGTGTGTGTGCGTGTGTGTATGTTTGTGTGTGACGGTATGTATGTCTATGTATGTGCGTGGGTGTTACTGTGTTGCAATGGGTATATTTGTGGGGGTGGGAGGTTTGGGGTTTTAATGGTATTCCTTTGTTTCTTTTTTTTCTCTTGTTTGGCTTTGCTTTTTGTTTTTATCCTCTGTGAGGCACTTTGTGTTGCACAAGTGCATGAAAAGTGCCATACAAATAAAATAAAATAAAGTTGAAGTTGAAGTAGAGTAGGCTCACCACTCCCTATCCGGGTTGAGTCATCAGTTATTGATTTCAGGTACCAAAACTAATTGCGTTGATCTTTTTTTCTTTTTCTTTTTTTTTTTTGTCAGATCCAACTTGTTGCTGTCCTGTTTGCCCTTCTTCTATGTTTTAAATTTGTGTGGCTTTTGTTGAACCCTGGTCCATTGTCTGATAGAACCTTGTTTTTTCCACCCCCCCTGACCCACTCATGATTTCACAAGCTTTTTAAAAAAACTTACAAACCAACTCTACAAGATTACACATCTTCTTAGAAACAGTATATTTACATGAAGACACACCTTGTTTTTGTAGTTCAGTGTCCAGACGATGACTATCTGTTAAGTGTTCCTCACAGCCCGGAGCTCTGAGACGTGTCTGTCTGGTAACAGCTACAAACACTTTTCTGCAGCAGGATAAAGTCACTTATTCACCCTCTGAACTTATTATCTCATCATAAAAAGTTTCTGTGGTTTCACTCCATGACAAATATCAAGACCCTGATCTGTTTCTAATTCAGCAAAAAAAGGAAGCTCACAGAAGCTTGACGCATTATTTCCAGATAAGGTGAGATCATCATGCTGACATGGGCAGGTTCCTGCATTTTATTTGAAGAGATGTGATGCAGTCAGATGGTTACATGCTTCTGTCCAAACCTGCTGCTATCACATTACAACACATTTTCAATCAAACATTTCTGAGTTTCAGGATCTGATACCACGTCATCACCCAGAACCAACCTGCGTCACCGTGTGTCTGAATTGAAGATCTGATTTTCTTCATTGAAAACAGTTTTTCTGAGAGCAGGCAGGTCAGACCAGAGACCACATACAGTGAGAGACTCTGGGCCTGCTGGCTCTATCTGCAGCCAGCCCAGGGACCAGCAATGATTGGCCTTAGTTAACAACATTCATCATGGACAGTTAGTGCAAAGAACATCTATCGTCAGGACAGTTTGCACAGGGACTGGTTATAGGCATGCTTCTTGGGTGTGAAAAAAACAACAGTGCTGTGCTGTACAGAAGAGCCAAGAGACGACATGTCCTTGATTGTGCTGCTATATCTGAATCTGGTATACATGTGGTTCTGGTATACATGTGGTTCTGGTATACATGTGGTTCTGGTATACATGTGGTTGTGGTATATATTTGATGCAGGTCTATGTGGTGCAGGTCTATGTGGTGCAGCTCTATGTGGTGCAGGTCTACGTGGTGCAGGTCTTTGTGGTGCAGGTCTACGTGGTGCAGGTCTACGTGGTGCAGGTCTATGTGGTGCAGGTCTTTGTGGTGCAGGTCTATGTGGTGCAGGTCTTTGTGGTGCAGGTCTATGTGGTGCAGGTCTTTGTGGTGCAGGTCTTTGTGGTGCAGGTCTACGTGGTGCAGGTCTATGTGGTGCAGGTCTACGTGGTGCCGGTCTACGGTTCTGTGTCTCTTCCTGTGGGTTGTGTGAGCTGGCTAGTTCTAAGTGCTGGTTTACTGTGCTTCCAACAACACCAGAGGCTTCATGGCTCTGACCTGGGATTCTGGAGATGCCCCTGGCTCCTTTCTGAGCAGTTGGTGTTTTAAAGTTGTTAAGAATAATCTATTGTAATTACAGTCTATCATTAGCCCATGCCTTTCTACAGATGTATTTGTAAAAACAACAAAAACAAACCAAAACGTTCAAAGCAGACTCTTTGATTCTCCATCAAACACACAGGTTTCTATTTCTGGAAACAGGTTTGGGATTTCTTCACTGCCAGACTGTGTCCAGACTCAGTCCCTTCATAACACAGGTACAGATTAAGAGCACATAAATGTCCACGTTTCAATCAAGGATCTGTTCTTCATATCCTCTTACGATCGCTGCCATGCCTTGTCAGGAAGTCCCTCTGAGAGCCCAGGCACCGTACCCCCTCCAGCAGCATGGGGGTCCCATGCTGTGGGTCTGGACAGAGGTGAAAGAGAGTGAAAAGAGAGCAGGGACAGAGTGAGACACACACACACACACACATGGTGTAGCCTGCTTTCTGTTCATGCCTATTAAAGCAATGAAAGGTAACAGACGGCAGCCTTCAGAGCCTGAAACAGTTTGAATCTAAGAAACTGTGTGTTCATAATGCATGATTTAAAAACAGATTATCAGCCACAAAATGTGTTATTATTTCTAAACGCTGTTTCTCAGGATCTGCACATGGGTCAGATTTTCAGCTGTTTGTGCTGATGTCTATTTCAGCCCACAGTCAGCAGTTATTCTGCAGTGGTCTGTTCAAACTTGAGAGTCTATCAATGAACTGAAGAGCCAGGTTACGTTAGCTCTGCTTTTTGATTCGATTTTTGTAAGTGAGCCCAAACTTTTGAGCAGTGGTGTTCAGATTGAAGCTACTATTGGTGGTGGTGGTTTTACTTTGTCTGTGCTGCAGGAACATGCGGGGCCACACATGATGAGCAGCAGGCTGTCTCATGTCTGAGACGCAGGAATGAATCTGCAGAGCTTCTGCTTTCAGTTGTGAAGGACTTCAGACAAACTGAGCAGCTGATGTGTTACATCTACTTCCAGCTGGACGCTTCAGGCGGTCTTTTCAGGAACAGAAACACTTCTGTAGTGGCACGGTCCCTGTGTTGACCTTCTGTCTACACTCATCATGGCCTTTTCCGCCTACAGGGGGGCAGCAGAGATTTCAGTCAGGTGACCAGGCTGTGTCTGCTGAGGCAAGACTAGATTTGCACTTCAACTAAATGAAAATGTTCAAAGGTTTGTAAAACTGTGTGTGTAGAACAACACATGACACCTTTTCATTTCATTGGTGAGAATATGAAGCTGAAGGCTGACTCTGGTGGTGGATGAAAACATAGTGGCTTAGAAAAAAAGGCGCATTTGAAGGTTTACATGAAAATACAGAACTAGATCATATCAGAACCAGGATTCAATCAAACACTCAGTGCGATGAGGACTGTAGCCTCTGGCCCCTACGAGGCCCCTATGACCCAGCCTTAGATGAAAAGGAGTTCCAACATTTTCACATCTTAGCACGGACTCTAAGTGTTTGTCCCCCTTCATGAGTGTAAATGATCCAGGCACTACAGCCCCTTAGGAACACAAAGTTTAACACATGACTCTGTAGAACAGATCTGACTGTTCTTTTTTCTGGCCCTGATATAGATCCTCAGTGATACTAAAGAGGCCTTGATAGAGCCCTAAGCATACCACAAATCTGATAACTAACCCCCAAAAATATAACTGACTCAAATAAAAAAAACTGACCCAAAATTTGATAACTGACCAAAAAAAAATATAAATAACTGACAAAAATCATGTTAACTGACCCAAACCCAAAACTTGATAACTGACCAAAAAAAATATAAATAACTGACAAAAATCATGTTAACTGACCCAAACCCAAAATCTGATAACTGACCAAAAAAATATAAATAACTGACAAAAATCATGTTAACTGACCCAAACCCAAAACTTGATAACTGACCAAAAAAAATATAAATAACTGACAAAAATCATGTTAACTGACCCAAACCCAAAATTTGATAACTGACCAAAAATCTGACAATTGACCTCAAATCTGATAAATGGAGATAACGTAAATTAATACAGGACACGGAAGTCATACACCCAGCTGTGATCAGCTGACAGACTGATGTTCTATCTTACCCCTCTTAACCAATCACAGCGTGTGTCCAATGAGAAGGCGGAGTATTTAAATCACGTCTTCATTCTCAGTTATTCCTGCTACCTCATTGTTGCTCAGCTGCTGCTGTCGCACTTTCCAAGGTATGAAAACCTTTGTTTTGAGTTTGCTTCTCTTCCGCGGCGATGTCTCATCTGGAGCTACAGTTTGAAAATGAGTGTGTTAATGATTCTTCAGTCAAGTAAGAAGAAAGACCCGAAGCAAGCGGCAGTGTTCGCCGTAGCTCTAGACTGGCACGTTAAAATCAGCCTTCTATCAAAGGATGGCTGGTGCCAAAGATTCTAGAAGCTCTGTTTCATTGGAATATCGCCGCTCCTTCTTCTTAGGCATTACTTTAGACAGTGAACTCATGCAAGCTTCTCTCCCAGAGAAATTATTCAGACATTAGCCCGTATTCGCGAAATTATGAGAGGCGTCCTGAACGCACAGTCAGTAACGAAGCGCAAGTTATTGTCTTTACAAGGTCACCTCAACTTCGCTATGAGGATCATCCCCCAAGGTAGATCTTTCATTTCCAGGCTGCTTGACCTTTCAAAAACGGAGGATAGATCGCACGATCTTGTCGCTCTGGATAAAGGGTGTGGATCTGATGACAGATTCTGGTCAAATTTATGTGACAACTGGAACGGCATTTCTTTTTTCTATAATGATATTATAGAGAATTCTATCACATTAAATTTCTACACTGATGCTGCTCCCTCAGTAGGTTTCGGGGGAATTTTTAAGGATCAGTGGTTCGCAGGTGCGTGGCCAAAAGAGCTGCAGTCTTTTCCCTCAGGTTTGCAGTCTACAGCTCTACTGGAGCTCTATCCGATCGTCGTGGCATGTGTCCTCTGGAGAAAATTTTGGTCCAGGAAACAGATAGTAGTCTTTTGTGATAACGAGGCAACGGTTATTATCATTAATAAAGGACGTTCATCTGTTCCTTTTATTAATAGATTTCTTCGTCGCATCACGTGGTCTTGTGTGTTGGGTAATTTTACTTTTCGTGCGGCGCATGTGCAAGGCCTCGACAATAAAATTGCTGATTCTTTATCCTGATTTAAATTCCAGGAGTTCAGGGACCTCTGCCCCTGCGCAGCACCCCAAGGCTTGCAGTGCCCACCGTTCAGCCAAACTGTTCTAGATTAGAGGGCCCCCTGCAGTCTTATTTGAACTCTGCAACACATTACATGCGTCAAGGACTGGCAATACCAACTTTAAAAATGTATGATTCTGCATGGTTTCACTTTTCTTCTTTCTGTTCTTCATTCTCGGTTGCTGTAAATCCAGTTAACATTCCCATGATTTGTGCCTTTATGGTCCAACTGTTTCGAAATCAGAAAAATGCAGCCATCTTCCATTAAAGCATGTTTAGCAGGCATTCAATTCCATTTAAGATGTTTAGATCCAGCAGTGAGTAGCTTGTTTGGGAATCCTTCTATTCGACTGCTGTTCAATGGTCTTAAAAAGGAGCATCCGGAAAGCAAGGATGAGCGCCTTCCATTGACTTAGTCTCTGAATGTTTTTCCCCATTGCATGACCTCACTGTATCAGATATTTCTTTAGATCTTCATTCTTACTCAGTCTATCTTCAACATTCTAAATCAGATGGAGATCTTAAAGGCTCAACTATTGTCATCTCAGAAACTAACACTGTCTTCTGTCCTTTATCATCCATGACCTGGTATCTGCAAAGCCGTCCCTCTGCAAAACCAGATGAGCCCTTTTTCCTAACCCACAAAGGAAAAGTCATGACAAGATCTTGGGTCACCTCACGACTCCGTCTCCTCTGCCAAAGATGTGGTCTCCCTCCTCAACTTTACACCCCACACTCTTTCCGCATTGGAGCAGCTACCACTGCTGCTGAACTGGTTCCAGCTTCTACTTTGAAAATCATGGGACGCTGGTCATCATCAGCTTATGAACGTTACGTTTACCCGGGGGTGAAGGAGATCATGTCAGCCCAAAAAGCCATGAGTAAAAGTACATGTAAGCCATGATGCATGTTTAATAAAATCTTTAATCAGAAGAAGTTGGCTGGGGTTGCTTAGTAGTTTAACAAGTCACAGGATGTTTGTGCGTCACATTAAGCTGCTACGGCTTTGGATTGTTGCTGGGAATGGCCTGCTGGTTTCACCTTAACTGTCGCCACAGCGCCAAACTTCAGACTGCGTCTGTCTCTCCCTTTCTGTGTGTGTGTGTGTGTGTGTGTGCACATGTGTGTGTATCCCTATCCCCCCCCATACTTCTCTCTCCCACTCTCTCTCCTCTATCTGTCTCTCCAACACAGTCTCCTCAGATGTCTGTCTAACATGAGTCTGGTTCTGTCCGAGGTTTCTGCCCGTCAAAGGGAAGTTTTTTCTTGCCATTGTAACTTGCTTAATGCTGCAAAGTCCTGTACTCATGGTGGATTAAGATAAGTTAAGACTCCATATCTTGTCTTGATGTTGGGTTTCTGCTAATACAATTTTATTAACATTCACGGGTCTAGAACTGTAAATGTTTTTGTAAAGTGTCTTGAAATAACATTTGTTATGATTTGGCGCTATACAAATAAAGATTGAGATTGATTGATTGATTGATTGATTGATTGATTAAGGCTCTACATTACACCTGCTCAGGCAATATTGACCCAAACCTGATAACTTACCAAAAATTTTACCAACTGACCCAAAATATTATAACAGACCCAGTGTCTGAGAACAAAACAAAAAATAAATAACCGACCCAAAATAATATACCTGACCCAAAATCTGATACCTGGCCAAAATATAAGTAATTACTTTTTTGGTTAGTTCATTACTTTTTTAAAATTACATTACAGGTCACTGCTACTTTTGGGTCAGTCACATTTTCTCGTTCTTGTTACGCTTCAGGTTGTTACGTTTGGGGTCATTGTCATGTTGTGAGTCATTATGTTTTTCTATTAGGTTTTGAATTGTTCTTTTGTCATTGATACATTTCAGTTTCTACTTGTTACATTTTGGGACATTGTTACATTTCAAACCATTGTTATATTTCAGGTTCTTGTTATGTTTTGAGTCTTTGTGTTTTAGGATGTTGTTATGTTTTGTCTCTTATTAGCCTCCTTCCTTTTTTATTGTAAACGTAGACAACTTTCATGATAAATATTTTGTAACTATGATTCAACAGAGGCTGGTACAGATAAAAATGTTGGAGGGTGTTTGTAATGGTAAACTGGTAATCCTATTCTGTGTGTGTGTGTGTGTGTGTGTGTGTGTGTGTGTGTGTGTGTGTGTGTGTGTGTGTGTGTGTGTGTGTGTGTGTGGTAGCAGAACATACCGATGACCCTGGCCTGTAGTCTGACCTTCAGACTGCTGTCCCTCCTTCCTTTGGTTACCAGAGTGATCTCCTCTTGTAGCACCCCTTCCTGGTGAGTCCTGTACTCACACATGACCTTCACTCCTAGAGACAGGAAGGAGAAGAGCATGTTTACCAAGCCCAGCACTCCCTGAGAGTCTTGGACCATAACTTGGATCAGTTCTTGCTGCATAAAGGGGAGAGGGCAGCGATCAGCATCACATGGGAATCAGCAGAGAAGGAGGAGCAGAGGAGGAGCAGAGGGGGTTTTCTGTATCCTCAGAGCACAGTCCTCCTACAAACTGCTGACAGAGAGGGTGGTTTTTTGGGCCCTCTTGTGCATCAGGAGTATCATCAAACACTACGAGCCTGCAGGAGTTTGCCTGCTGAGCTGGAGACTGCACTTTAATGCTGCACTCAGGCCCTTTGGGGGGCTGGATCCTCAGACTGGACCCACAGACTGGGAGTGAGCTGGAGTCCCACCTGGCTCTGTTTTCCCCAGGGAGGAAGCTTTTTTCACACATTCTGCTGTGGAAGAGAAACCCAGCACTAACCAGCTGTGAGCAGATCAAACGGACTGGTACCTACGGTGCTTTCACAAACACCTGCTCAACGCACTCAAAACACTGAAACACATGGGCTTTTTCTGCCCATGATGTCGAGTCAGCACCATGGCTGATAACCAAGAGAGCAGGGTCAGGTGACTGGTCAGGTGACTGGTCAGTAGGGGTGTGACGATACACTCAGCTCACCAGGCGAGATTACGATCCTTTGAAGAAATTACAGACTTTTTCACTGAACAGTCACAAAACAATGCAGCTGCATGTTTGTTCACTTCAATCCATGCATGACCCAAGCCTGGGCTTTAACTGATGAACTTCTTTCCACAACTAAATTCAAATGATCCTTATTTAGTGTAAGCGATATGTGTAAAACTGAACCTGAAGTACTGCTCTGTCAACACAGAATCTAACACAGACTGACCTTTTCCACGTCGTGGCTCTGGGGCCTGACTCTGGAAGTTAATGTGTAAAGGCATCAGTCAGTGTTGTCTGGCCTTAGAACAGTTTTTATCACATGTGCAGTGGCTCATTGGCTGCCATTGACATCTACAGAAGTCAGTTATGTTTTTCAGCCAGGGGAGGCAGGACCTGGCACAGCTTGTTTATCAATATCAGGCTCATTAACTACTGTGGGTGAGAGCGGAGCTGTGTGGATGAGAGATCAGCATCATTATAAGAAGATGTGAGATGACAGAGACACGGTGAGACCCTGCATGTCAGAAAAGTTCAGGAGGCCCACACTGGAACTGGTAATGTGTCACGCTGGTTCAGAGAGAAAGCAGCGTGATCGTGAAAAAGATGACTGAGATACTGGAGAGGGTCAAAAAATGGAGTAAGAGCAGGCAACAAAAGTGTTTGCCCTGTTTTTCATCTCCAATTGGTACTCAAAACCAGTGGCAGCTGCTGGTCAGTCAAGGAAGGGAAGCTCATTTTTTTTCCGGCCTGCATCATAAATTTGTTTCTTCGTTTAAATGTAAATTCTATCCTCCATGTCAGCTTGTTATCAGCTAGAGCTGCTACGTGAGACTACGACAGGCTGTAAGTGTGAGTGACAGGGGGAGAAGCTCCACAGCTGAAGCTGGAGCTGCTTACTGGTGAAAAGAGAGAAGATCTTAAAACACAACGCTCGTCGTTTTTAAGAAAGGTAAACTTGCTGGGGATCAATAAAACCATCGGATCAGTCCAGAACAACTGACTGTAAAACTCAGAAGATGCTCAAGATCTCTGACTGGCTCATTTCACCGTCAATCAAAAAGGGATTCGACCTCTGACAGATCATCCAATCATCATGCAGAAGCCCAGCGTCCAGGCCAGCCCACTGCCTCATAGACCCCCAGAGACGCTCAGCGTCCTATTGGCGGGACAAAGCCCAGCATTTAGCCAATGACCGTCCAGTTTCCACAGTGAAACAACCCACTCTACGCTTCCCCGCTGAAGTCAGAAGACGCTCAGCGTCCTACTGTGTTGAAGCGCTGAGACGCTGCGGGGATGATTGAGAAGGAGGTGGAGCCAGTTACCTGTGAAAGGAGCTGATTCTGAACTAAAGATGAAGGAATTCTAGCTCAGATTTTGTCAATAAACAGCAGAGCATTTCACCACTTTTTTGGGGGACATTCTGAGGGAAGCTGAGCTTCCCTTGTAGTCTTAGAGCAATCACCAATTCTCAAGACCCTGCCTCACAGGGCACCCAGAACCCTGCCTCACTGAGAATCCAAAACCCTACCTTACATGGAACCCAAAACCTTGCCTCCCTGGGTATCCAAAACCATGCCGTACTGGGTCCCCAAAACCCTGCTTGACAAGGCACCCAAAGCCCAGCTCCACTGGGTACCAGAAACCCTGCCTCACTGGGTTTCCAAAACTATGCCTGATTGGATACCCAAAACCCTGTCCCTGAGGGTACCTAAAACCTACTCTACAAGGTATCTACAGCCCCCCTAAGAAGGTACCTAAAGCACTGACTAACTGGGTGCTCAAAACTCGCTGTGTCAACTGCTGATAAACTGCTGCGAACAAACTTTCTTTAACTCTTGGTGTCTCTCATTCCATTACTCAAGGTCATATACAGAAGTTACTGTTGGAAGCTTTATTAAAACAACCTGTTTCATTTCCTGTATTTTCTGTTGCTCCATCATCTGGACATACCCTCCAGTGTTGAGTTTATACGATGAATCCGCAGGCTTTGGGGTTTCCGAGATGGAGAGCAGGAAGGAAGACACGAGAGCTCTTTGCCAACTGTGGGGACGTCAGGGACTGTGAAGGTGATCTCGTAACAGTGGTGGCTCTTAAGGAAACCGGCCTGATGACCGACAGGGGAGAGAAAGAATGAAATGAGGATGGGCCTAGGGGCCATCAGGACTTCTTGTCAGGGGTGCAAACTCATCACATGTAAAAAGCCCCCCCCCCCCCCCCACCCCCACCACGGTGAAGAATAATAAAATATATATGTTAATTTTCCCCATAATCTATTTATCTTTTACAAGTTTTTATCCTTATATCTTTCTTTTGTTCATTTTTAACTTGGTTCTGTGTTTTGTTTTGTTCTTACTCTTCTGCAGAGCTCTCTGGATTTGCATACGACTGGGTCCCTTCTCCTCTGATAAGACATGAAACACACCTCGGTCACAGGGCATTTCATGTAAGTCTAACTTAAGTCAAACCAGTTACAGTCAGTGTCCTAAGCACTTCTAAAATCTCACCCTGCTGATCGTTACTGTCCCCCAACTTTTCAAAGCAAACTGACACTGTTATGAACTCAACACACAAAGTATTTAAATGGCTATGAGAGCATCACGCAACAGCAGCATGATCAGCGCCATCTGACTGACGGAGACGCTTAAAAAAGAAAAAAAAAACAGGTGAAAATAAAAGGAGAAGCTTGTGCATCAGCCTAACAAAATATAAAAAAAACATATATTGCCATGAAGCGTATTAGAGCTTGTGTTGCAGATAAACACCCATCAAAATAGTTTTATGGCAGATTTGCGTGAATCACAGAAATGACCTGTTTTGGATTGAAAAATGGCAAATTTGGCCAAAAGGTGACAAGTTTGCACCCTTGTGTTCTACTTGAACCTTAAACTTCAAGGACCAACTATGCAGCGTTCACCATCTTTGAACACATTCCAAACAGCCTGGTGGGGTCAGGGTGAGAGCTGTTCAGACATCTTTTGGTAGTTTTCTCCTCAGATGAGGTCAAAGATCCACATTAAATGAAAAGAAAACTCAGACATCGCTCTGCGTTAATGAAGGCACAGTGACTTTAAGGATCCACTGTCTTAAAACTCTTTGTTTTGACTTATGGTCTTATAACACAACTTTGAAAAACATATTCATGGCCTGTTTTTTTCTCAAGACTTCCTCAGATTGGTTAGACGGGCCACACACACTGACAAACCTTGACCAGGTAACTTCCGTCTTTCTCCAGGATAGCAATGAGAGTTGAAAGGTTGGACTGGTCGTCTCTTCGTGTTGGCGAGCCAGGGGGCTCGTCATCATCAGGAAAACGCACCCCACCCTTAGAGCTGGAGCCTGGTGAGCAAGAGAAAACACGAGCTATCAAAGTGTCCATAAATGAAGGCAGACACGACGGCAGAAGGCAGACAGGGCCAACTGGCTAATTTCATCTGTCCTGTTGATAAAGGCTGTGTGTCCTGGTCCTTTCCACGTTTGTCCATAAAACCTTCTTTCAAAGAGATACCCTTCATGTCCAGAAACTAACTCCAGAAGAAACACTCTGTCCAATAGAGCCATCTAAGAAGACCTACATCCATCAGAGAAGAAGCTCAGAGTCTTTTTTCCAGACAAGTTTTAAAGAAGTGTTTCAGTCCAGCCCTCAGAAACATTCACAGACGTAACACGGTGGTGTGGTTTGGACGTGCATTTTTTCTTTTCTCTGTGTACTTTCATAGTTAATGACTGAAGTCCATCTGTAGTACTGAGTACCAATTAGGGATGGGTACCTTTCACATTTGAAACGATATGGTATTAATACCCGGTACCTGGCAATCTGTATCGGTACCAAACAGTCCCAATTTTTCGGCACTTTTGTCCGTGTTTATGTGGTAAAACATATTGATTTGTTTAATTATAAAATATGAATTCTTTTTGATTTAACAAATTCATTCTTCAGTATATAACCTTGTAATGCTGTGTTTATGTCCAGCATGGAAAATCACCTACCCTTTCACTCACTCGTAGTCACAGGGATGCGTTTAGGTACCTACAGATGGTACTTTTTGATTTTATGTGAATCGGTGCCCAGTACTTTTGACAGAATTTGGTCGGTAACTATTATAGTACCAAATTCAGTACACATCCCTGGTACCATTTCACTTAAAATCAAAAGGTACCATTTTTTAGGTACCTAACCGTGTCCTTGTGACTGTGAGGGAGTGGAACAGTGGGCGATTTTCTATGCTGGACATGAACACAACATTGCAAGGTTATATACTGAAGAATAGAAACGTTCAATTAAAAAATTTTGAGGTTTTATTATTAAACAAGTTGATATTTATTACCACATAGACTCACACAAAAGTACTAAAAATTAGTACCGTTGAGTACCAACACCTATTGTCAGGTATCGGAGATCAGTACTGTACCTTTTTCAAATGTGAAAGGTACCAATCCCTATACCTGAGGAATCCTCTGTTCACAAGGACTGGCACTGCCCCCTGGCGGCTGCAGCCAGACATAGCTGTATGAGCACTGAACCATTGAAGGTCAGCAGAGACACACACCGGCCTGGACCATCTTACCTTTTCTTCCCGTTGCCATGGTGATGTGACTAGGAACTGGATGCAGTCAGGGGATATTCCAGTGATGTCATCACTGACCACCTGTGAACAGAGGCAGAGAGAAAGGAGAACCACATGACACAGGGTTACCATCATGCTGTCCGGAGGTGGAGTTTTCTGCATGGAGGGCTCTTAAAGAGACAGAACCAAGCCCACAGGGCTGCAGTCAGAGGGTTAGGGTCCTGGTTGGAGGAGGCACTGCAACTTTTGAAATGAATGAAAATCGATTTAAACAAGAAATCGTGTCCAGGTAGAAACAGGGCTGATGTTCCACAGGAGAGTAATGTAGTACAATTAAAGGTTGAACTGTTTCAGCTTCTGAAGGTCTCTGCCTGAGTCTGATCTGGACTCCAGACAAACATGAAGGATGATTACTGAGCAATTAATTGTATTCGAAATAAATAACCAATAATCAGCAGTGAAAAACAGACAATGTTAAAAAGGAAAGCTGCCGAGGGAGTCGTCTGTTGTTTTAGTTGGAGTTTCTCATTTCAGTCAGGGATGCTCTCGTCATAGATTGAACCATTTATTACCAAATGGATACAGTTAGAAGTGGGGCTAAAGCTCTGCTTTCAGAGTACTCCCTGGGTTAGCCAAGCTGCCTGCTCGAGCTTTCCAAGGACAGCACAGCAAAACCCCATACGTACATACAAATTAAAAAAGATACATACAGATCAATATGACACAAAAAGAATCTTAATAAGAGGAGGCTGGGGTGGAGGAGAAATGATCAAGACAGCAGCAGCTGGGTAGCAAAGAGGTAGCAGAGGTAACACAGAGTGAAGACGTGATTTGAATACACCGCCTTAACATTAGACACACACTGTGATTGGTGATTGAACATCAGCCTGTCAGCTGATCACAGCTGGGCTTAGGACTTCAGTGTAACTTGAACTGGAGGGGCTGGAGTAAAAGCAGCAGGGCCTTGTCTCTCATAGGTCAGGTCTTTAACTGATTATTGTATTTCACAGACTAATCAGTTACATTAACTGTAAAATAAGAGTGAAGAGTCTCTGAGCAGCTGATTCTCATACTTCCACACTTTCAGTCCACCAACCACACCAGCATCAAAGAGTTCCTGAAATTCAGCCATGAAGATCATCACTGGCCCCATCTGACTACTCGTATAAAAATGTCCTGAGGCCCCACCATGTTGCTCCCACCTCAGGCCTCCTACATATGATTTGATGTCTGACTTCATTTTTAGCAGCAAAGAAATAAACATGATATATTTAATCCTTAAAACGAGCATCTGATCCACAATGTAGATAAGTCCTGTCTATCTATCTATCTATCTATCTATCTATCTATCTATCTATCTATCTATCTATCTATCTATCTGTCTGTCTGTCTGTCTGCCTGCCTGCCTGCCTGCCTGCCTGCCTGCCTGAGTGAAAGAAAACCACACAACCCCAGAGGTGTCCCTAGCAGCCCTGATCCTGGACAGATCTGGCTCATGTTTTCCTGAAGTCCCCGCAGGGTGCCATTGCTGCTGGTCTTTGTGCAGTGAGGATGACTCGCGGAGAGCTTGATGAAGGAGGTGAAGAACTGCTTGTTTTAACAGAGACACCTTGAACACATTCACACGCGCAGTGTTAGCATCCCCCGGCAGGCCTCCTCTGTCCTCTGTTGTCACCGCTAGCAGCAGCAGGATGCAGACCTACCTTTCGGTTCAGAGGCGTCTGCAGGGCGCCCTCACATCCACGCCAGCAGCGCTGACATGTCGTTGACCTCCTCTGAGCACGAACTCCGTCTGTCCTTGAGATGCTGCAGCGCCGGACCGACACAGGCGGAGATCGGACATGCTCCGTGCGCGCGCGGCTCTGTGCCTTTAGAGCGGACACGCGCATGGCGTCCCGCGTCAGTGAAGGGGATCGTGCGGCTGAGTTGGTGTGACGTCCTCAACCCGTCTTTAGGTTCAGCCTTGCCCAGCTGTCTGACAGTTCATTGCTGTGTGCGCACGACTGATTGACTTGGATTCACTAACCAGAGTTTAATCCAGTTTAACAGTTTTTCTGCAAGAAGTTTGGAGTCCTCCTTTAAAGCCACAATAAATTGTTCATCAGTCATTTTGAAAAAAACAAACAAAAAAACCATTTTTAATACATTTACCTGTTAATAATCCATGCTCTAAAATGAGACTACCTGCGCCAAAATGTGTTTTTTCCGAATGAGTAATCTTCCAAGACAAATTTTCTGTTTAAAGCCAACCCGTATGACAACACCGACCCACATGAAAGCCCTCTGGGCATAAAAACCATAGTTCAGCTCCACTAGTACTCTGCTTTAGAGTACATATACTCAATTTGCTTCACCAGTGCATGTGTATGTAATGTTTGGTAAAATATGCGCCTGTATTTCGAAATGCCTGACAGTGGTAACCACATGCGTTGTATCGATGTTCACAGCTTGACATGAAGGCAGGTTGCAAGGGAGCCAGTACGTGCGGTGAGGTCCATGACGAGGGAGGCAGGCAGCCAGCTAAAGTTGAAACTTCTATATGTGTGTGTTAAATATACGGTGCACTGCTCACATTTGCTAATACAAACTGTTACTGGCCAGCCCTGCCCCTTTAACGTGGTGACAGTCTGTGCTGTGTGTGTGCGTGTGACATAGCAGGAGAGAAGGTCTGAGTGCATGCATGGTGTGTGTGAGGCGGGAGTACATTATTTTGGTCTTTGTTTCCTCAATAAATGTGGGGTTGTGCACAAGGTGCACCTTTTTTCCCTCCTCTTTAGTCTTTTCCCTCACTTTGGCCCGGACTCCTAGACACCGGCTACCAGCAACGAGCCAAGTTAATAAATGTTAATCAGCTTTCCCATCTACGGTTCGGAGACAGACTGAAGTCCCGGAGTTAACAAGACGAAATGCCAATTAACACCTGAAACATACGTTCACCTGCATTTCTATAGGATTTACATCTCAGGAGAAAGAGCAAAATACAAACAAAAATAACCCGTATCTCAACAACACAAGATCACAGGCCAGGCACCTACATCAAACGTCTGCACTAACAAACTATCGCGAGATCTCAAAGAGGGTGCTGTATTACAACCTGCAGAGGCAGAGAAGCGCTGTGCCTCATCGATGCCCATGTTAATCAGCGTGAGACCTTAGTACGCATGCGCCAACCTGCAAAACATTGTGATTTCAAGTAAACGGTCCTTCTCTCTCTCGGAGTCTCTGCCTCCAAAGCACATTACAAGCATGAAGCCAGCGCGAAACGCTGTCCGTCCCCTCTGTTAGGCCTCCCTCTTACTGACAAATCAGCAATTTCCCTTTTTTAATTTTTTAACTATGACAAATTGTAAACGAACAACTGAAAAAAAAAAAAAAATATATATATATATATATATATATATATATATATATATATATATATATATATATATTTTTTTTTTTTTTTTTTTTCTTGTTAGCCTAGCTTGAGGCACTGCCTGCCTCCCTGCCTGCCCCCACCAAGTGGATGCTGCAGTGTGATAAAATCAGAGGGCAGGTGAGAGAAACAAGAGGTTGGCAGAGAGGGGACACAACCTAAAACAGATTGCTCCCAACCATGTCCCCTCCCACACACCTTCACCCACCCTCGAGTTGTGTATGCAGTGCAATTAAACTTGAGGACGAGGGAGGCAGAGGGGGCGAGGTCGTCACTCCCTTACCACCCCTGACTCCAAGAACCCTTATGTTGTGTGTTGTGCCCAAGGGTGAAATTACATACAGGTGCAATGTGTGGGTTGTGAAGTGCAGATTAAATGGCTGGGCAGATGGAGGCCAGCTCTGTCTGGCTGAGACAAAGAGGGGGGTGTGGGAGCATTGCCAAATGGCCCCCAGGGCAACAAGCTCCAAGACCCACAAGGCCAGCCCCAGTGGTCAGGCGCGCACAGCAGGAGCACAACCCCCTGGCAGAGTGCAGAGCCAGAGTCACTGACCCATTGCCCACTGAAAAACCCAGGCCAGGTGGGCTGCCCACAGGGCAATCGTAGGACCCCCTGGGGTGCTGGAACGGTGAGACCCGCAGGTGCAGCCCCGGCCCGGCTCCACCTAGGGAGACAGGGCCGGCACCGGGCAGCACCCACCCCAAGGAAGGCCAGCCCCATGGCTGATCCAGATGCCTGAGACAGCCCACCCAGGCCTGGGCCCCCACACTATGCTTGTTGATTGATGGGTGGGCCAACGAGCCGCGGTGCCGGGGCCCCCACTTAGAGGCATGCCAGGCCCCAGCGGTAGATCCCTAGGTCCCAGAAGGCCCCAAGCCCCAGGGGGAGCCCCCTACCCCAGAGCACCGGGGCAGCCAGGGCACTGGCGGGAAGCGGCCAGCGCCATCCTGAGGTCCCGTCGACCATGCACAGATCCAGCAACTCAAGGGCCCAGGAGGCAAGCCACAGAACACCCCAGTATCCCATGAGGAGGCCGCCACACCAGTAAGCCCCATAGGGTTGCGGGACAGGTCTGGGTGCCTAGATGGAAGGATGCCCCAGCTACCATCACCAGAGTATCCTTATCTTCTCGAGGTCACGGAAGGTGAACTATTTCAAAAAGACGAGAAAAAACAAAAAAACAGAGCTAAGAGGTTAAAGTATTTGAGCTTATAGATGTGGGAAGAAGTCATGGAGAGGGAAACTCTGAGATTTAGCTAAGGCGAAATCTGAGCTTGATTTTCTGATTCTGAATTTTTTTTGGAGTAGACAAGTCTAAGGGGGTACTTGGTGGACTTAGAGGTGTGTGGTTCCCAGAAATCATTTATTTGGGTTTGTTATTTTGGTAAGAAAGGGTTGCCATCTAGATTCAAAGGACTCTAGTGTATTATCAGCTGCAGCAGAGTTTTTCTCCATAGAAATTTTGTCTATTAACAAATTTTCCCATAACTTGATAGTAAGATATTTTGATTTCCATTTTAAGAGGACAGCTTTGTTTGCCAAGATTAAGGATGTTGAGAGGACAGTGGAGTTTTTATTATGTCTAATCATTTGAGTTAAGCCACCAAGGATACAGGCAGATGGGCACAGCTGGATATCGCAGTCCAACATCGTCTTCAGTCTAACAACTTGTTTCCAAAATTTCTGGGCCAGTGTGCAGGTCCAGAGAGAGTGAAAATATGTGTGTGCTGTATCTAGTGTGCAGTGAATGCATTTGTCTGTTTCATATAGTCACATTTTATGTAGTTTTGCCCTGGTTTAGTGTGTCCTATGCATGATTTTATATTGTATTAGCTGTAGGTTTTTGCTGATGTTTTTATTGGAATAATAGGTACAGATTTGGTTCCAATATTCATGATTTGTTGTTATATCGAGACCATCTGACCATTTTGATATGGGTAATGACACAGAGGGGCCGGCCTGGTTTAAGATAGCCCACTTATATTTTTTTAAATATTTTTGACATGCTTTTGTTTTTACTCGTCATATTTAATATTTTATCAGTTCAGATTGAGTCATCCTAAAAGTTGATATTATTATTGAGAATTGGGGTGACTATTGATGTGTAGCTCAATAGCTCCCATTGGAGCTCCTCCAAAACCACGCCTCCTGCTCACATGCACGAGCGCCGCTGAGAAGAGTCATTACCTGGCCTCAGCACATTGTTTCTTTGTTTTTCTTCATTTGCACTACACCAAGTTATGGCTTACTTAACGGTAAGTAAACCCCCAAACATTCTCACAGTGAAATTAAAAACACACAATGTATAAATAAAACACGGTATTGTGCTCTCAACTGCCGTATTAGCATTATCTGACATGACATCAGGAGAAAAGCTATATGCTATAAGCTATATATAATAAATATACATGTTCTGTTTGACGCTCTACATGTATTTATTTGTTTACTTGTCAGAGCCCCCATGGTGAGAGCTCTTTACTGTCCGATCCGGACTACAGCCCAGGTCAGAGCACCTCATCGGGTCAGAGGGGACAGGGCCAAGCTGAGCGAGTGGCTGTTGACAGAGGCAGGGGAAGAAGAGGCAGGGGAAGAAGAGGCAGAGGAAGAAGAGGCAGGGGAAGAAGAGGCAGAGGAAGAAGAGGCAGGGGAAGAAGAGGCAGAGGAAGAAGAGGCAGGGGAAGAAGAGGCAGGGGAAGAAGAGGCAGGGGAAGAAGAGGCAGAGGAAGAAGAGGCAGGGGAAGAAGAGGCAGAGGAAGAAGAGGCAGGGGAAGCAGAGGCAGGGGAAGAAGAGGCAGGGGAAGCAGAGGCAGGGGACATGGAGCAAGAGGCAGGGCAGCAGTAAACCTCCAACAAGAGGACGTTCAGCGGGTTGTGGATCTGCAGGCTCTGAGGATTGCAGATGAGCAGGTATCAATAGCATAAGCATATTTTGACTACAGTAATATCAGTCATATGTTATGACCCAATGTGTGACATGCTTGTGACAGTGAATACATCTTACTGGTCAAAGCTCTACTCAATAAGATATTTACGTACTGCTTTACAGGCCAGAATCCAGAGACTCAACTTGGAGGTGTCACATCAACTGCTCTAACTCTACCTGACACGTGACCCAAGCCTTATGTTTGACCTGCTGAATGCAACCCCAGCTAATACCCCTCTGCCCGGCTCTCAGGCAACAAGCAGTTTAGCCACGCAGCATACCGCCAATTTGTTGTGTGGCAGTATGGGGCACTTGGAGCTGACCACAGAGTGGTCATACCAAGTTGCTGTGTTTGGAGAAAATGAGATCAAAGCTAACCCCCAACATTCTGCACTCTCACCGTGCCCCTGTATGTGTAGGTGAGTATATGCCCCTGTGAATATTTTACGTCAAAGACCTCAGGATACTGTCTCTTTTCAGGCTCAGCAGCTGGTTGTTTGGTTCTCCTGTCTGTAGTCATTTGCTCAGTTGTTGTGGTTGCTCTCTACTGTTGTTTTGTTGTCTCTCTCTCTCCCTCTCTGTCTATTCTCTTTCCCTTTAGCACTGTTTCTTTCCTGTTATCATCTATCATCTTGTTCTGGTCAAGCAGTAATCTTATATATATATATATATATATATATATATATATATATATATATATATATATATATATATATATATATATATATATATATATATATATATATAACATTAATAAAGAGTATAATTTTTCAAAACTCAAGGGGAGCCTTATACACTTACAGCTCCTTTTGGAAAAGTGAATGTGTTCTGCACAATACGGCAGCCAGACCATAATTCTGTTGTCGTGGCGCTAAACAGGACAATGCTGGGGGACGCATAAACTCAGTGTAGGGAGGATCGAATGGGACAGCAACACCCAGTGACTTTCAAAATAAAACAAAGCATGACCAAACCAGATATTTATGTTGAAAAACAAACATGATGAGGGAAGCCAGACCAGGAGTAAACATCATGAATGAAAAGCCCTTATTAATGGAGTGGAAGCGTGGGAACTCCTCGGTCTGTGACTCCAGCTGTCTGTCAGTCATGTGGCTAGCTGGACTGAACATGCAGCCTGTGTGAGTTAACAAACACAGTCAACATGCAACAGAGCAGGACCGGACAGCAGACAATGCAGATCTGGTGTGTTTGAGGGGTTACAGACATGGGCTCCAGTTTACGTCCACCTGTTCCTCGTATGTTCTGCCCCTTCCTTGGTCTACCAGTGTGCCTGCCTTTAACACCCTGCCCATGTTGTTTGAGCTTGGTCCAGATTTCAGACACAGTTGTGAACAACCAACATCTTTCACAACACTCTTTGGACTTTAGTTTTGTGTCATGGCTGTGATCTACGGTGACTGATAGGCGTCAACCAATTTGCAAACGCAGCAACACAAATGCAAGCGCAACAGCACGATTGCAAACAGCACGACACGAATGCAAAAGCCACAACACAACAGGAGAGGACAGTTTTCGTAAGACACAGAAAAGTTGTTAAAGTATTGTTTTCCTTTATAACTTAATCTGTAATAAATATAGCTCTAATGCTAATATAAATAAAGACATATAAGTACTATGAAGGATAGGTGACATCCCTACAAAGCTATATTATCATAGGTGAAGGTAATCATTTACTTACTTTTACAATTTAATTTCTGGGTGAGTAACCTCTTCGAACTTCCTTTGGGGCTGTTATTCTGTTGTGTTGTAGCATTTACATTTGTGTTGTAGCTTTTGCAAATCCTCTGACACCCACCTGCCACCAAAGTGAGCTACTTTTTTTCTGCTAATGAAATGAGTGGATGAAGATTCTCCAGGACTGGTTAGCTGATTTCGTCATGGGGTTGTTTGAGCAGCACGTCTGTTACATCATCAGCAGAAAGAGGTGAAAGGCCAAAGAGACGTGCTGTGACTCCACTCAGCAGATTCAGGTGATGTGTGTGCTCTCCTCCTCTGAGGACAATAAGAAGTAAAAAATGTGTGGAATAGAATACAGACCTGATTAAAATCTTAAGACTAGTTGAAAAAAAAACTAGAATATGCATTTTGCACATTTGGACCTTAATAAGGTTTTAAGTAAAGCAACAATATGCAAAAGCAAGAAGTCAGAGTGAGAAAAAAAGCATTTGAAACTTGTAATTAAAAAAAAAAAAAAAAAAAAAAAACTCAAATAAGTTGCTTATTTTCTGATCAAAAGTTTAAGACCACAGGCTACTAAAGCCAAAATCTGCTCAAAATGTTTATTTTCTGTCAGGCATTTACACGGCCATGCCCTCCTGATGGCTAAAGCTAAGAAGCTGTCTCTTCTTGAACGTGGTCGGATCATTAAGCTTCCTAAGCAAGGCCTCTCACAGTGTGCCATTGTTGCTAAGGTTGGACGCAGTAAGACAGTCATTCTACATTTTTCGAAAGATCCTGAGCATTATGGAACAAAAAAGTCAAGTGGTAGACCCCAAAAAATTACACCTGCACTGAGCCAGAGGATCTGATTGGCTATCCAACTGCAGAACAATAACCATCGGATGGCATCTGTGGGAAAAGGGTTTAAAAAAACAAAAAACGAATTCAAAGACCTCGTCTCCTTCAACGCCACAAAACTGCCCGTTTGGACTTTGCCAGGAGCATCAAACATGGGACAATGAAAGGTGGAAAAAAGATTTATTCTCTGATGAGAAAAAATGAAACCTTGACGGTGCCAGCTTCCAACGTTAGTGGCATGACAAGGAGATCCCACCTGAGATGTTTTCTACCCAGCACAGTGGAGAGGGTCCATCATCATCAGGGGCTTTATCATTCAATGGAACACTGGAGCTTCATGTGGTTCTGGGTCGTCAAACAGAGGCTGGGCACGTGCAGATCGTGCAGATGTTGCCGCTGGCATCCCACATGACTAAGGGCCCTGGTCTCTGTGGTAACAGCTGGTTTTCAACAGGACAACGCTGCAGGTCACAATGCTGGCTTGATGAAGGACTTCTTCAGGGAGAAGAACATCACTCTTTGGACCATCCTGCATGTTCCCCTGATTTAAATCCAATAGAGAACATTTGGGGATGGATGGCAAGGGAAGTTTTTAAAAATGGCCATCAGTTCCAGACAGTTGATGCCCTTCATGAAGCCATCTTCACTACTTGGATCAATGTTTCCAAAAGCTTCCTGGAAACACTCCCATCAAGCATCAAACCAATTTTTAAAGTGATTAACAAGAACGGTGGACCTACTCGTTACTGAGTCATACTAAGGAAATGTTTTTGTTCTGGTTTGGAGATTTTTTTTGTTATTTTTTGAGCAATGGTCTTAAACTTTTGATCAGCTGATAAACAGCCTATTTCAGGTTACTTGTTTTCAATTAATTACTTTTTCACAGTGCTTTTTGTCAGACTCCCCCTTCTTGCTTTTGCATACTGTAGCTCTACTTAAAACCTCATTGAGATCCAAATGTGCAAGAAGTAAATTCTAGCAATTTTTCAACTAGTCTTAAGATTTTGATCAAGTCTGTACATGAGACTTGAGTTAAAGAATAAGAGCAGGCAGTTAGCTGCTGTATCATTTTATTAAGTACCAAAACACTACTCAGTATTTTTACTGAACACACTCAGAAACGTGTTCTCTTATAAAAAAAAACACAAGTCTACATTAAAACGCCCTTTTTAACTTGTTCTTCTTGCTTTTTTTTCCTGCAGACCTTTGACTCCATGTGACTGTGTTATTGGCACATGTAACAGAACGAAACACACACACACACACACACACACACACACACACACACACACACAAACACACACACACACACACACACACACACACACACACACACACACACACACTGCCATGATGTATCTTAAACAAAACCACTCCAATAAGACTCTTTAAACACAGAGACCAAAACATTCAAAGTTTCTCTGAGCCATCATGGAGAAGTCAAACCTTAAACTGTGAGTTTTCATGATTTCAATGTTTCGTCTCAGGACCATCCACACAGGTCACTAGAGGAATGATCTGTAGGAATAATGTTTCTCCTACTGTGCCAACTTCCTGTTTGTGCCCATACCTTCTGTAAATATAAACACTGTTTAATCATCAGGGGCAAAAAAAAACAAGTTAATGCACAAACACATTAGTTTATTACAGATTATTGCACATATGTTTCTATCTGTACGAAAAGAACAAAACTAGAAATGAAGCAGGAAAACTGGTCACATGTCAGAAATGCGGGGGGTGGTGGGGGGGTAAAAAGGATCCTGTGAGTACCCCCGCTCTCTACCTCAAAAACACAAACTGAACACACACAGTGTGTGGAATGATCTGTACAAGAAATACACACCTGCCTCACACACCACCTTAAAGTACAACAGAGTCATCAGAAAGAGCATGTACACACACACACACACACACACACACACACACACACACACACACACACACACACACACTCGCCACAGAGCAGTAGCACAGGTTATAATCAGCACCGTCTAATAAAGCCTGGTGTCTTACTGCAGAGCTCCAAAGTGAGGAGCAAGGTTAATAATTTACATGAAAAGCTCAGAGGAGTTTCCCCCTGTAACACAAACCCTGCTCCCCCCCTCACACCCACACACACACACACACACACAGACACACACACAAACACATTCAGGTCAGCTGCTATAAAAATGTAGGAAGTAGTTCATCTTTATTATTTTATAAATATCCCTATCTAAGCTAAAGGAAATCAGAGGGGTATTGCACAAAAGTAGGATAAATACATCCAGGATGAATGAGCAGGCGCAGCTTGAATAAGCCTAGTCTGCGCTTTCTCGGATTAATTGGTTGCATGTTTGGCGAGCCAGGATGAAACAACGCGGCTTAGTCAAGCCAGGTGTGGATCATTTGGATAAGTGCGCGTTCACAGCCTTCTTAAGAAGACCATGAGATCGATCACAGAATCATAGATTGAAAATGGAACAAGGACGTGCATCTTTCTTCACGCGGGACGAGCAGGCAATACTTCTTAAACTATATGAAGAAGGAAAACATATAATCCACAAGAAAGGCAACACGAGTGTGGTAAAAAAAAAAAAAAAAAAAAAAAAAAAAAGGAGAGGGAAAAAGCCCTGCAGTTAATAACAGACCGGCTTAATGTGTAAGTAGTGCGAACATGTACAATTAAGAAACAGTACTCCACACACTGTCATAATTACAGTTTAGGGATGCGGAGCTGATGACTTTTCAAGTCCGCGAATCACTATTTATGTTTTTCTTTAATGTGGCCCATAGAAGTACATGTTACTCAGGTTATTTGAAGTATAATTAAGTTCAAATAAAATTTCAACTCTGTGTCCGTGTTATCTATTGAATCAATTTATCTCATGTTGTGTTCTGTTTTATCCCTCATCTGTCATGAAGAACAAACCTGCAGGCAGCAGGTGAAAACCAAGTATAAAAATATTCTGCAGTCTGGTAAGTTACTTATGCGTAGCCCAAAGAGCAATTATCAAATGAAGTGATACATTTGTTGTCTGCTGAGAATGAACTTCTGTATGATTTTAGCCGTGAAAAAAAAAGATTCGTCACACCAGCAGAGGGGGTGGCCCACCAAGCCAGGACCTGACCCCAGCAGAGGAGCTGGCACTCGACTTAAATAAAGGGAGGCCAGCGATGGAGGGGATCCAGGGGGGGCTGTGACAGATAGTGATATACATATTACTTAAACCTCTGACAGCAGTTTGACAAGCTGTCTTTATTAGTATTGCAATATAACAGTAGGGCTGACAAAGAGACCGAATGAATGAATAGAAAGATTGTTTAAGTTAAAAAGTGTAGTCAGAATGATGTGGGACCCTTTCACTCCTAAAGGTGCAGTCCTAAAAAAGGACGATTTTCCTATTTTCGTGAAACAGTTAAGACAAAATTAGTCTGTTATATTGTAGTCCATTTCAGTGGTGTGATATATTTATTTGTCCTTTGTTTCTCCTACTCATTCTGTAAGTTTAGGGTTGGCTTTTTTATTTTTATTTTTTATTTTTTTTTACATCAGTTTGGTTTAGTACCAATTTCAGTAAGGCCTGTTTTTTTCCATTTTCTTTATAACAATTTTAAATCTTTTATCGTAGGACTTGTATTAATAAAGAAAGGATTCTCAACTGTCTGTGTTAAAAGTTATTTTTGTCTTCACATAATCTGTGCAAATAAATAACACTAAAGTCAACCAGCAAATGCGATGACTACAGTTGTAAGATTTGGATGCAGGATGATTAAATGATGTAACGTGGAGAAAAAGCATGGAAATGCTGTAAACCATGCTCATTTCTTACATTACAGAGAGCAGAGCCAGCACAGGATTAATCTTATCCTGGTAGTTAGTCTGGTCTGCAGCAGGCTAGCTGCAGAGAATAAATCACCATGGTAACTAGTCCGGGATAAACTTGACCAGCTTTTGTTCAACCGATTTGAGGCTAACTTCATCCAGAATAACCAATGTTTGCCAGCTTAATCCCTTATCCTGGTTTTGTGCAATACCCCCCAGGTAAATACAGTCAAAAATCTGTGTGTGTGTGTGTGTGTGTGTGTGTGTGTGTGTGTGTGTGTGTGTGTGTTAAATCACATATGTCCATGAAGCAGCAGCTGCACACTGCCTGCTGCAGTAAACTCTGCTGGCAGCCATCATCTTCTGCTCCCCTCATAGAAACTGGGCTCATGTTGCGAGGAAACGTCAGGGAAAGGTTTTTACATTCTGAGTCAATGTGAAGAGAACAACAGACAAGAACACAGCTCTTACTTTGACTATACAAATCAAGGGCATCAGCAAAGTTGTGCAATAAATGCTTTGTTTTACACTGTGAATTCTTCAGATCCAGGTGATAATTTGTCTGACCCTGTGTCTGAAAAGACCGACAGTGGTGAGATACACTCTCCCGTTTCAGGTTGCCTCAGAAACACCATTTGAATCCCTTTTGTCCTTCAGAACATCCTTTTTTAATAGTTGTCAAATCACAGCAGAAGCACTTTGAGGGGCCAGAAGTACGGCTGATTACAGTCGATGGGAGGTCGAGCACAGCTCAAACATTAAATGATGTCCCTCAGAGGGATCCTGGAACTGATCCTTGCTGGACTTACGGGAAAACGAACTAAACTGTTGGTCACGTGGTAGATGAGCCACGGCCTGTGGCCTCTGTGAAACACATGAATCAGACTGATATGTCCAAACACTGAAGCTCTGTGGAGCTTGCAGTTGCTTCACTCTTGATGTGGACAGTGTGGTGTTGCGTGGTGGTGCAGGGCAGGAATGGTTTCCTGAGCAGTGGTTCAGGGCCATGCTGTCTGGGCTGCTCTCTAGGAATCAAGTGCTTTGGTGATGTCACGGCAGGAATGCTACCTCAGGTGGATGATTAGGAGAATACAGGGGGCAGTAGGTGTCTTCAGAGAGCCAATCACTGGATCGCATCCAAGTGCTATGCCGTTTACTCGCTAAAATCAATGTTCTTGTTGCCTTTGGTGAGAAGGAACAAGTCGTATAAGCCCTTGCTGAAGCAAACTGATAACAAAGGAGCTTGTTGACTTGGTCCCAAGGCCTATGAGCCCATGATAGCTTCTTGAGCAGGGTTTAGCACCATAAAGGGCAAAATGAGTTCAGTTTCATTTGGTTCAGATGAGGTGTGCATCCCTGTCAGTTAGACCAGCTGCTCTGTTTGGTTCCAGACCAGTTCAGAGTTTCTGGTCCTGGCTGTTAAAACCAGACCTGCCTTATGACACCTGACAACGTCAAACATCCGTCACAAAGACAGTGAGCCAACTCACGTTCTGCCCGACCAAGCAGTGAAGCCTGTGCTTTGGCTGTAAGCGCCATTAACTCTCAAAGCTTTAAATACCCCCCCCCCCCCCCCCCCGGGTTCATTTTCACCACTAGGCCCTTTGAAAACCTGCCGGGGTACCCTCCTATCAAAACACCTGACCTTTCCATGAAAAGCAGGAAAACACTGATCAGGCAGTTTCACCTTGAACTGTTCCGCATCAAGGGAGCTGCAGCTGCTTCTCACGTGATCCCTCTTGCTCTCTGTAAGCTGTCAACTACCCCTGACTGAGATAAAAAAAAGTGGTCTCTTAAGATGCAGCAGGAGGAAGATAGCTGGCTGGTTCAGTTTATACATCTGCTGATGGAAAAACCAAAGTGTGGTTCAAAGCTGAACAGCAAACAGCCACAGCTTGTTAGGAAAACCAAAAACCGATTGGTCTGACAGGACTGGGAGTGGGCCTTCTCCACCTCGTCCTTCACACCACCATGTTCTCTGCAGTCACAGTGATGCACTGTGTTTAACCCCCACCCCCCGCTCAGCAGTTGGCACCCAAACAACATCAGCCCCTGCCAGCTGCAAAGAATGAACAACATCCTGGTCAGCAGGGGGAGGTGTTGGATTCTCAATGTGGGCAAAACAACAGTTTGACTTGTACTGTTGTCACATGAAGTGCTAAAAGCCCTCCCTCTGAACTGGTTTATGTCTGAGCCTCTGGCAGGGACCGGCCTGGCTCACAGGTCACTGACGGCCCAGCTCCCACTAGTCCAGTTGAGCTGCGGCAGAATAGAGATTTGGTTGCCGAGGTGGCTGCTGTTGCTGGTGATGCAGCGCTGCCGGTTATGGTACCGTTGAGGTTCCGAAAAGCGCGCTGTCGTGGTAATGAAGCCTTTCGGTGAGGTGGAGGCATGGCAGCTGAACCACGGAGGCACACTGAAGGGAAACTCAAACCCACAAGACAACATCCAGGACAGGATATGACCTCATCCTGCTCATAGGAGCCACTGGGCTCAGAGGACAGGACCTGGGCTCTGCTGTAACCATTGGTACACCCCCCTACACCCCACTGCACCTGCTGGCCAATCACAGCAGCTGTGCCATTGTTATTGTCCAGTTGTGGAAGTGGAGGTAAGGAGGGCGGTCCATTGGAGATGGGGAATCTCCAGCCGTTGGACTGTAAGGATGATGATGATGATGATGAAACGCAGGTGAGCAAGGTTCTTTCAGGTTTGGGGTCCAAAGCACTGTCTGCTGGCTCAGGAGACTTAGTACAGTCCATAGGTTCAGTTAGACAAACACTGTCCTCCACCTTGTCCTCAGCCTCCTCCTCCAGCCTCTCCAAAGACACCATCTCCAGTCCAACAAAAGGAGCTGAGTCCAGTCCCAGCCCACCGTTCTCCTGTAACAGTTCCTTCCTTTGGGTTTCCTTCCTGGGGTCTACCAGCAACCTCCCATCCAGCTTCCTCTCCTTGGCCTCTTTCACCTGCCCTGTTCCGTCAGTCAATGTCCCGTCAGTCAGTGTCCCATTGGTCGGTGTCCTGTTGGTCAGTGTCCCAGTGCTGACATCCTCTGTTGCTTCCAGCTTTTCATCCATATCTCTGGGCAGCGCTACGGTCCGACTCAGTTCAGGGGTACAGGGGAGCGACCGGCACCTCCTTGGAGGAGCTCTTGCCCCTGGTATACCTCTCAGGAGGTGGGGGGAGGCACACGGGTCCTGCAGTGCAGGAAGGGTGAAAGTCAGTGAGATGACAGACTTGCTAGGTGTGTCTAAGAGTTTGCATCTGCCCCCATTTAGATCCTGTCGAAGAGAGAAGGGGTTGACCCTTGCTGGGGTCCCAAGGAGGAAAGGGGTCAGGGTTGCTGGGGGTAACATGTCGGATTGGCTTCTTGCCAAGCCTTGCCGATGCTGGCTCCGATCGCTGGGGTGACAAGGGGAGCTGAGGCGCCGGTATGGACTGACATCAACAGCTATTAGTTCTGGGTGAGAAAGAGAAGGGAAGATGTTAAAGATGATGTTCAGAAATCAGCACAAGCATAACATTAAATACAACAAAGCACTGTTCATATTTCTGCCCTGACTCCACAGTTACTCTCCAGAACTGCAAATATGGCCCTGAGCACCACATGAACACTGTGTCTGCAGCACTCTCCCACATGCTGATGAAACACATCTGGGGGGTGTTGATTCCTGTCTGCTGCTCTGCTGTTTCCTGCGTGTTTGTTTGCTGGGAAGCATGGGAACCCCCGTGTGTGTTCTGCTAGTGCTGATTGGACAGCTCAGACTACTGCAGGAAATGACTGATAGCCACAGAACAAGACTTGCTGCCTGCGTGGTATTCACATGTAGTTTCCTTTGGGAGTGGGTGCACGTTAGGCTGTGGTGTAGGCTTCAGCTTTGACCCATTACAGAGTATAAATCAGGTTTGAGGAGCCTAAACTGGGTCTGCTCCAGCTGGTCTCATGCTCTGTCTTGGGTGGCACCTGAGGCTGTGTAACTTCGCGGGTGACTGAAGCCTATCCCAGCTGTCATTGGGCAAGAGGCGGGACTGGTTGCCAGCCAATCACAGGGCTGACACAGAGACAGACAACCATTCACCATTCACTCACACCTAGGGACAATTTAGAGTGATCAATTAACCTGGTGAGCATGTTTTAGGACTGTGGGAGGAAACCAGGAGTACCCGGAGAGAACCCACTCATGCACGGGGAGAACATGCAGACTCCACACAGAAAGACCCACCAGCCAAGCTGGGATTCAAACCAGTGACCTTCTTGCTGTGAGGCAGCAGCACTAACTGTTGTGCCACCGAGCAGCCCCGGCTGCGTAACTTGTTGAAGATTAATGCCAGCTCTTTACCCATGGTGGAGGAATCCTGACACACACCGGCATATCACCGGCTAAATGTATGACCTTTAGTCAAGGTCAGATCAGGTCCAGTAGACCAAAGGATGACACTGCAGCTAATGGTAAGTTCATGACTGTTGGCTGAAGAAATCCATCTTTTGTAACTTGTAAGGAATCCAGCGGTCAGAAAACATTCCCCTCAACATTAAAAGTCCGAAACCAGGGCAGGGTCTTGTGTTTATGGTATCAGTATTTCTTCAGCATGAACAATTCTGTGCTGAGCAGGAATGGCTCAGTGTCTTTATGCTGAAAAGCTGTTGGAGGGTTTCAGTTCGACTTTTGGAAAAAGAAAGAAAAGGAGGCATTTTTACCCAGGTCGATGGGCTTCTCGCCCTCTTCGTCCCGCTCTATGCTTTCCAGTGTGAAGACAATGTCGGAGAAGGAAGGACGCCTCTCTGCACTCATCTGAAAGAGAATAAAAAAGAGGAACTTTACAAAATGTGGAGTGCTGAGGAGTTAATCCAGTTTCTCTACCTGAGTCAAAGACAGACATCCTCTTCATTTACAAACTGGACCTGCAGCTCCAGCCATGGCTTTCACAAGGAGCTACATCTGCCTGCTGAAGTCATCTTCAGCATTATGTGTACCTTGAATGTGATGTTAGGATGCCGTAAGTGAACTCAGATTCCAAGTCCTGAAAGCCTTTGTTGGGCTAAATAATGTCTCTGTACCCTCAGTTGGACTACGTTCCCTCTGATAACAGGTAGGCCAGGGACGATAGTCAAATCAATTAATCGCTCGATAAATGAAATGAACTCAGTGATTTCGCTGGGCTCAATATACTGCCATGTGTATGCGTGTTTGTTTTCCTTGTCTCTTGCCTCTGAACATGCTGGATGACAAGAGGGTTCACTCTGTGCATTGCTCTCAGCACCTGGGCATGATTGTTCTGTTGCAGAATGAACAGAGTAAACTCTCTTGTCAGTCATCCAAAATCTTTGTCTCTGGGGGGAGGTGGGGCTGCTAGCATCGGGCTAGCATAAACACAGAGAGGGGTGACACAAGTCAATGTGATAGAAATTAGGAGGAAAAACAATGATTTGTAAAGTGTAGATCAATTTTGCCTTGGAACTGAACGAGCAAGGTGAGCCCATCAACATGGATGAGCCAGTGTGCAGCAACAAAAAAGGCAACACAAAAAACTCACATGCCCACCTAAAAAACAACCACCCAACCCAGTTTTCTCAGCTGGGGAAGAAACTGCACCTGCAGATGCAGAGCCTTCATCCCGATAGTCAACACTCACTGAGGCCTTTGATCAACAAAGTAAATAATAATGGAACAGTGCAAAATGGTGTGCGCTCACAGAATGTTTATTCTGAATGCTTCAAATGGAGACAGCTGGACTGTTTATAGTTAGGGATGATGATGAGGATGATGAAGCCTCATGAACGAGAGGAGAAATATCTCCACAAACCCTGATCAGTCCAGTTTCCTCTGTTTGGAGTGTTCAGAATAACTCTGACCTGGATGATGAAAATTTACATGGACACAGAAAGTGAGATTCACTACTTTGCAAAAGAAATGCTGCACTCTTGAATACAGTTTTCTATTTAACTGCAATTTTTGATTCAGAGTCAATTTTATTATCATAACTAAAATTATAATAATAATAATTATTATTATATTTGGAAGTTATTAATATCCCAATTACAACAGTAAAAAATACTCATGAGAAATACAAATTTATTGCATTAAAAAGGGGGTGTTCATTATTATAATACATTATAATTATATGAGTGGTTAATTTGGTCTCAATGTAATATCGTCAATAATATTGTTTATTGTAAATTATTATGGGAAAATGTAACATTCAGAAAAATTTGTTATCAGTCCAGGGCTAATAACAGTTACTTAGTCCATGTAATGAAGACCCAACTCAGAGTCTGTCTCTGCATGAGCCTGTTGGTACACTTACATTACAGCAGGTGACAGCAAGGCTAAAGAACACAGGTGGACAGTCCCCAACCATATTCTCAAATGCATCCACGTCCAGACCGAAATCCTGCATGTGGAAAAATCACATTCAGCTTTAAGCAGTCACTTTGTAATCAGTCAAAACTGTGCAGCTGGTCTTCAAACCAGGACACGTTCAGACCAGCAACAACTGGCCTGCACTGACTCTTCTGTCTATTAGCCATTTCACCAGCCTCAGTCAGTCAGACCTCACTGTGCCAGGACTGTGCAATGTTCCCAAATCCTTCCTACATATGACTTCAAGGTGCAATCCTTGGCCGGCTTTGAGGTTCTGTTTGGTGGAATAATCCTTTATGAAGAAGGGTTTATTTCAAACATCACACACACATACACACACACACACACACACACACACACACACACACACACACACACACACACACACACACACACACACACACACACACACACACACACACGAACACACACATATGTGTGTGTGTGTGTGTGTGTGTGTTTCTTTCGCTTTTTGTTTTGAATAAAAAATTCAGTTGTAAAAATTAAACTATGATCATTTAATTTTTCTTTTTTCTGTTCTTTCTGTTTCGTTTTCTGTTCTTTAACTAATATGTAAATAAGAGGTCACTTGTATCATGTGTCAATAAAGACATAAAATAAAAAGACTGAGTATATAATCAGGTAAGCAGAGAGTGACCTCTGACAGAAGTTGGTGATACACACAGACTCTCCATGGCTCTGACATCCAGAGTCCTACAATCAGGATCCACTCACCTCTGTCCTTGGCAAGAAGTCCGGATCAGCTTCAATCCGGGCAATGATCTCGCATAGGATGATGCCATATGCAAACACATCCACCTGAGCAGAGCAACAGCAATGAATGTTGTGTGTGTGTAGGTTAGTGCTGAAGTGCATAAGTGGTAAACAAGAGCTTATGAGGTGGAAAAGAGTCATGGATACTAGACAATCTTTTCAGAGCCAGTCTTTAAATCCAAGCACTGCTTGATTCTCTTTTAGTAACACATTTCATTTCACATTTTCTCAGTGGCTTTGGGCATTTCACACATAAACATGTGCACAACAGCTTGTGCATTTCTCTAAACAATTCTCTTTCATGCTAATGATTTACACAAATGCTAATGCTTCACACAGACACTAATGCTTCACATACATGCCAATGCTAAACAAACATATGCTAATGCTACATATACATTCTGATGCCTTTTTGGAAGGAAAGAGAGAGGAAGAAATGTATAGTGTGCTGGCAGATTTTTGTATGTAATGACTTGTGCAGTGGAATGAGCACTGTTTTAATAGGGATGCATGAGGAACTTTGGCTTTTTGGTAAGTGGGCTTGTCCAACAGTTGCACTTCAAAGAGCCTGGCTGAGTATTTTTTATCTAACACCAACTTTCTGAACATGAAAGCAGCCTCACCTTCTCATTGTACAGCTCTCCTCTCAGGACTTCAGGAGCCATCCAGTAGGGGGAGCCAACGATGGCCAGAGGCTGCTTCCCCACACAGTCACTGCAGAGAGACACAGGGAAGTTCAGACCCCACAGTCTGGCTCCAGCACTGACACTTAACAGACTTTAAATGTATTGTGTATGCAGGGGTTAGTACTACAAGAATAAAGAACAGATCACTTTTCAGTGACATCATACTCTGTCTGGAAACAAGATTACACAAGATTATCAAGAAACTTCTCTGGTAAAAGAACAGTTTTGAATGAAAATGAAGCGTTTACACAGCAGGAACAGTCAGTCCTTATTCTCCTCACTGACCTGTAATCTGGGATCTTCTCTGCCAGGCCAAAGTCTCCCACCACCGCAGTAAAGGAGCCGTTGTCGCAGCGAACCAGACAGTTCTGCACAGAGGAACAGTCAAGAGGTTCTACTAAAACCATGAGCCAGGGCTCTAAACTGTGTTCAACAATACCGTTAACTTAGCTTGAAACCCTGACCTGGGGGGTATTCCACAGAGCTGGCTTAGCTCAAAGCCTGGCTTATTTCAGTTAGGCTCACTAACTTAAGTGCAAGTTCAGTTCCACAAACGAGGCTTAGGGCTAGTGTGACTTGGTAACCATGGTAAATCAGCCAGCACGACAAGCCTGGTCCCAGTCAGGCTTACAGTTATGCTTACCTCAGCTGCATCTCAGGCCCGGTTTACACAACAACGTTTCATCTGAAAACACTGAAATGCAGTGAAAAAAATCTGCGTTTACACGGAAATGCCCTGGGACTGAAAACGCTGTAATAAGCATTCAGTGATGCCCAGTTTTTTCTAAGTTTGCGTACTTTGGTTATGGGTGTTACCTATGTTGCTGCTGTATCAATTCATTATGGATATATTTGTCAAATCAAGAACATGAATCAGGCCGACATGCAGAATACCAGCATCACATTACACAAAATCTACAAAACAACTATGCTGTTTCATCCATGTCTCCTACGCTGTCTTCATATATATATATATATATATATATATATATATATATATATATATATATATATATATACTGAAAAAAATGTGATCAAACTCCGTCAGTGGTAATTTGTCACAGGTCTACATAAGTATGGTATTCTTGAACCAGCACTGTCTCTGCCTCGCTTTACTACTTGCAACGGTGTGACCCTTTTATTCGATTTTCCCCTTGCAGTCCTTACACAACTCAATGAGGAGTTTTTTCTCTGCTGAGGGAAACGTGTCAGTTCTCGGTTTTGACATGATTTCGTCATTCCGACAGCAGCTTGGATCAGCCTGGCTTGAATGAGCCTGAAAATCAGCTGAGCCTCGTTAGTGGAACGAGTTGCAGCTAAGATTAAAGTGGCCTCTTATTCAAGCCACGCTTAGGGCCTTTTTCAAACCGCCCTCTGCATACTCTCCCTACCCACTACCCCTCTGTTTGCACGTTCTCGCAGAGGGTCCGCCACATTAAGGGCCATCCCAAACTGATCCGCGGGGAGGGGGATTGGGCAATAAAACCCTCCACAAGCGAGTCTGCACGGATTCTGACTCCCTTAACACGTGCAGCGCTAAATTGTGTCTGGTGTCAGCCATGGAGGAAGCAACAGACAAATGTAAGTTCCACGCATATGTGCCTGCACAATCACTGTTAAACTAACACAAATATTTAATGATTGTCATGCAATTGTTCACAACTTAAGATGTACATGTCATTGATTAAGGCCTGTTTGATCAGACAGTTGGTGTTTATTTGAGTGTTTAAAATTTACAGGGACTGTAACATAAACAAAAGAATTCATTCAAGTGAGACTGAAACATGAAAAACTCTTCAATTAAAAAAGAAATGCAGCCAAAGAAGCATGACAGTAAGTTTCTTTTGTATTTTCTACGTTCTATTTTCTTTTTTTTCTTTGTTTATCTGTTTCCGCCTGAGATCCAGTGAAGTTTCTGTCCCAAAGCTGTATTTATACCCTACACCCTGATGAAGTGAACTTCATTCAGCTGCGAGTGCGACTCCGTGACGGAGTGCACTCCATCATGGAGAGGGAGCATGTAGGGGGCAGTTGGAAAAAGGCCCTTACCCGGAATAGCCCGGCCTTTTTTAGCCAGCTTTGTGGAATACCCCGCTATTTACTGTGAACTACATTATCATCTGTAAAGAGTGTGCAGCCTGTGACAGTTAGACATTTCATACCTGAGGATGCTGTATCAAAAAACAACCGACTGACAGTAAGTAGTAAGAAGGGGTTAGAAAAAAAAAACCTGACCCCAAAAAAATTGTAAATATTTGAATACAAAAAAAACCCAAAACATTTAAATAAACCCAGAAAAATAAACATGCAAAAAAACACCATTATACAAGATGATCCATCAAACCATCGATCCATCTATCAGTCAATCCTTTATCTGTCCATCCATCAATTTATCAATTTATCAACCAAGTCATCAATCCACCCATCTATTCATTTATCAATTCATCCATCCATCAATTTATCCATTAATCATTTCATCTATCCATCCATCAATCCAATTATCAATTCATCCAACCATCCATCAATTTATCAATTAATCATTTCATCCATCCACCCATCAATCTATTTATCACTTCGTCATCCATCCATCAATTTATCCATTAATCATTTTATCCATCCACCCATCAATCCATTTATCAATTCATCCATCCATCAATTTATCCATTAATCATTTTATCCATCCCCCCATCAATCCATTTATCAATTCATCATCCATCCATCTATCCATCTGTAAATTCACCCATCCATCCATCTGTCCATTTATTAATTCATCCATCCATCCATCTATCGTATCCATTAATTTATCCATTAATCATTTCATCCATCCATCCAACCATTTATCTATCTATCCATTTATCAATTCATCCATCCATCCATCAATCCATTTATCAATTCATCCATCCGTCAATTTATCCATTAATCATTTCATCAATCCACCTATCTATCCATTAATCAATTCATCCATCCATCAATTTAACAATTAATCATTTCATCCATCCATCCATCAATCCATTTATCAATTCATCATCCATCTATCTATCCATTTATCAATTCATCCATCCATCCATAAAATCCATTTATTAATTCATCATCTATCCATCTATCCATTTATCAATTCAACCATCAATCCATCTATCCATTTAACAATTCATCCATCCATCAATTTATCCATTAATAATTTCAATCAATCCATCAATCCATCCATCCATCCATCCATCCATCCATCTATCCATTTATTAATTCATCCATCCATCCATTTATCATTGATCAGTTTATCCATCTGTTAATTTATCCATTAATCATTTCATCCATCCATGCATCCATCTATCTATCTATCTATCTATCTATCTATCTATCTATCTATCTATCTATCTATCTATTTATCAATTCATCCATCCATTCATCCATCCATCCATCCATCAATCCATTTATCAATTCGTCCATCCATCAATTTATCCATTAATCATTTCATCCATCCATCCATCAATTAATTTATCAATTCATCATCCATTTATCTATCCATTTATCAATTCATCCATCCAACCATAAAATCCATTTATTAATTCATCATCCATCCATCTATCCATTTAACAATTCATCCATCCATCAATTTATCCATTAATAATTTCATCCATCCATCCATCCATCCATCCATCCATCCATCCATCCATCCATATTCATTTATTAATTCATCCATCCATCCATTTATCATTTATCAGTTTATCCATCTGTTAATTTATCCATTAATCATTTCATCCATCCATGCATCCATCTATCTATCTATCTATCTATCTATCTATCTATCTATCTATCTATCTATCTATCTATCTATCTATCTATCTATCTATCTATCCATTCATCCATCCATCCATCAATCCATTTATCAATCCATCCATCCATCCATCCATCCATCCATCCATCCATCCATCCATCCATCCATCCATCCATCTATCCACTTATCAATCCATCCATCCATCCATCCATCCATCCATCCATCCATCCATCCATCCATCAATCCATTTATCAATTCATCCATTGATCAATTTATCCATTCATCATTTCATCAATCCACCTATCTATCCATTTATCAATTCATCCATCCATCAATTTATCCATTAATCATTTCATCCATCCATCCATCAATCCATTTATCAATTCATCATCCATCTTTCTATCCATTTATCAATTCATCAATCCATCCATCAATCCATTTATCAATGCATCATCCATCCATCTATCCATTTATCACTTCAACCATCCATCCATCTATCCATTTAACAATTCATCCAACCATTAATTTATCCATTAATAATTTCATCCATCCATCCATCCATTTATCCATTTATTAATTCATCCATCCATCCATCTATCATTTATCAGTATATCCATCCGTTAATTTATCCATTTATCATTTCATCCATCCATGCATCCATCTATCTATCTATCTATCTATCTATCAATTTATCAATTCATCCATCCATTCATCCATCCATCCATCCATCCATCCATCCATCAATCCATCCATCCATCAATCCATTTATCAATTCGTCCATCCATCAATTTATCCATTTATCATTTCATCCATCTATCCATCAATTCATTTATCAATTCATCATCCATCAATTTATCCATCAATCATTTCATCAATTCACCTATCTATCCATTTATCAGTTCATCCATCCATCAATTTATCAATCAATCATTTCATCAATTCACCTATCTATCCATTTATCAATTCATCCATCCATCAATTTATCCATTAATCATTTCATCCGACCATCCATCAATCCATTTATCAATTCATCATCCATCTTTCTATCCATTTATCAAATCATCCATCCATCCATAAAATCCATTTCTCAATTCATCATCCATCCATCCATCCATTTATCACTTCAACCATCCATCCATCTATCCATTTAACAATTCATCCATCCATCAATTTATCCATTGATAATTTCATCCATCCATCCATCTATCATTTATCAGTTTATCCATCCGTTAATTTATCCATTAATCATTTCATCCATCCATGCATCCATCTATCTATCCATCCATTTATCAATTCATCCATCCATCCATCAATCCATCCATCCATCAATCCATCCATTTATCCATCAATTTCATCAATTCACCTATCTATCCATTTATCAATTCATCCATCCATCAATTTATCCATCAATCATTTCATCAATCCACCTATCTATACATTTATCAAATCATCCATCCATCAATTTATCCATTAATCATTTCATACATCCATCCATCAATCAATCCATTGATCAGTTCATCATCCATCTATCTATCCATTTATCAATTCATCCATCCGTCCATCAAATCCATTTATCAATTCATCATCCATCCATGTATCCATTTATCACTGCAACCATCCATCCATCTATCCATTTAATAATTTCATTCATCCATCCATCCATCCATCCATATATCCATCCATCTATCCATTTATTAATTCATCCATCCATCCATCTATCATTTATCAGTATATCCATCCGTTAATTTATCCATTTATCATTTCATCCATCCATGCATCCATCCATCTATCTATCAATTTATCAATTCATCCATCCGTCCATCCATACATCTATCCATTTTTCGATTCATCTTTCCAACCATCAATCCTTTTATCAATTCATCCATCCATCCATCCATCCATCCATCCATCCATCTATCCATTTATTAATTCATCCATCCATCCATCCATCCATCCATCCATCCATCCATCCATCCATCTATCCATTTATTAATTCATCCATCCATCCATCAATCATTTATCAGTCCATCCATCCATCAATTTATCCGTTAATCATTTCATCAATTTATCCATCCTTCTATCCATTTTTCCATTTTTCCATCCATCCATCCATCCATCCATCTGTTCATCCATCAATTCATCTATCCATTTATCAATTTATCCATTAATCATTTCATCCATCCATCCATCAATCCATTTATCAATTCATCATCCATCTGTCTATCCATTTATCAATTTATCATCCATCAATTTATCCATTAATCATTTCATCCATCCATCCATCAATCCATTAATCAATTTATCATCCATCTATCTATCCATGTATCAATTCATCCATCTGTCCATCTTTCATCCATTTATCAATTCATCATCCATCCATCAATCACTTCAACCATCCATCCATCTATCCATCTGTCCATCCATCAATTCATCAATTTAATCAACCCCTTTTTTCAATCCATCCATCCACCCATTTATCTATTTATCAATTCATTTATTCATTAATTTATTCATTTATTCATTAATTTCATCCTTTAAGCTATCCTTTTATAAGTACATCCATCAATTTAAGGATCCATCTATCATCTATTATCCATCCATCCATCCATCCATCCATCCATCCATCAGTGCTGTACCTTTGAGGTTAGGTCTCTGTGGAAGATGCCCTTGCTGTGGAGGTACTGCAGTCCTCTGGCGATGTCCAGGGACAAATCAATCCTGACGCTCCAGGACAGGTAGAGGTCGCTGTCCAGCAGCTGCTCCAGGTTCCCTCCATTGATATACTAAAGAGGGGCAGAGGAGGGGGGGCCATCAGCTCATGTTGGCCCACGTTGTCAACAGAAGTTTGGAACTACAACCCTTCCACTGAGTACTGTCCTTGTCATGGGTCAACATGGACGTGTAGGACGTTTTCTATTTGAGGAGACCTGGTAATTTTGCAAAACAAGTCGCAGGCTTCTTTTACCTCAGTCAGAGCGTGGAGTTGACCTTCATGCACACACACACCGAGGAACCTGATGAGAGGTTAACAAACAGATTAAAAACACAGCTTCACACAAAAAGGTTTCAACAAGAGCTGCAACAATGTGTGTAAAGGAGGACGGGCCTTGATGGCCGCCAAAGCTGCAGAACCCACCAGATGTTCCACCTGCAAACAGCCAGAGCAGAAAAGTGACTCAAAGAGATCCTCTGAGAGTTGATGTTATTTCATTTTGCTCATTTAAATGGTAAATGGACTTGAGCTTATATAGCGCTTTTCTAGTCATGGACCACTCAAAGCTGCTGTACACCACAGGTCACACTTACCCATCCACACCCATTCGCTCGCACATTCACACACTGATGGATCCAATCTTTACTATGACAGCTATCCATCAGTATATCTAACACAATCACACCCTTTCATACCCATTCACACACCACTGACGCAGCAGTGGGAGCAACTAGGGGTTAAGTGTCTTGCCCAAGGACACATCGCCATGTGTCACCCAGCTGGGCTTGAACCTGCAACCTTCTGATCACCGACCAAGCGCATTCTCCAACTGCGCCACCGACGCCCCTGCTGCTGTATTTCTAGGTAGTTGAGCTGTTCCTGTGCCGAAAGCCCCTTCAGTCAAGTTTAGGTGCACACTTCATTATTGATCAGCTGATACTACTGTTTCAGCCTACAGTCATGTCAGCGGTCTTATCATTTGGCTTCTTGAACTTCTGAAGTATAGGGTGTGCTAAATTCATTAGTCCACAGGGGGTGTTTTGATGTCAGATGGACTTACCCTGAGCCAACCCCAAGAATTATTCAGTGAGGATGGCACTTTTAGAACTCACTGGTAGAAAATAGTATACTGCTGACTGAGTAGGCCATTGGTCTATTTTAAGACCATTTGAAGGAGACAGAGCCTTTGCTGTTTGGGCCCCCAAGCTCTGGAACAACCTGCCAGAGGGTCCTAGGCAGGCAAACTTAGTGCCATTTTTAAAATCTCTTCTTAAAACCCACTTTTATCGTATTGCTTTTTCTTGATCTTTTTCTTCTTTTATATTTATTGTTTCATTTATGTGATATTAACCATTTTGTGTTTTATTGTGCAGTACCTTGTAACTTTGTTTTGAAAGGTGCTATACAAATAAAGCTGGAATGGATTGGAGCTGACACAGGTGACTGTACACAGAGATCAAAGATGTGCTTATGGTTTCCATAGTATTGTTCAGGAGTAGCTCTGTTATTCTGTTCCTCATAGAACCCAATATGTACGGATAAAAACGGTCATGTATTTAAAAGAAATTCAGTTAAGCGTAGGGTTCCTTAAGAAAACATTTTTTGGATTGTTACTGTTTGTTATTAAGAGACTAAACAATTTTTATGAGACATTTAAATCAAGATCAATCAATCCACTTAGTTCCAGACCAACAGCTGATGTCTCAATGTCAAAAAGTCTAATTGTACTCTATCAGCAGGGCATCAAAAAACACCAAGTGAGCAAGTCCAACTACATTTACAACGATGTCACTGCCTAAGGTTCATCAGCTGTGTGCTGTGTTGTCTGATGGATCATAAACTCAGGGAAAAGAGGTCGGATTGGTCTGCACATTTCACATTTCCATATTATATTATATTATAATTTTCATTCATTCATTTTCTATACAGCTTATCCCGTTCAGGGTCGCAGGTAGCTGGAGCCTAACCCAGATGTCAAGGAAGGGTAAACCTGGACTGGTCGTCAGTCAATCACAGGGCTGACACATAGAGACGGACAACCATTCACACACACACACACACACAATTTAGAGTGACCAATTAACTGGTGAGCATGTTTTTGAACTGTGGGAGGAAGTCAGAGAGAACCCACGCATGCACGGGGAGAACATGCAAACTCCACACAAAAAGGCCCACCAGCCAAGCTGGGAATCAAACCAGTGACCTCCTTGTTGTAAGGTTGTAGCGCTAACCGTTGCGCCACCATGCAGCCCCTATGTTCTGTTCTATTCTATTCTATTCTATTCTATTCTATTCTATTCTATTCTATTCTATTCTATTCGTTAACAAAGGTTACTTTTTCCATATTTGATGCAGAGTGCTCTTCTCTTTCTCAAAATGTAGTTGTTGAATATTTTTGAAACAAATATTTTTTAATCTGTACGGTACAGGTACTATTAACTCTGACCTATCCTGAGGTTTGAATGATTTCTTGTTGTAACCAGGCCAGATATCTCCGTCCTCCTCAGAGGTACATGGAGGAGCCACCTTATGGGATCATCATGTTTCTTTAATTAATGCCTTGGCTTCATTGACTGTGTAAAAATGACCTGGAAACACTTGGCTGTCAGAAACAAATCTATTAGAATAGTGTCCCTTCTACAGTTTTCTTTTCTCAGTTGCTTTGGTTCATTTCTCACATCAGAATGGAAATTCTCAAAGCTACTTGTTCAATCTTCATCATTGTTTCACTTGTGCTCTTCAAAAAAGCCACTTCTCATTTCTTTGAACAAGTTGCAAATGGTTTGGGACATCCATGCAAATGGTTCTATACAATTCTCTGCTGTTTCCTGCATTATCAGCTAGTTGGGTCATTTTGGACCGAAACGTGACCATGGTGAGTGAAAGTCCGTTTCTCAATGGATTTGTCATCTAGGAGGGCTAAAAAAAAAGAAATTAGCCGGGGTGCATTTTTTAAAATGGCGGGGAAAATTTTTTAGGACCAAAATCCAAAATGGCTGTCATGGCAATGATCTTTTAAAAATTCGACCTACAATGATGGACAATACATGTTTTCAGACCTTATTTTTGTTAAGAAATACATATTTCAGAATTACATATTGATTTGACCTTATTTTAACCTTCAAATTCAAGATGGCTGCCACTTTTGGTGTTTATTTAGGGTTTTTGGGGGAGTTTTTGCTTTTTATGGGGCATATTTTTCTGTTTTGTTACAGAGTCTGTATAAGGTTAAAATGGAAGCTCTGCTCATGAATAATATACAGTTAAAGTTCACAGAAATATCATCTGAAGTCAAAGTAGATGTTTTTGTGTAAACAACACTTGTTGATTGCCCATTTCCCATTCAAAAGGACTATGCAGCCATGTCTATGTCACAATTTTTTTGGCTTTAATAAATTCTTTTGCAGTGTCAGACCAATGGAAATGAATAGATTCCTTTATTTCACTCCCATTTAAAAGAATGGAGATTTACCATTACCATGGAAACTGCTGGAGCAAAGACATATGTGTGATGTCACAAGGAAAATGCAGGCCGTTTTCGAATTCCTCTTCTACAAACTGTGTATGAAGGTAGTATGTAGTAGGTACTGCATACTGCATACTACACTTAAGGCCCGTCCTTCCAGGAGGTGGTAGTGTAGACAACACCAAATTTATCACAGCCGAACCAGTTTTTGGCCTTTATTTGTAAGCTCTCCCATTTGCCTTGATTTATAACATCTGTGGGCTTATGAGGCTTTCCACTTTTTAAAACACATTGACAGGGCATTGTGTAGTGTGTCTCTCATTAGGAGGGAAAACAACTTGCGTAGCTGCTGATGGGAGTGTTTCTAACACATTAGGAGTGAATGAGACAAATATGAAACTAGAACCTGCATTTCCTTGCAGCATATTCTGAATGTTGAAATGCTGAGCCCTATATATAACTTTGCTTGGAGAAATGATATCGCAAGGGAAAAGGAATGTCCCTTTATCCAATCATTAAAGGTGTCCCAGTCCGAGATTGATATCGGGTATCTGTCCGATATCAGTAAAAAAACAAATATCAGTATTGTATTGGAATGCATCTAAAATCTCCGATATAAGCACTCCGATATAATAAGTCCATTCCAGACCCCGCTCCTGCTGTTTTTATTTGATTTATTTAGGTTATTTTCTGGGTCTTCTAATGTATTCTTTATTTTATTCAATTGCTTGTATTTTTTATGTTTAATGTTAAAATTTCTGTTACCCATTGGTTAATAATAGATGGGCCAGTTTTTCCTCATACCTACTGTTGCTGACCACTGTTCTTTGTTTGAATAATATCACTTAATCAAGCCTTTACTAACATGACAGACATACTACAAAATAAGTAATGAAAGTATGCATGTTTAATGCTGATATCGTATCGGATTAATATCGGTATCGGCCAATACTCAATGCTGCAGTATCGGTATCGTATCGGAAGTGAAAATGTAATATCGGGACATCCCTACTAATCGTCATAGTTTTTTAACGTAAACAAGCAGGAGAACACTGCGACCGTTTTCGACTTTCTTCTAGACAATCTTGACTTTCTCTAACAAATAGAAATGTGTGAAGCATCAGTTCAACCAATGGTCAACCAGTTTTCTGAAACAGCTCAAAGGTGCATCTCATGAACCATCAACTTCTAAGTATGTATGTGTACTGTCACAGGCAGACTTTGAAACGTGTGGCTCTGCTGCCCTCTAGTGTGTCATAAGTGAACTGAAGTAACGGTTTGAGACTGCTCTAATGTGTAAAGAAGTATTTAATTTAGCCATACAGATGTAAAACTGATGGGTCAGCTGGTGACGTATCAGTGTACATTTATCATTTCATCTGTTTTAGGAAAATATGACTAAAACTGACTAAATCATGACCACTGGTTGTTCTAATCAAGGCAGCGAGGGGATGTTTCCCCCTCTCTGTTCATGAACACCACAGATACTGACTGAACTTACAAACACTTTGAAATTTCTTTTATCTTTCTGCTGACAAGAACATTCGGTCTGAAGTCCTCTAAGTGACTCTGTGCAGTGAGAAAAGGCTGATGAAATTTAGGCTGATGAATATTTTCTTTTTCCTGATGGATGCTAACAGGGGAAAGGGTGACGACTTACTAAAAGACAGGATGACAGATTAGTGGTGATTTCTGAGACGTCCAAAAATAACACAAAATCTCACTCTTGCTAATTTATATGGCAGACAACACAGGTCAAGAACTGATCTGTGGCCCTCACCTGAAACCTGCTTAAATGGATTATAGGACAGTGTTACTGTAGCTCGACCATACAACAAACTTACGATGAGTCTGGAATTATCTCAAAGAGGCAGCTGATGTCGACCATCTCTCCTGTGTTTGTGAGCCTGTTCTGTTACTGATGTGAGCTGAAACACCAGGTTTAAAGGTAGCTCTCCAAAAAATGAGAATCGCATCCAGTGCTGAAAGGCTTCCTATGTTACAAAGAGAGAATCCTAAACTTCCACACAGCCAGAGCTGCAGCTGCTTCAGTTGGACTTGGTGGACCTGGTGAAAAAGTCGGTTTGGAGCCGAGGTTCTGACCAAATATGACAGAGGACTCAACATGTAGAGGAAATATTCAAAAGAGCTTTAAATGATGATAAACAGAGACTGATGTCATGTTCACAGACAAACTAGAGTACATCATCAAAGTGTTCACACGCAGCTCTGAACTCTCCTTACTGAAGAGGATGCTACGTTAGAGCATGGAGCTTATGTTAGACCAGTGAGAGTTTAACTCATGGCACCTCATGCTAACAGGTTAAAAAAAACAGCTGATGCTCTGATAAACTCCTCATCAATGAGAGTTAAACAGCTACTTGTCTCTGTGTGTCTGTGCAACCACATCCAGCATCTTTGGATCAAACCAACAACAGGAGAGGGGTGGATGCTTTATGAATTCTCCATACAAGGCATCAGTGCAGGACTTGATTTGACCAAAAAAATATATTTACTAGAGATCACAGGACCAACCTTAAAAATAGGGTGGAGCCAGGCAAACAGCAGGAGAAAGTGTTAAAAAGAGGAAGACTCCTCTATAATCAGGAGCGATGGCTGCCTGACAGCGCTCCTGATCGTTAGGTCTGTTTAAAATAATGAGGTTATGTACGAGACACAGTGACAAGGATGGAAACTAAAGACATTTTCTGTATCATTTTAGTTGATTTTATTTACTTTTGTAGAGTCAAGTTTAGGGATGCAACGGTTAACCAGACTTACAATTAATCATGATTTAAAACATCCCCATTTTGTAATTGCAGCGGCTGTGCTACATTGTGTTTCTATCCTTACTTGCAAAAACTGACATTAAGTTGGTGCATTATTTTTGGCACAGCCTGAATAGAACAAAAACAAAGTTATAGCAGTGATGCACCTGCTTCAAGTGCTGACTATCAGGATATGGAAGCTACGCCACATCAGCTCAGCAGGGATCCACGTTATAACTGGCCCACTTGCCCCTTGTGCATCTGAAAGGCTCCAGCTGACTGTGCACTCCAGCCAGTTAAAATACTATCTTTAAAAACAAATACAGAACCACATTGTTTTTGTTTGTTAGCATACTGTTGTTTTGGCAGCGATCAGTGTGGGATTATGATGTTATTGACTAATCTAGTAAGCGTTTTATGTCTGCGTCTCTGCACAGGTTCGCGCACGTAATGGATGAAAGACACTGCTGCAGACAGCGCCGCTGCTCTCTCCTCCTTTCCTATCAAAAATCAACAGGTTAACATCTGCACTCGGATAGTAAAGTAGGCTTTTTTTCGTCCACTTTACTAGTAAAATGGTTTTAAACCTCCAGTTTCTAGTAAAATGTTGGAGAAGTTCCCTCAAATGGAAACAAATGAAAATCAGCGGAAGAGTTGAAAACAAATGACTAAGATGTGGACTTATGCAGACAGTAAGCTGAGTATCTACAGAAAAGATAAGGTAGTGTAACGCTGTAACCATCTCTTCTGAACTGTTAGACCTTAACAGCGTTAGAGCTCAGGAAAACTTTAGCAGCGCGTGATGAGTGAGTGTTCATCAGCTAAAGAAAAAAGAACATCAAACTAACGGGATTCCTTAAATCACTGTCAAATAATATCACCCTGAGCAACCTTAAAGAGGCACTGCAGTATATGAAATAGAAGTCTTTTGAACTTCATTACAGAACTCAATGATGAAAAAATAAAATAAGAATTCAATAAAGACAGTTAAGTGAGACATAGAGTAAATGATACCAAAATAAATCTCATCTTACAGCAGTTTGTGGAAATGAATCTGTGCTCTCAGGAGATCTGTTAGCATTAGGAGATCCCTCCGAATTACTGAGGCCTATCTACATTATATTAGAAAAGAAGTTTTAAGAGCAACTGTAGGTATGACAGAAAAATACATATATAACAGTATTATACACAGTTTTTGAATCAAAGGCAATGTTCCTGGGCCAGTGGTTAAACAGTTGGGTCAGTAAAATTGATTTGCTTCCAAGGAAATTTACCTTCATGTCAACCCCTGAATAATGCATTATAACTGTGAAAATTGTGAAACCGTGATTATTCCTCAGACAATGATTGTACAGTGAAAATCTATAATCCTTGCATTCCCTGTCGGATTACAGTTTGAGTTATAGCGGTTTTGTTTTTCTCTCTCTGATGATAGACGTCTGTCTAACGGGAGTCTGGTTCTGCCTGGGGTTTCTGCCTGTTGAAGCTTACTATCTCAGTGTTGACCGGGGAAACTGTGGCACATTTTGACGTACCTGAGGATGTTGGGATGACAAAGCCTGTTCATTAGCTGCACTTCTCGCAGCATGTTAGCCTTGTTGCTGGCCAGCGTGTTCATTTTCAGAGCCATCACCTGTCCTGTGATGCGATGCTGAACCTGGAAAACAACCAGAGGGTCATGAGAGGGAAGAAGAACATGGAGGGGTGGTTTTACAGATACAGGAGCATCTTTGCTCAGCAGCTGTCAGTGTTCATGGATCATATGTTCTCATTCACAGTTTTCACTCATTCACACTAATGCTTACATCAAATGTCTTACCAAATGAAGAACAAATAACATCTGACTTCTAAACTTTGCTTTACTTATCTGCAGGAGCCCCATGTGACTGTGCATCCTTCCATTTGTTTACTTCTGATAAGGACTCATTTCTGATCATTTCCTTGAGTCACAGAAAACACCTTGACTGTGATCTACAGATCCATGGAAAATCAATAATCATCATCAGCAGCATGGTTCCTGTTCCCCTGATCTCCACCCCTCCTTAATTCAGTGCACAAGACAGATGTGGAAGCGTGGTCCCTGTGTGCTCAGAGTGAGTGAAAGGGGGCAGGGCCCAAGCTTCAGGGTTCAATAGATGACCTGATTAACTGAGGAGCAGAAGACCTGCACCTCCCTGCTTTAACAGGATGACATCATAACTGGCCCCTCTGGGCAGCTGTGGCTCAGTGGTACGCCATCTTCTTTCAGTTGGACGGTCAGGCATTCGATTGCAGTTAGATCAAGGACCAAGAGATCGCATTGTAAAAGCCCCAAAGCGTAACGAAACTTGTTGTCTCTTAGAGCCTCATTCTCAACTGTGCGTACTCACAAATTTCATCAACATTTTCTTACATGAATTTGTTCTTACTTTATGAACAAATGTAGAACTTCCTCAGACCATTGGTACACACTAATGATGATCACCAGCTCTCAGAAAATGTAAACACAGACTCTTTTAGCCCAATGCCTGACAGATTTAAATCACTTTCAGTGAAAGGAAAAATCTTCAAGAATTCAATAATAAAAACTGTGAATTAGGGATGAAACGGTTCATGAAATAAATCTGAACCATCCAGTTTTCCTCGCTCGGTTGGGGGCACGTGTGCTTTGTTTAGTTTGCTTTTTTCTTTTTTCTTCATGTTACTTCTCAGCTCGGAGCAAGTATGTAGCTCTGATCATACACATGCATATGAAGGCGAAGGATACAGCGCAACAGTTGTGGGGAGGTGTGTGTGTTGTGTGTGACGAGCGGAGAAGACAGAGTTAGAGGTGTACCTGTGCGAGGTGCTGTCTGCGAGCACTTGAGTTTTACAGCGAGCTGATGGCGGTAAGAAAGCGGTATCTTGATATCTTTAGGCCATGTCACAATATGCATCTCCATGTATTCACTTAACCTGGAAATGTTGCTTTGATGCATACAATTGAACCTGAATGGCAACACTATTGGTATTTATTATCATTATTGATATCAATTATGTATCCATTTGATGTTTAAACTCACTGGACCTAAAACTGAGAAAGAAAAAAAAACTAAATAAATAGATAAAGGTGTCTTTTTCCATGTGGAAACCACAAACATTCATTTCCATAACTTAGAATGCAAATGAAAATAATGAATTTCAAACACCAAAGTACAAATTTAGCAAATAATAGTGTAAACTATTTTCATTAAAACAGGACATTGTCTGGCATTTCTGTACAACTAATTACAAAACTATCAGGTGTCAATAAGATTATACAGAGTATTTGTCATGAATCGCCTCATTGCTCTGACGCACAACAGACAAAAACAACAGTACGTACTAGGGATGGGACGATACACTTAAACTCACAATACGATGCATCTCGATATGCCCAGGTCACGATACGATATGTCACGATACGATATCAAAAAAGTAAAAATGAAAAATATTACTGCGTCATTACAACTTATTTATTTCTTTTTTTGAGTTGCACAGAGGAAAACATGAGGCCTAACAGGCCATACACAAACAATAACCCTCTCTCACCCTGGGTTCAGTTATCTATCAGCCTCTCTTAAATCATGGCCCTGGCCTAGATCTGGTTCTTCTTCAGAAAAACTAACATATCAACGTGTTCTGGTGTAATTAGTGACCTTTGAGCACACACAATGTCCCCTGCCGTGGAAAAGACACACTCACTAGGGACTGATGTAGCAGGAATGCAAAGGTAAGCCTTGGCAAGGGGGGCAAGTATGGGGTAAGCATATGCATTCACTTTCCACCACTCAAGTGGATTACTGTTAAGTGGGATTGGCATCCCGTTTCTGTAAGAAAGTATCTCAATCTCAATCCCTCTGCTGGACTGCACTGTCTCAACAGTAGTGTAGGAGCTCCCAAGGAGATCTTCTAGTGCTGTCTTCTTTGGTGGGGGAGGCTGTGTTTCGTCCTGCATCTGCCTTTCTCCTTCTACTGGCTCCTCCTGGCTCTGCTCTGCTCCCTGTGCTGCCTCAACCATGACCACGGCCTGCTCTGCTGCTGTCCCTGGTGTTGAAGCCCTGGCCCTACTTCTTTCATCAGTGTCACTTGTCTAAAAAAATAGAAAATAGAAAAAAACAGCTCAAACATGTCTGTCTTTCAATCCCTCACTTCCTCTCTCTCCAAACACACACAGACACTCTCCATCTCTCTCTCTGTCACACACACAGTCACATCTCTTTCACTTAGATCAATTAAAAAACAATATGAGAAATAATTTTTCAGGCTGTAGTCTACACAGACACACTCTCCATCTCTCTCTCTCTATCACACACACAGACACCTCTCTTTCACTTAGATCAATTAAAAAACAATATGAGAAATAAGTTTTCAGGCTGTAGCCTACACATACACACACTCTCCATCTCTCTCTCTCTATCACACACACAGACACCTCTCTTTCACTTAGATCAATTAAAAAACAATATGAGAAATAATTTTTCAGGCTGTAGCCTACAGACACAGTTACATACTCTCACTGACAGCACACCCCCTACCTACCTGGTTCAGTTGCACGTGAAGACCTGAAGCTTTTCCTCGTATCCGGGCATAGACGGACTCACGTTGTTCATCATTCAGATGGGACAGGCTTCGGAAGCGTGGGTCAAGCGCAGTGCACTCTTGCAGCATGTCATTACAGTCCCCAGAGTACCGGTCCGAGATGTCGAGTAGGATAGCACTTTTCATACTGGCGATGGTCTGTGTGTCATTTTCGTCTTGTGACATGCTTTGCTCGATCATGTACTTCAGTGGCATTATAAGCGAAATAGTGGGCTCTTTCTCATCGCAGAGAACTGTTGTGGCTGTCTTCAGTGGCTTCAGCAGTTTCACCATGTCTTCTACATCTGATACGTCAGTGTTATCCAGAGTGTCTCTTTCTCTCGCATTCCTGCGGATTTCTGGGCAGCTCAGCGCTGCTGAGACAGCTGCTTGCTGCTCCAGGTAGCGCACGAGCATTTCATAGGAGCTATTCCACCTGGTCTGGACATCAGTGATGAGTTTATGCCGAGGCAGCTCCAACTGGGCTTGCTTGTTGATCAGGATGGCGGTGGCCGTGGTGCTCTTGTGAAAGAATGTGGTGACCCTTCGCACACGGCCAAGAAGGCACGCGACACGGGGTACAGCCAAGCCTCGCTTACTAGCCAGATTCACAACACGCGCAAAGCACTTGATGTGAGGGTGGAGACCGCTCTCTCGCACTGCAATGTCCATGTTGCTGGCGTTATCTGTGACATAAGCAATTTGTGGCCTCGTTAGCTCCCACTCTGTCAGTGCATTTTTCAATACGTTAGCTATGTTAACACCCGTATGACTTTCACTTAGCTCACGAGTTTGCAACACGAAGCTTTTACTGTCCCATTTCACATCGATGACATGTGCCGTGATGGTGATAAAACTCTGTGTTTGCACGCGAGGTCCAGCCGTCGGTGGTCAGGGCGATGCACTCTGCATTCTTGAGACACTCTTTCACTTTTTGTTTGGTTTCAGTGTAAATTTCCGGGATTACCTTCTCTGAAAAATGTCCTCGGCATGGCATCTTAAACTTTGGCTCCAGCACCTTGAACATTTGGATGAACTTTCTGTTCTCTACCATGTTAAATGGAGCCATATAGTCCGCTATGAACTCGCCGATGAGCCTCGTTATCTGTTTAGCACGCGGACTTGACGGGGGTAAAGTTTGTATGAGTGCTTGTCCTATGGTCAGCTGCCCCTTTTGTAGGCTCGTTTTCGCCGGGTCGTCTTCACATTTTTATGGTGACGCTGCAGGTGGTGGTTCATGTTCGTCGTATTGGAGGTGGTGTACGGAATGACAGCGTAGCAAAGTTTACACACGGTCTTCGTCTTGTCAGTTGCTCTATTGTCGTCCTCGTCTTTTTTTAATGAGAAAGCCAAAATACTGCCAGACAGATGACTTGTATCCAGGCGGAGCATCCTCAATTTCGACCTCATTTGACTCCATTGTGCGGCATTTTGCGGGAAAACTAGTTAGCGCTAATGCTTATTGTCGTCACTTTCGGTCAAGTGCGCTGTAACCGGACGTGACGTCTTTACTTCGCGATCCATTTTTTTCAAACTCGATGCATTTCGTCACGTTTTGTATCGCGATATTTCGCCAAACGATATTTCGTCCCATCTCTAGTACGTACTAAACCCACGACTACACGCCAACGATGTAACCCAAACATGAATGGATTCAAACTCTCTTCCATGCATGTGGTAACCATAGACTGTTTAAAACAGGGGTCGCAACCTTTGGCACGCGTGCCACGGGTGGCACGCCATAACATGAACACTGGCACGATGGCGCCGCTCAGTGTTGAGATAATGCCAACTTAATGTGTGGCCTGATTTCTTGAGTTTGAGTGACAGCTCCAAAACTGGGTGGGTCTCTAAGAACGTGACATCCCCACTGCTACCCACCGATACTTAGCAATGGCAACGCCGGCTGCTAAGAAGATTAAAAAAAGAGCATTCCAGCCTTCATGGACACAAGATTTTGGTTTCGTATTTCTAAAGGACCCTGCTGTGTGCACTCTATGTTGTGAGAATGTTGTATGCCGAACATCAAGTGTTAAACGGCATTTTGAGACGAAGCACGAGAACTCTTTCAAAGACCAAGCAGATCAAGAAGAATCAATTATACGCGCCGTGTCCAGGTATGACAAACAAGCTAGCTCCCTCAAAGTTTTTGCCGCTGCTAAAAACCACGGGACAGAAGCAAGCTATCGCATTGCGCATTGTATTGCAAAGCATGGGAAGCCGTTCACGGATGGCGAATTTATTAAAGGGGCTTTTCTCAGTTGCTCGGATGCTCTTTTCGGAAACTTGCCAAATAAAGAAACAATCAAGTCACGAATAAAAGACATTCCCATGTCAGCTAGAAGTGTTCAGGGACGTATCGATGAGATGGCTGAAAATGTCCGGGATCAGCAAGCAGTTGGATTAAAAGATGCTACGGTCTTTAGCATTGCACTTGACAAAAGCGTGGACGTGAATGACATCCCGCGTTTGGCAGTCATGGCAAGGTACTGTGATTCAACTGTAAGAGAGGAACTGTGCTGCTTGAAGCCAATGCCTGACACAACTAAAGGTGAAGACATAGCCAGGGCGTTAATCGAACATTTTGAGGAACGAGGAATTAACATCACAAAAGTGTTTGCAGTGACCACAGACGGAGCGCCCGCCATGGTTGGAAGACAAAAGGGAGCTGTCAAACTGATTGAAGAGAAAGTTGGGCACCCCATCATGAAACTCCACTGCATAATACATCAAGAAAACCTGTGTGCAAAAATGTCAAATTCGGATTTTAATGAAGTTATGGCCACGGTGGCAAAGATTGTTTACTTCATAGTGAAGCGATCCGCACTGATGCACCGGCAGTTTCAGTCCCTGCTGGAGGAGCTGGACAGCTCATACACCAATCTCCCTCTCCACTCAGTAGTGAGATGGCTGAGCTGTGGAAAAGTTCTGGAGCGGTTTGTCAGCTGCTTTGATGCTAATAAGGTCTTTCTGGCTGAAAAGGGCCAAAAGTATCCAGAAATGGAGGACAAGAAATGGATTGTGAAACTGATGTTTCTCGCGGACATTACGGGACACCTGAACGAACTCAACCTCAGACTGCAAGGTGCAGGACAGACTGTTTTGGACATGTTTGAGACATGGACTGCTTTTGTTGGTAAGCTTTCAGTATTCTCAAATGACATTTCCACCTCCACTTTCAGCTACTTTCGACACCTAAGAGAGCTGTCCTCCCGCAGCAAAATCAGCACGTACATGCGTGAGCTAGAGTCTGAGTTCACTACACGATTTGTGGATTTTACAAGGTACGGACCAATGTTCTCTTTCTTGATCAAGCCCGAAAGCTTTGATGGACATGATTTGGATGCGTCTTTGATCCACTGGATGAACACAGAGAACATGGAAATGCAGCTGATTGAGCTGAAGAGCTCAACACTGTGGGTGACGAGGTTTGCAGAGCTCAGAAAACAGTTAGAAACCACTCCAGTGCAAGATCACGGAGCCTGCATCCTCACCTGCTGGCCATCTGCACCTGAGAAGTTCAGCTGCCTCAAGGACATTGCACTGTCACTGCTGTCAGTCTTTGGATCAACATACCTCTGTGAGCAGGTATGCTCACACATGAAAAACGTGCTCCGTCCCAACCGCAGTCGATTAACAACGGAGCACTCTGAGGCATGTTTGCAACTTAAAGTAAGTAACTACAAGCCCCAGATCACAGAGCTTAGCCAAGCAAAGCAGGGATCACACTGACTATCTGGTGGGCATTTGTCAATATGATGTTGCCTCAGCCTACTTAGTTTTAGTTTCAAATGTTTAGCTTTTTGTCCATGTCTTTACAATGTGTGTGTGTGTGTGTGTGTGTGTGTGTGTGTGTGTGTGTGTATGTGTGTGTGCGGGGGGGGGGTCCATGCTGTTGTGATATAATACAGAACTGTGATGACTGTCAGGTTATGATTTTATAGGGCTGGTTATGGTTGTTTTGTTGTGATATAATAGGCCCACAGATGTAGTTATGGTTGGTTGTTTTTTTGATGATTTCATACAGGTATACAGCTGCACTGTAGTCTCAGTTTTGGCCTCTTTTCTCAATGCAGTAGGTTTTAAAATGTGTTTCTTAAAGCAATGCTTTGTGTTTTATATAACAGAAAACAATATCTAAAATGCAATATAATATTTTCAAAATTAATAGAATAAAATACCATATATGTTGTAAATAGTTTGGATCTTGCGTCATAATTCAATTTAATGTTATTGTTGATCATGGCACACTTGTTGAGAACAAGATTTTAAACCGGCACTCCATGTCACAAAGGTTGCCGATCCCTGGTTTAAAACATAGACGTAGTCTCACGTCACCCATCTGTTTCTGAAAATGGTGCACAGCGGCCATATTGGTAGTGGCAAGGGCTTCATGTACAGCCATAGGGCGCCTGTCAGTCATGTGACCCTGAGCTGTGCCACTGATTGGGCGAGCTGGCGATCTAAATATCCTCTGAACTGCAGAGTAAGAAAAAAAAATCACTCCCCGTACAGTGGGAGCCGGTAGTAAAATCAGCGACTCAGACAGGAGACATTTTTTGAACCAGGCAGTAAAAAGTTTAATTTCTGCTTTAAAAAGCTGCTTTTTTTTGGCTTGGTGTGTTTGTGACTTCTGGTACTTCTGGAGGCAGCCTCGAGCGAACACTCCAGAAACAGCAGATCGTAGCACTTCAGCATTGTCTCATATTCTTTAACCAGAGGTTGCTGCTTGGTTGTAACTCCTAGAACTTCCCCTCTCTCTCAGCAACCCTATAATTTTGTGATTGGCTGAGGTGATGCACTTTCGTCCAATAGGAAAGGAGTGTTGTGTTTCTCTGTTGTTTTATTAATCTTGCTGGCACTTTTGGCGCTCTACACAGAAGCATCCGCTATAACTGTTTCATCCTGCACCAAACGCATGACAGCATTCAGGAAACAGGTTTTTCACATTCTTCAACCGAAAATGTTTTCATGCTGATCATCTGAAACACTGAATCCAAACCATCTCCAAATTATCCAGCCATCATTTATCTTTGACTAACTTCTCTCCGGTGGCAGAATCCGTCTCATGTTGTCGTGGAGTGAGGGGAGGGGTATTTGTCACGTCACAGAGGTAGGGAGGCGGAGCAGAGATACACTACAGGCACAGAGAAAGGGAGAGGAGAAACAGGAGTGGCTTTGCGTACCATGTGAAGAAGTGTACTGCTAAATAATACGCAAAATCAACCATATTGGTACAAACCATAGAGCTATTTTTATATCATGGAGATGAAATCTATCGATTTCATTAAAATATCCATACATCCCAGCCCTGGACTGAGTGTTGCCGACTCAGAGACTTTGGCCTGTATGCATGACAAGCCATTAGTGAGGAAAACAAATTGTTTGTACTAACAGCCATATAAAATGGATTGGTGGTATGCATGAGCCATGTTAACAGGCTAAAAGAGCGTTACATTCAATGGAGGTATAGCCCACCATTACAGGGGCTAATGGCAGGATTACAGCGCCTGTTCAGCTATCTAAACGCAGGCATCATGTGATATGTTACAGTTTGAGATAGTGTTGCACGATATACTGATACAGAGAAAGTATGGATTCCCCCTGTTTTCAAAAAGTAAACAATACCATGTGTATTAAGTATCGATACCCCAAGACATTTTTTGACGTCTGAATCAGACATTTTGACTCAGGCAACTTGTGAGTCAGCAGCCACCGAGCTGGGTCCTCTCTCCTCTCTGAGCAGTGGGTGAAGACTTGCTCTCTTTCCAAACTGTGTGTGTGTGTTGTTGTGAGGTCAGACACTGAGCCAGTATTTGCTTTGCCGTTTTCAGTCTGTTCAGACAAAGTTGTTAACGTGCATCTTAATCACCTAATCTCGTGCAGACTAACTCACAGTTTGATTTCTTAAGCTGCATGCAAAGTACAGAAGGAGTTACAGTCATGGCTTCAAGTCCCAGCGCTCCTGTGAACCGGCTGAAGCTTGATGAAAATGCCAGTGCACAGAGCGAGGTTTGCCATCACTCTGTTTGTGAAGCCGACAGTCGGGGCGGCTTTGTAAACTAATACAGGTTTCAAAGCTCATCTGTCAAGCTTACTACCAACACACACACAGAGGAAACACTACAAACATGATGAAGCACCTCACAGTTCAGCATCCTCACCTCCTTAAAGAGCAAGAGTGACAGATTCAAACGACGTGTCCAAACACAAAAGTCAAACGAGTGTCAATGACTTTGTGACAAGAAAACTAGTTCACCACTGCTCGTAGTTGCTAAGACAAATAATCAGCACAATATGAGCTGCGTGGAGCACATGCAGCACTGAGTCACAGAGCTGTGGGGTTGACACAGTTTAAACCAGTGACCAGTAGTTTTCTAACTTCAATGATGATAGAAACCTACAGGAGACACTAAAGTGTTGTATCCGTGAAAGAGCTTGAATAACACGCGTACACTTTTTTTAGAGTATTCATGTTAAAAGTGTGCTTTTCAGTGTATCAACACACACACTGGCCCTCATTTATCAATATTGCACAGAGATTGGTGTATATTTTGGGTGCAAATTGGAAATACGCAAGGCCGTGCGTGGGATTTATGAACATGTGCGTACCGCCCACATCTGTGCGTACACAGCTGCAGCTGATGATAAAAGTGGCGGCTGAAAACCATCGTAATTATACTAGTCACGCCTATAAATATTCACTGGCTGGCATTTCCCCGCCTGCTTTTTACGACATGGAGCGACAGAAGTCGACAAAGAAGAAGAACTTCACAGATGTGGAGATTGAAACGATTACCAGAGTGGTAGAAAGACACAAATTAATACTCTTTGGAAGCAAAAAGAGTGGCATTAAAGGAGGCCAAAATAATAAAATATGGCAAGAAATTGCTATATTGGTGAACAGCGTGGGACCTGTTAAGAGAACTACTGAAGAGGTGAGTAAATTAATGACAATTGAAAAGAGGATTATGCTTGTTTAAACACCCACACTGATTTACAGGTAAAAAAGAAATGGTCTGACTCAAAAATAGGAACCAAAAAACGTGTTGCAGCTCTTAGAAAGAGCTCCACTCAGACCGGTGGGAGAGGACCGGATCCAGGACTACAGCTGACACCAATTGAGGAGCGGGTGGCTGCTCTGATGGGTTCAGCCACTATAGAGGGTGTACTTGGCGATCATGGAGACTCTGATTCCCCTCTCGGTAATTTTTATTCAAAGTGTACTCATTCTTAAAATGTAAAGTTGCATTAAATCGACAAATCATATTTCTTTAAATGTGCTTTTATTGTAGTAGACGAAGCAACACCGGGGCAAAGCAGCGCACTGGCTGCGGGAGGTGGAGAGGCTGAAGCGGGACCTTCGGGTTTGCAGGAACCTGTCCCCCAAGCAGCAGCAGCCAGACCCGTATCCCGCATCGCCCCCCACCGACAACGAGCCTCGGTCTTGACAGAGGAGGTGCTGGAGAGACAAAATGAAATATGTCGGCAACTCGTCCTTATAAATAAAGCTCTTCTGTCTATCAATGACCCTCTGAATAAAATTAACGATAACTTAAAATGAAATAAAGTTACTTATCACAATGCTATGAGTTTTTACTTATCACACTTACATTAAAATTGTTCGATGAGAGCCTGTCTGAGCTGTACAGCCTGAGGTGCAGCTGGACCGGGCCATGGATCCCTTGGGATTGGCTGCTCTGGGAGCGCGTTAAATGGCACACCGTTGTCCTCCGCGATGTTGTGCAGAACAGAACAGGCCAGGATTATGTGGCACACTTTTTCTGGAGAGTACAGGAGTGTCCCTCCTGCATGCCCAAGACACATCCACCTCCCCTTCAAACAGCGTTCCACCGTAGTGCGTGTCTTTATGTATGCTTGGTTAAACCGCTGCTCCTGCTCCCCGTGCGCATCGGCTAGGGGGGTTATAAGATAATCCAGCAGCGGATAACCTTTGTCACCTAAAGCATGATATTCAATTAGGATAATGATAAATGATTTCGCCTACAATGTTGCCAGTGGTCTGTTACTCACCAAGCAGGTAACTCTGTCCTCTTAAAGCTCCCTCCTGCAACCTTCGGCCCACATTGCTGTTGTTAAATATGAAGGCATCGTGGGTGCTCCCTGGCCACCGGGCTACAACATTCAGGAGCCGTAGTTTGGCATCACTGATGAGCTGCACATTAATAGAATGGTAGTTCTTTCTATTAACATATGTGTAATCATTAACCGATGGTGGTTTCAGACGCACGTGAGTGCAGTCAATTGCCCCAGTGACATTTGGGATGCCAGCAATCTCATAAAATTCTCTCTTAATCATCGTTTGCTGGGCATTGTCATATGGGAATCTTATGTAAGTTTGGGTCAGACCTCGGATGGCTACGAGTACAGATGGCAAGATGCGGCTCATGGTTGGCTGGGTTATGTCTGATCTGTCCGCTATCTCCCTTTGGACTGACCCAGTGGCCAGGACACCCAGCGTGGACAGCACCTGTAGAGGGACCGGGATGGCACAAGAACGCCGGGTCTCTCGTCCTAATTCTGGCTCCAAGTTTGCGCACAATTGTAAGAAAATATGTCTCGGAAGACAGAACCTACTTAGCAGCCATTCATCCAACTCACTTAAGAGGTCTCTCCGGTCACGGAACACCCTCTCCCTTCTAAGTGCCGCATTCACATCCTCCTGAAGTGCAAGGTCTGCCATGGCTGAGGTTGGTTCCGTGTTCTCTTCTCCCCTTATATAGCTGTGCTGGACCCGCATCAGCCAATTACATTCTTGTCATCACTGATTGTAATATTCTGGCATCGAATTATTAACTTTAGTCAATAAGCTTGCATCAAACTATTAACTTTCATTTTTGTAATGTAAGATACTTAAAATAAAGCAAAAATCGAAGTGCATTCTGTTTTAGTATTTTTGATTCTTCCGTGGAATGTGATCCACGGTCCAGTAGGTGGCGGTAATGCGCGTCATGGATGGTTTGCCGACCGTCTCACACAACAAAACGATAGAAAAAGAAAGAACAGAAGAAGCGACCTGTCCTCCTGGAGTTGTATGAACGCGAATCGTTTTCACACCATCCTCATGTAAACGCGGGTGGCTTTTGGAAACGCAAAGGAAGAATCGTTGTGGGAGTCTCCGTGTAATCTGGGCCTTGGGGAGCTGGCTCTCCTGGATGCTGTGATGGAGGTCCAGCAGGGAAGCAGTTATTTCATGTCTTCACTCAGTTTGCTTTATAACTCCCCTCCATTACTGCACTTTGTTTATTTTCGTGAGCTGCTGTGACAAAAAAATTTCCCCCAATGGGATCAATAAAGAATGTTCTATTCTATTCATTAGAGACACTATTTAACATGAAACTGTGACATTTTAAAATGTACATTGTTATATTTTGAATTGTAAAAATGGAGTTAGTGTAAGTTTATGCAGGACACTGAAGTCCTAAGCCCAGCTGTGATCAGCTGACAGGCTGATGTTCAATCACCAATCACAGTGTGTGTCTAATGTTAAGGCGGTGTATTCAAATCACGTCTTCACTCTGTGTTACCTCTGCTACCTCTTTGCTACCCAGCTGCTGCTGTCTTGATCATTTCTCCTCCACCCCAGCCTCCTCTTATTAAGACTCTTTTTGTGTCATATTGATCTGTATGTATCTTTTTTAATTTGTATGTACGTATGGGGTTTTGCTGTGCTGTCCTTGGAAAGCTCGAGCAGGCTGCTTGGCTAACCCAGGGAGTACTCTGAAAGCAGAGCTTTAGCCCCACTTCTAACTGTATCCATTTGGTAATAAATGGTTCAATGTAGGACAAGAGTGTTCCTGACTGAACTCAGTATTTAATTTAAGGTTCAAATAATATGTGTGATAAGGGTAAAAATGCAACAATTTCATGGTTTTTTTTAATACATTTAGCCAGGATGGAAGTGTTCACAAAACCCAGCTCGGTTCTTATCACAGTCCTGTGGTCACAGTTTTTGGTTTGGTTCGATGTACATTGTTGTTGTTTTTAACACCCCAGATTACCATATACCCAAATAATCCACTATTAACAGATTATTTGTAATCAGTTCTGTCATGTATCATCATGAAAAACCTGAAAGAATGAGACTGTTTCTCATTCAATACATCATTAAAGCTGAGTGCTACTTTCAACATGCCAACTCCTCAGTAAGGACAGTCACTATTGGCTGTCCCAGAAGTCACTAAAAGCCACTAATTGACGCTGCTGTCTAATTTGCACAACAATTAATGTGCATGAAATTGTTGTGAACTCTGTAAAAAAAACTAATTAGAAAGAAAGCAGATAAAACACAACATCATTAATATGTTTAGAAACACAAATGAACTTTCTTCTGTCCATTCTTGTTTTTTTAATTTCTAAATATCAACCCTCCTCCTTTATCTGGGCTGAAGTGACCATAGTGAGACACACACTTGGTCATTCATGTGAATGCAGTTGTTTGCTCTGGAGCAGCAGGAGGAGACTGCTGTGGGTGAGGAGGACTGTCTCTGTGTTTTGGATAGAGGAGGGACTCACACATGCTGACCACTGAGGAGATCGAAACACACTTTAACCTCAGATTTTCCAAACTCCAGAACAGTCACAGGAATTGTTGTCTTTAAAAAAACTCACCAGAAGGGTCTGAAAAGTCATTTAACGTAGTGACCAAGGCCTGCCTGAACATTCAGTCATTAAACAAACAGGACCATTAGTCCTTATTTTGTTTTGGAACGGCCCGTTTAGCTGCAGTGTTAGCCACATGCTCGACTGCAAATAATCGTCCAGTTCTCTAATTACACCATGAAAGAGACGCAGGTGCAGATTATGTCATAATTAAGGAGAACCTTCTGGAAAACCCCATCAAACAAACTCAAACTGCGCATGTCTAGCACTCATAAACTGGCGACTAGTAACAGTGTGACTGAGAGAAGATCAAGAAAAACTTTTTTTAGAGGAAGATATGGAGATTTTATTACAAGAATACACAAACAGCTGTTATCAGTGAGTCAATCAGGTAAAAAAAGAGAGTTTGGTGATCTTGAACAGAGGAAATGTGTGTGTTGTTTCCGAGCGCACAGTAGAAAACCTCAAAAATAAAATCAGTAATATGAAAGCTGCTCTGCAGAACAAGCACTGCAGCGATGCCCCAGTACCTGGATGAATATCTCTTACAGCAGTTGATGAACTCCAACATTTCACCACTCATCCTGGAAGGACACAGACGTATGAAGCAAAGAGTGAATCAAACTTGTAAAACTGACGGCAGCGAGCCTCGCCGGTTTGAGACGTCGATTGTCACTTTTATCTCATCTGTTAACGGAAAAATGTGTCTCCTAAATCTAAATTTGCTGTATGGCTACACATCACACCTTTCCAAAGGCTTGTCCACTGTCTTTAAATATTTCATCTCAAACTAGTGTGGTCACGATGCCAATATTATAATTTGATTCGATACCTGCCTAAAAAATTTCGATACCGATACTTAACCGATACCATATAATAAGGGCTAAGGGAGATTTGTAAATTGTGCTAATATTACACACACACACACACACACACACACACACACACACACACACACACACACACACACACAGAAAGTTTTATAGATTACATGCGGAATCAAGTCCTGGAGGGAACCTGAACTCCTTTTTTTATTCTCAGGAATAATTCAACTAAATAGAAAACCAGAAAATAGTCACTGTTGTACAGCAGTGAGCAGGTGAAATAACCCTGCCAGACTTTAACATCCATCTATTGTTTTCGTCCTCAGCACACTGTGGTTTTGCTCACACTGACCCTCATTTATCAACCTTGCGTACAGCGAAATCAGAGCGTATATGAGGTGTGCGCAAAAAATCACCACCGTTTCGGCATTTATCAATCTAACGTGAGCGTACGCTGCGCTCAAAAGGTACGCCAACTCAGGAGGTAGTGTAAATATACACCACTCTGGCTCACTCTGGCTCAACTGGAAATGTGGCTGAGCGCGCAGCCTTCACCTGAAACTGCAAGTACGCGGTGATGTCAGCGTTTCACCCTGAAACGCTCAGCTCTGTGTTTACACGAAGCTGGATGGAGGAGCGGATTCAGATCTTTCCACTCTGGGGAGCGTTTTCAAAAGATTGCGTTTTCACTGAAAACGCAACGTGGTCTCATGTAAACGGAAGGCCAAAACGCAACGAAATGTTTGCGGAATTGACCGTTTTCGGCGTCGTGTAAATGGGGCCTAAAGAGATCCCGGTGAGGGGACGGGGAGTGGGCTGTGGGGCTGACACTGTAGACGCGGATGTGGATGCACCATCATTGTAGAATGATTCTGGTTTCGTGAACATATGCACGGTGGGGAGAGGAAAATTGGTTGGTGCACACGTCCTGAATCCAACAATGATTCTGCATAAACACTGAACTTTTGTACAGAGTAAGAACATTTCTACGCATCTATTACTGAATGAGGCCCACAATGCTCTGCTGCTTCACACTCACAGAAATGTTTACCCAACTTTTAAGATTTATGTTCATTCATTCATTTGTTCATTCATTCATTTTATTAATTTGTCCCTTGAAGGCCGATTGGGTGTATTTGTCATGTTATTTAATTACATAGCAAATCCCTATTTATTTTTGTATAACTTTAATGCAAACCTACCTGATAAACATTACATGATGAATATCCATAAAGCCCCCTCATTGCTGTGAATGCAGCAATGCATTCACAGTATATGTTCTTCTGTGACAAAAAAATTTATTTGCTGTGAATGCAGCAATGCATTCACAGTATATGTTCTTCTGTGACAAAAAAATTTATTCTTTTTTTTTTTCTTCTTCATTCTTCCGCCCGCTTTTTTGGACCGCTAAAACTCCGACAAACTTCAACCGATTTTCACCGTTCAAACTTCAAAACGTGTGTTTCAGTTGGGACAAGGGGGCTATGACTCTTCAGAAACTTTCTACAAATACTTTCTGAGATATTTCAGGATTTGCGCGTTTCTTGGTCTCATAGAGATGAATGGGGAATTTTTAAAATTTCCTCTCTTCAGGACATTTTTTCAGCCTGCTTCAAACCCTCCTCATTCAGTCATACATTCAGCTACAAACTCCATTCAAACTTCAGAATATTAAGCTATCTTTTGGCTTCATTCAGTGGGTTTCAAATGTTTCCTAGCATTCATAGTTTCTTCACAATGACCCTTCAAAGGTCATGATGCATTTCAGCTCTTCGAGCCGTTTAACATTGGTGTGTATTGGACGGAATGTTTTGGCTCAGAGTGGGAGATTCAAACGACAGAGCACGGAGAGGGGGAAACAAGACCTGAGAAACTTCTGGGTAAACTGCTCTCTTGGCCACATTTTTTGAGCTATCAACACAAATAAGCCCTCAGCATGTAAGTAGTCTTGTCCTGCTTCTGACAAAGTGGTTTTTAAAGCAAAAGGATGGAGCACTTTTTCACAAAATGGCCAACTGTCATGAGAAGTTCAAAAAAATCCCCATATACCTCCATGTTAATTCCTGAGGGGTTTTCTCAGAGATCAGTAAATTTTCCCTCATCTATCTATCGCTCTCGTGGGTTCGTTTCTTGACCTTCATGCATGAAATTTAGACGGACAGCTTCCTCTGGGTCTCAGGATTCCTACGGTGTGTTCATTTTTATTCTAGCCCTCACGGTTTTGGCAAGGTGACAGGAGATTCGGACTCTTGCTTTGCCACAAAATCTTCAGAAGATTACAGTAAGAAGGGCAAAGTTGTGCACCTGCACCTGCTGCCCTTGACGAGCTGGTCACCGTGGAAACCTTTGATCTCATGCAGCTGTTTATAGTAACTCATCAAAACATCCAGGAACAAAGACAAGCATGTGTCTGTTAATTTATCATTGATCACCAATGTAAAATCTGGCTTCAGATAAGCCTCAGCAGACAGGTTTACATGATTGAACACACACACACACACACACACACACACACACACACACACACAGGGCAGAAAGTATCACACTTTAACAGCATTTGACTTCCATTTCCCTGAGTCAGCTCCTTATTTTCCCAGATTTTTTTCTTTTAATTTAAATTCCTTCCTTTAATTCCTGAATTGATTCAGCCAGTCAAACTTTTAAATCCTATTTTAGATTACACTGATTCATGCTTCATGATCATTCTTTTTGTCAGAATTTCAAGCACCTTTACACCCTGATTTCAAAGGGAATGTGTTGGGAATCAACAGACTCCACCAGCTCTCTGATGGCAGTTGGTAAACAATGATCACCATGGCAACATCTGGCTTCAGATGGGCCTCAGCCTACAGGCTTACATGGTTAAAAAACTCACACACAGGACACACAGGATTACATTTTAACAGGGTTTAAGATAGCCGACTTACTTTTCCCCTCAGTCAGGTCATTATTTCCATCAATGTTCTTTAAAATTTGATACATTCCTTTAATTTTTGAATAGACGCAACAATTTCAACTTTAAATTCCTTCATCCATTCCATTTATTCGACCATTTATTTCCTTTCATCCAAGAGTTCATGGCAGGCTAATTCAGCATTCTGCATTAGCATTTCAGTGCAAGCTTTCCAGGAGTTCTTAAAACAATTTTCAGACATATCCTCATTCATTCATGTTCAGCATTCTGCATTAGCAGTTGAGCGCAAGCTTTTACAGGAGTTTTTAAAACAATTTTCAGACATATCCTCAGTCATTCATGATCAGCATTCTACATCAGCAGTTGAGCACAAGCTTTTCAAGACTTCATTCAACCATTTTCAGACATATCTTCAGTCATTCATGTTCAGCATTCTGCATTAGCAGTTCAGCGCAAGCTGCTTCAGCATTCTGCATTCACAGCGCAATTTCTTCAGAAATTGCTTTTCTAGTTCTTTTTTTTCTTCTTCATTCTTCCGCCCGCTTTTTTGGACCGCTAAAACTCCGACAAACTTCAACCGATTTTCACCGTTCAAACTTCAAAACGTGTGTTTCAGCTGGGACAAGGGGGCTATGACTCTTCAGAAACTTTCTACAAATACTTTCTGAGATATTTCAGGATTTGTGCGTTTCTAGGTCTCATAGAGATGAATGGGGAATTTTCAAAATTTCCTCCCTTCAGGACATTTTTTCAGCTGGCTTCAAACCCTTCTCATTCAGTCATACATTCAGCTACAAACTCCATTCAAACTTTAAAATATTAAGCTACCTTTTGGCTTCATTCGGTGGGTTTCAAATGTTTCCTAGCATTCATAGTTACTTCACAATGACCCTTCAAAGGTCATGATGCATTTCAGCTCTTCAAGCCATTTAACATTGGTGTGTATTGGACGGAATGTTTCAGCTCAGAGTGGGAGATTCAAACGACAGAGTGGGGAGAGGGGGAAACAAGACCTGGAAAATTTCTGGGTAAACTGCTCTTTTGGTCACAATGTTCGCTCCACATAGGCATATTATATGTCAAAATGGAGGAGGGCTTGTCCTGCTTCTGACAAAGTGGTTTTTAAAGCAAAAGGATGGAGCACTTTTTCACAAAATGGCCAACTGTCATGAGAAGTTCAAAAAAATCCCCATATACCTCCATGTTAATTCCTGAGGGGTTTTCTCAGAGATCAGTAAATTTTCCCTCATCTATCTATCGCTCTCGTGGGTTCGTTTCTTGACCTTCATGCATGAAATTCAGACGGACAGCTTCCTCTGGGTCTCAGGATTCCTACGGTGTGTTCATTTTTATTCTAGCCCTCATGGTTTTGGCAAGGTGACAGGAGATTCGGACTCTTGCTTTGCCACAAAATCTTCAGAAGATTACAGTAACAAGGGCAAAGTTGTGCACCTGCACCTGCTGCCTTTAACGAGCTGGTCTCCGTGGAAACCTTTGATCTTATGCAGCTGTTTATAGTAACTCATCAAAACATCCAGGACCAAAGACAAGCATGTGTCTGTTAATTTATCATTGATCACCAATGTAAAATCTGGCTTCAGATAAGCCTCAGCAGACAGGTTTACATGATTGAACACACACACACACACACACACACACACACACACACACACACACACACACACATACACACACACACACTCACACACACCCACACACACACACACAGGGCAGAAAGTATCACACTTTAACAGCATTTGACTTCCATTTCCCTGAGTCAGCTCCTTATTTTCCTAGATTTTTTTTCTTTAAATTTAAATTCCTTCCTTTAATTCCTGAATCGATTCAGCCAGTCAAACTTTTAAATCCAATTTTAGATTACACTGATTCATGCTTCATCATCATTCTTTTTGTCAGAATTGCAAGCACCTTTACACCCTGATTTCAAAGGGAATGTGTTGGGAATCAACAGACTCCACCAGCTCTCTGATGGCAGTTGGTGAACAATGATCACCATGGCAACATCTGGCTTCAGATGGGCCTCAGCCTACAGGCTTACATGGTTAAAAAACTCACACACAGGACACACAGGATTACATTTTAACAGGGTTTAAGATAGCCGACTTACATTTACCCTCAGTCAGGTCATTATTTCCATCAATGTTCTTTTAAATTTGATACATTCCTTTAATTTTTGAATAGACGCAACCATTTCAACTTTAAATTCCTTCATCCATTCCATTTATTCGACCATTTATTTCCTTTCATCCAAGAGTTCATGGCAGGCTAATTCAGCATTCTGCATTAGCAGTTGAGCGCAAGCTTTTACAGGAGTTCTCTAAACAATTTTCAGACATATCCTCAGTCATTCATGATCAGCATTCTGCATCAGCAGTTGAGCACAAACTTTTTTAGACTTCATTCAACCATTTTAAGACACATCTTCAGTCAATCATGTTCAGCGTTCTGCATTAGCATTTCAGTGCAAGCCCTGCATGACTTCATTCAACCATTTTCAGACACATCTTCAGTCATTCATGTTCAGCTTCTGCTGTAGCATTTCAGCGCAAGTTATTTAAGACTTCATTCAGCAATTTTCAGACATATCTTCAGTCATCCATGTTCAGCATTCTGCATTAGCAGTTCAGCGCAAGCTGCTTCAGCATTCTGCATTCACAGCGCAATTTCTTCAGAAATTGCTTTTCTAGTTTGAAATGCATTTCAAAGGTTTATGTATTCAGAACAGACATAGTGTAATTACTCCAAATGAACAACAATTTGATTATTTATTTATTTCATTCATTTCAAATAAAGTATGCTTGTTTGTTTATCCATTTAAAATGAATATATTTATTTGAAATACCTGCTAATGAAACTTATATAATAAACTAAATGCAATTAAAATGCATCAGATTTATGTAAATCTTTTTCACTGACTACAAACAAAACCTAAATGACACATAAGAAAAGTCTGGCCACCTTGTTGACTCAACAGATTTATTCATGTCAAATCCTCCATCTGATACAGTAAATGTCAAAGGCTTCTCCATACACAGCAAATTACCCGGTATTAAAATTCCAAAAGGAAGCACGCACATACTGCACAGCAAATACCCCCACGTTAAACTTCCAGTGTTAGGCCAGTTCAGAGTGATGTTTTAAATTCTTGTAGTTGTTTTGAGGTATTAAAGTCCATGCTAGTGTCAAACCATACTACTGTGGAAGTCACTTTGCAGTGTTGATGGAAAACAACAGCGCTGTTAATTTAAACACTCCTCATTCATGGTTGTAATAATTATGTGTTTTACATCAACCTGTCCTTTGATCTGCACTTTTGACCCAGAATTTGCTTGTAAGCAAACCCTCGCAGTGGAGTTCAATCAAAATTATGTGTGGGTTGTTTGTAACTTTCTATTCAATCAAAATGAAACAAAAGTTTTTGGCAAGAACTGCACTGTTTTGAAATAAAAAGCAGCTCAGAAACCACATTTCTAAGTTAGTCTTAAAGTGGATAAAACTTTTTTCATGTTTTCCTTGTGCCTCAGGGTACCTAAAAATGTGTTGTATATATTCCCACCTTATTATTAAATGTTTTTTAATGTCTTTTAATGTAATCTTAATGTCCTAGAATTCAAATTCTTTATTTTGGGACCTTAAGCAGATATGAGATTAAAATGTGATTAATTAGATTAATTAATTACAAATCCTGTAATTAATTAGATTAATTTTTTAATCGCTTGACAGCACTAGTCCCCAGATCTCAATCCAATAGAGCACCTTTGGGAGGTGGTGGAACCGGAGATTCTCATCATGGATGTTCAGCCGACAAATCTGCAGCAACTGTGTGATGTTATCATGTCAATATAGACCAAACTCTCAGAGGAATGTTTCCAGTACCTTGTTGAGTCTGTGCCACCAAGGATTAAGGCAGTTCTGAAGACAAAAGGGGGTCCAACCCAGTACTAACAAGGTCTACCTAATAAAGTGGCTGGTGAGTGTGTACGAAATCAATTCTGAATACATGAACCTTAAACATTTGAAATGAATAGGCTTTATGGATATTCATTTTAAAAGGTAGGTTTGTTTTAATATTAACAAAAAAAATTATTGGGAATTTGTTATGTAGTTAAAGTATAAGTTAAGTTAAATTACATAAAGTTGGGTTAAAAATTTCTGTAAGTGCATTTGTGATCAGGTAATCAAACCTTAAAGCTTTTTCTCAGCCAGCTCTGGGAAATAAGTTATGATCATCTGATGTCAGGTTGAGATCCCAAGGAAAGAAATGCATTACATGTATTTACTCTTCTAGTGTTCTTTTTAAAGACAAAAAAGGTATTTTTTTACCTTGACATGTTTCGACAACGGCAACGGGCAACGGGGGGCGTAGTTGGCGGGACAGACCACGTGATCAATCTGTCCCACCAGCTACTACCGGAAACAGCTGACAAAAAGACACCACACAGCTGTCTGGATGGCAGCGTCTGAAGAAGACGGCAGGTTGCACGTCCAAACATGTCAAGGTAAAAATATACCTTTTTTGTCTTTAAAAAGAACACTAGAAGAGTAAAGATTCTCAGAAGACAAGGTGAATCTAATCAGTAACATTACATGTATTGTCATCTCAAGAAAATGGAGTAAATCAAATGGATGGAGGCATGTCTGGTTAGGGCTTCCATACTTACTCATCAATGATCACGATAACTACGAAAAAAATGGACTAAGGTTGAGTTCTATGAACTACTGGTTAACACAAACAGGTCCAAAAACTTTTGGAGTTGCTCCAGATCATTGCTCCTGCCGGAGTCAGTTCAAATAGGCTTAGAGGCTGCAACTTAATCTGTCAGAGCATTGATCCCAATCAAAGCGCATCCACTGAAAGTGTTTGTCACAAACAGACTCGGGTTATTATTGGAGCCCTATTACACTTGCAAAGAGTTCCTTGAAAACATCTATACAGATACATAGCACAAAAGAGTGTTTCTGATCTATAACAGAGAGGTATGTTTCTGATCTATGACTGAAAGTCATGCTGGCATGACCAACTGAAGCAATTGAATTTATTTGGTTCAACTATTTCCTTTTCATTAGTTATAGCAACACAGAATATCAAGTTGATAAGATACACAGAAATACATTGGAAACCGCAACCTAAAATATTTAGTGTGATCAATTAAAAAGATTAGATTACTTTATCTTATTGATAATTCCCTTTTTATAGTGCAAAAACTGTACAATAAATACAATTTCAAAATTTCTTCAAAAAATATTTTCTTCATAAACTGGATGATCTGAGTTTTGAAGTCGTTAACACCAATATTTTCTCTCTGTTCTTGGGTCAGTTAGCTTAAAATCATTTTTAGTTTATTTTTTACAGTGTAGTAAACTGATAAAATAATAATCAGTCATACTTTGTGCAATATTCCAGTTTTTGTCAGAAACATTGGTTACACTAAGTGACATTTATCAGTTTCACCAACTGACCCCATCTTTCACCCAATATTTTTTTTTCCCAATGTTAGTGGCATGTCACAGTAGTTTAAGTGACAAACTTGATGGACTGTGGGTTTTTACGTGTTCCTATTAACCACTGCATCTGGCTTTCATTATTTCAAACACAATAAAAAAGAAAAGCTGTTTTTAATCAAACAATTAACAGTGTAGAACATCATTACATATCACAAAATTGTGATATCGTGATATTATCGTATGGTGACCCAAGTACCATGATACGTATGGTATCGTTAGGTTTTTGCAAATACTCACCCCTTAGTTACTATGCTGATTTTGTTCAAGTTTAGGGCCACACCTGAGACTAAGATACTTAAAACCAACAGTTGAACCAAAGTCTGACATTTGGTTTGTTTTATTGTTCTGAAAAGTGAGGTGACATACCACATTCGTCCACATGGGGCATGAAAATTGATAATCGAAGAATTTAAATCAATATTAAATCGAAACAATATCAAATTGAATCAATATCGAATCGAATTGCAACTTAAAGAATTGAAATCAAATCAAATAGAATCGAGGGGTTCCTAGTAATCCCCAGCCCTACTCTATGACAAGCTTTATTTAAGCACTAGCTCTGCTGTCAGGGAACAAACAGCCTATCAGACAGCTTCATTCACCACCACTCACAGACTTTCCTTAACAAGCCAAACATGCTGCTGCCAGAGTTTTAAGAGGCAACAACCTGATCTTTGCCAAGGAGGGGTGATTCATGTTCTGTCTTTAACCGCGTCCCACAATTCAACTTAAACACGCAGGACAAGAGGACAGACTGATGGTCCAGCCATGCTATTAGTGCAGAGAGGGCAGCAGCAGGCCACAGTGGACACAACCATCCATTCAGTGTCTGGACCTGAGAGAATGTGTGTGTGTGTGTGTGTGTGTGTGTGTGTGTGTGTGTGTGTGTGTGTGTGTGTGTGTGTGAGTGTGTGTGTGTGTGTGTGAGTGTGTGTGTGTGTGTGTGTGTGTGTGTGTGTGTGTGTGTGTGTGTGTGTGGGTGTGTGTGTGCATAAGCATGTGTGTATATTTAGCGTCAGACTAATAGGCTTTCTGGATTTCCCATCAGCCTTCCTGATCTGCACAAATCCAGCAGGCCATCACTGAGGCCTGGTCCATCAGCAGAAAGAAAAGAAACGCCTCCCAGCACAAACTCTTCACAGCACACACTCTTCACAACACACACTCTTCACAGCACACACTCTTCACAGGCCACACTCTTCACAGCACACACTCTTCACAGCAAACACTCTTCACAGCACACACTCTTCACAGCACACACTCTTTACAGCACACACTCTGCAAAGCAAACACTCTTCACAGCAAACACTCTTCACAGCACACACTCTTCACAGCACACACTCTTCACAGCACACACTCTTTACAGCACACACTCTTCACAGCAAACACTCTTCACAGCAAACACTCTTCACAGCACACACTCTTCACAGCACACACTCTTCACAGCACACACTCTCCAAAGCATACACTCTTCACAGCACATACTCTTTACAGCACACACTCTTCACAGCACACACTCTTTACAGCACACACTCTTCACAGCACACACTCTTTACAGCACACACTCTTTAAAGCATACACTCTTCACAGCAAACACTCTTCACAGCACACACTCTCTAAAGCAAACACTCTCCAAAGCAAACACTCTCCAAAGCACACACTCTTCACAGCACACACTCTCCAAAGCAAACACTCTCCAAAGCAAACACTCTCCAAAGCAAACACTCTCCAAAGCACACACTCTTCACAGCACACACTCTCCAAAGCAAACACTCTCCAAAGCAAACACTCTCCAAAGCACACACTCTTCACAGCACACACTCTTCACAGCACACACTCTGCAAAGCAAACACTCTTCACATCACACACTCTTTACAGCACACACTCTGCAAAGCATACACTCTTCACAGCACATACTCTTTACAGCACACACTCTTCACAGCACACACTCTTAACAGCACACACTCTCCAAAGCAAACACTCTTCACAGCAAACACTCTTTACAGCACACACTCTTTACAGCACACACTCTGCAAAGCATACACTCTTCACAGCACATACTCTTCACAGCACACACTCTTCACAGCACACACTCTTCACAGCACACACTCTCCAAAGCAAACACTCTCCAAAGCAAACACTCTCCAAAGCACACACTCTTCACAGCACACACTCTTCACAGCACACACTCTGCAAAGCAAACACTCTTCACAGCACACACTCTTTACAGCACACACTCTGCAAAGCATACACTCTTCACAGCACATACTCTTTACAGCACACACTCTTCACAGCACACACTCTTCACAGCACACACTCTCCAAAGCAAACACTCTTCACAGCAAACACTCTTCACAGCACACACTCTTCACAGCACACACTCTTCACAGCACACACTCTCCAAAGCAAACACTCTTCACAGCAAACACTCTTCACAGCACACACTCTTCACAGCACACACTCTCCAAAGCAAACACCTTCCAAAGCATACACTCTTCACAGCACAGACAGTTCGTTCTAAAGACCATTGGTTCATTTACACAAACAGAAGGTGAAAACACAAGTTTGTCTGGATGGCAAAAATTGAAGAAGTTGGCTGATTGATCAGCGCAGATCCCCTTAACTTTTGGGGATCAGTGATTGGCCCACCCTTACATATGAAACTGATCTTACATACCTCTGAGAAGGCCTGACAGCCAGCCATTGTTGCTTTTTGCTCTGAGACCTTAAACTCAGGACACTATTGGTTGTTTAAGTTAAAACCTAAAGATTTATTGTTTCACAGGTATTTGATGTTTTTTAATAAAATAAGATTGGAACATTGAAGGTAGATGCTGTCAGTTATAAAATATAAACAATAAAAATCGGTATCGGCAGGTAAGGCTTGTAAAGGATCATCTCGAAAATTGTGATTGTGCACACTTAGTACACAGTCTGTGTTTGCTGCTGGGATGGAGCTGTGAACATCTACATCGCTCTCCAAATCCAGTCACTTTGTGTTACAAAAAAAACAAACAAACTAGAGCACGTGGTCCACTAATCACAGAATGAGGTCATTGTGGTTTCCTGGTTTTCATGGTCCCTGATGCAGGTCTTGCTGTCCCTCTTTTTGGAACCTAAAATAAGACAAGCTTTCAGAGATGGTGACACAAACATCTTTCTCTTCTGGTTTGGAGTGTTTCCTGACTCATCCTTCAAAGATTCTTGATGTCCCCATATCTCTGACATGAAAGGGCTAACAGCGTGAAGACACACAGGCTTCCTGTTTTCATGCATTTCAAAGTCTACTACTGCTTACATGCACAAGAGGAGAGCTCTAACTGGAACAACTCCTGTGTTATCAGCTCTATCAGCTTTGTGTGTAGATGTTTACAGTGGCACGCTCATGCTCATTTTACACCAACAGTCATGTGACGTCTGTTTTCAGGCCTATTAGAATGAACGGAGAGATTAGTCCTGAATCAGTGCTAAAACACTCGTCTGGACGGAGGTGTGCGAGTAATCTACTTAAGCTGATTGGAGGACAGGTCCCACTTTCCAGACTGTCATTACTAAGCAGACAAACACACACACACACAAACAAATACACACACACACACACACACACACACATAGGCCTGCACACTCATACACTGTCCCATCTACAGCAGCACTGAACATGATGTGCGCGTGTTGACTTGGTGTATATAACCACGGCACAGAGGAACTCAACACGTGACACATCTGTGAACACTAAACAGGAAGCGTGCAAATACTGCAAAGCTTCAGTCCACACACTCTTACGAAGTAAGCAGCTGGGAAAAACAACAAATTCAACAAAAAACTGTAACACAGCAGCAGCAGCAAATGTAAGAATGATAATGGCAGCAATGCAACAACATTACAGCCCAATAAACTTGTTTTACCTTTACAAGGCTCTCTTTCTTGTTTGCCTGGCAGAGAAGTCTTTGATGAGGTTTGTAAAGTCCAAAAGAACATCAGAGACAGGTGATTCAGTCATTTTTGGCCCATTGTGGATCTGAGTTTATTTTTCACGAGTCCAAGTTTTGAGAATGAGCGCTTTCCAATGGCATTGGTTAAAGTCAGTATTGGGTAAATTTAGATAGAGTCTTAGTGCTGTGTCAACATTTGGAAACACCAACTGTAGTCTCCGTCCTCTTACAAGATTTAGCAGTGACCTTGCTGAGGTGTCCTTCTGTTACTTTATAAATTCTCTGAATTGTCCAATTTCATCTACAAAATCTTCCTCTACATCACTCGGACATTTCCTCTGGAGATCAGCTGCGCCTGAACGGAGATCTTGTGCGGAGATGGATGGAGTGTCATTCAAAAATCCAAATGTGTGCATAACATGTTTGTAGGAGTGATACCTCCGATCCAACTCTGCCAAGAGACGATCTATGGCAGCAATAAACAGTGTAGCTCTGAACCTGTCACGACCCGACTGTTGCCAGTCCGGTTCGGTTGACTCATCTGCTTGATTTGTCCTTCTTCTGTGTCTGCATGTGTCCACTCTATTTTGCTGGGAAACAGTCGGAAACGTATTTTGCATCAGTCTCAAAATTGTCAAAATTACTCCGTAGGCTGGCCATGTAATCCCTCAATGAGCTGATAAGATTGTCAGCGTTACATTAATCCAGTTTAACAGTTTTTAGTGCAGTACTGGTCTTGTGAAAAAGTTGTAGTATGTTCCACATTTCACACAAGAAGGCATTCTCTAATTTTTCCATCTTATTGTACAATGCCCCGGCCTCATTTGAAGTGGTGAGATTTTGTCTCAAGTCTTCACTAAATTTCTGTAGGGACCCCTGAATCTTGGAATAGTTCTGATGCAGTGCTTTTGTCGGTTGTGCGTGTGCTAACCATCTTGTGTCAGACAGACTTTTATAAGTCTCTCCTCTTTGGTTTTCATTGGGCTGTAAACCCCCTGTAAGAACTTGCCAGCGGGCTGTGGATTTGAAGGAAAAATTAAAAAGTGTCTGAATAAAGTAAAAAAAAATCCTCCGTCTCAAAGCAGCAGTTCACAGTGTTAACTCCCAATAAATTAAGAGTGTGTGCTGTGCACGGTACCCACTCAGCCAAAGGGTTAATCTGCTTAATGCGTGACTGTAGGCCACTGGAAACACCGGACATGTTGGCTGATTTATCATAGCACTGGCCCCTGCAGTTGTGTATATCAATGCCCATGTCATGCAAAACACCAAGAACAGACTGGCAGAGTGACTCTTCTAAGTGACTATGAATTGGCAGAAACTTCACAAAAGGCTCCTCGACTCTGCCATCAGGTGACACTTAACACATGATGAATGTCAACTGGTCACATCTGGCGTGGAATCAACACTTATTGAAAAGTACTGTCATGGAATGGGTTTTTCGGTTCATGCGTTTCTGGGTTTTCTTGTGTTTTGGTCTTATTGTGTTTCTTGGTAATTCTGTTCTTGTCCTGTGTTTCTGTGTCACCTGTGTTAATCTTAGTTTTTCTTGTTGAATGTTCTGTGTCACTTGTTTTTGGCTTTAGTTTGTGTCCCTTGTGGCTTTGATTTGGTTCTCGTCATTGTCATTTCACAATCTGCAGGAAGGGACAGAGCTGCTTGTACTTCCTGAGAAGGCTGGGGTCCATCTACACAAAGCTGCTGCTGATGTTTTATCAGTCAGTGGTGGCCGGCGTCCTGTTCTATGCTGTGGTATGCTGGGGTAGAAGCAGGAAGGAGAGGGATGCACTGATCCACTTTTCATGTGTTTTCAGCACACTCTTTACAGACTGTTGTAAATCAAACCTTGTTGCAAACATGTCTTCTGTGTGGGACTATCTCTCTTTGAAAAGCAATGCTAGTAAAACAGCATCTTGCAAAATTTTTAAAGTGAATGTTCCTGGAGGAGGCACCAACAGGGCTCACTTAAATACAACAAATATGATTCATCATCAAGGAACCACACAACAGAGTACAGGATTTATCAGAGAAGGGTATTGGTAGTGGATTGGTATCATTATTGGCAAAACATATGAAAAAATCGGATCGGGACATCCCCAATCAGTACTCTGATCACTAAGGTCTCCAGAGAGACTACTTGTGCTGCTATCAGTCTAAAACAAATTGGTATTGAACATCCCTAGTTGTTTTCATTGTCTAAAAATCACCCCTCCTCCTTCATCCTGACTTTGCACCAGAAGAAGTGACCTAAAAGAGACAAGAGTGGCCGCTTCACCTGCATGCAGTTGTCTGCTCTGGTTGTAGCTGAGAGGGACTGCTGTGAGCCAGGAGGACTTGTCTGCCTGTGAGTGTTTTGGATAGGGGAGGGGCTCACTGTAGACAAGATGGTTACACTGGCTGGGCGTGTCTCCTAGTTTTCCTTTTTTCCTGCTTCTGTGTGTGAGCTGCTCTTTGAACCCAGCTTCTGATGAAACAGTGTAAGAGGGGGTGTGTGGGCAGAGGCACAGCAGTGTTTAGAAATTACTAGATGAAATCTGTTTCATTCTTTTCCTAATTCTGTTTTTTTTTTTTCATTTTAATATTTCAGAGTTTTATTGCCCACTTTTTACACTTCTTTTGCCACCCTACGCTGCTTTTTCTGTCAGTGGGTGAACTGTTTTCTTGGTTTTTCACATGGCTTTTGGAAAACTGGTGGTCATCATTCCTACTTTTATGTTTCTAGTGTGCTGGCAAAAAAGAAGTCTGTTTTCCCCTACGATTACACTGGGGGCTCCCTGACCTTATGTTATTTATCCTAACCCTAACCCTATGCCGTTTCTGTCTGTACCTCATGGCGTGTTCACATTTCTCTTTCACTGTATCCCTGCCTACAGAGTTCACACATCATTCCCAGACACACAACACGTGCATGCACACAGACTTTCAGATGGCTGCTTCAAAATATCATGTGGTTCAGGAGGGGGTGGGTGAGCGTTTGAGAGGAGATGAGCTGGGTGCATCTCAAAGTGATAAACTGCAGTCTCAAGTCTCATCTCTCCTCTCTCCTCCGCGGCACAGGGAGTTAAGGATGGGTACCGAATCAGGTACTTTTATAGGTACCGACCGAATTCTGTCAAAAGTACCGGATATCGATTCATGTAAAACCAAAAGGTACCATGTTTAGGTACCTAAATGCATCCTTGTGACTGTGAGAGAGTGGAAGAGTAGGAGATTTTCCATGCTGGACATGAACACAGCATTGCAAGGTTATATACTGAAGAATAAATTTGTTAAATTGAATTTTTTTTATACTTCATCATTAAACAAATTGATATTTTTTACGACATAAACATAAAAAAGTACCGAAACTTGGTACCGTTGAGTACCGGTATCGATTGCCAGGTACCGGGCATCGGTACCGTATCGTTTCAAATGTGAAAGGTACCCATCCCTACATGGAGTACTTTCTGAGCCACCACGCTGAAGCTGGGAGGAGAGAGGATGGAGAGAGGAGACTGGTGGGAGGAGCGCTGAGCGAGGAAACACTTGAGCAGGCTTTGCGGAAGTCTCTTTACTGACAGACACGCCCCCATATGGGATATCACTCTGTGATTGGACGCTGGAGCAGCTCAGTCTTGTCTGAAACTTCACATCACAAAGTTTAAAAAAGGATCAATACCCAGTTTATAATTGTCAGCTCAGATAACCATCCAAGGAAAATAAATCCTAACATAGATGGAACAGAAATATTCATGGTTACTCATTTCTCTCATTCATTTTCCTGTTGATTCTCTTTTTCTTTATGAAGATAATTTTTGTCAGAGAAAAGTCAGAAAAGTCAGAGAAAATAAGACACCCGTTCCATTTCCTTTAGAGGTCAAAGCATTTCACTCATGATCATGAGGTCAGTAAAGAGGAACAGGATATCTATTTCCACTGAGATCTATTAAAACACGACTACCCAGTGTCCCTGAGACATCATGAACCAGGTTATACTCATAAGTTTCAGTTATTACAGCTCACATGTGCAGGCACACAATCAGCTGTTAGAGCTGACTGACAGCCAGATCCAGAGGCGATCAGCTCCATTGTCTCTGAAACATGGGGCTTCATGTAACGCTTCGGAGGACAGGACGTCTTCATTTTCCAAAAATAAATCCCCTCCTTTCCTCTCTCCTCTCTTCATTTCCTCCTTCCTTCTTCCCTCTCTTCATTTCCTCCTTTCTTCTCTCCTCTTTTCATTTTCCCAATCTCTCCATTATCTCTGGTGACAGGGAATAAGTGGAGGAAGGGAGGATGAAAGTTTGAAGCTTTGAGACACTTCTTTAGAGTTAGGAGATTCACGGGTTTTACCATGAATGAGCAGTCCCCTGAGAAATGTTTCTTCTCCACTCAATGACAGCATTTCAGCCACATTATGTCAATTACCACGATATCTGGCATTTCAGTAGATTTCATTTTTATCAGCCAATTCCGCATTTCTGTCTGCAATTTCATTAACGTGGAAACCACCATAATCGGGTAATAATCAAAAGTCAGCCTGTGTTCACATCTCTGGTGTGAGCAGTGAGTGAAAGGTTTGAAAAGATCAGAGTGCAATATTTTCTTAAAAAAGAAAAAAAATCTTCCACATGCACGGGAAAAATCATAAAAGAGGCACAACTTAGTGTATCGAGGACTAAGGCAGAGGACACCAGAATCAACTCTCAGGAGCTTTAAATAAAATGTCCACATATATGTGCAACAATTAAAAACAAGGAGAGCCAAAACAGAGAACTGATATTGGTGCAGATAGTGATGCAGCAGAGACACACAGAGATCAGCTGAGTGGTCAAACAGCAGCTTTTCTTAATGGGATTGAGCCGCGCCGCTACAGGGGAGGACATGCAGGTGGGAAGGCCATTAACTTGTGCAGATTAGGCTACCATCTACCAGTTTACTAAAAATTCAGCTCAACAGTAATGCTGCACACAAAAAAATGTGTGTGTGTGTGTGTGTGTGGGGGGGGGGGGGTCCAGCACGTCTGGGCAAACAATGTCTCTGTCTTACTCTTCCTACTGCTGGCCCCAGGGTGTGTCTGCTGCTGCCCTTTGTATTGTGTTAACATCTTTAAATGTTACAAATTTACATGTTCAAGTGACATCAATGCTGAAATAGACTGTTAAGGATACTGATCGAACTTTTCTGGTCCTGATACCGATACTTGGGCTTTGGGCTTCAACCAACACTGATGTCTGTCCGATGCCAGTGTTAAATAATAACCTGCTCTGGGAGAAACCTGCTAAAGTTTAGTTCAAAGGCAAAAGATTAGGATATAGTGAATTACTGAGTTAAATCAAAGCTTCAGAATGTACAGAGATGACTATTCAATGTTTAACTCTAATACCCTGTAAGCTGGTGGTGCAGCAAAAACAAAGAAAGTGCATTAGAGGAAATGTTTCAAATCAAGTAGCTGAGAGAGCTGGTAAAATAATAAATCTGTCTGGATCAGCACCGTGGATTGGCCCCTTCCCACCAAAACCCGATGCAGCTTTGAGGGGGCTTGATTGGACCGATACTCGATACCAGCATCAGGATCAGTGCATCCCTGGTCACTGTGTAGTTGGATCATTTTGGAGCGAAACGTGACCGCAGTGAGCAAAGGTCCGTTTCTCAATGGATTTGTTATCTAGGAGGGCTTAAATACAAATGCAGCAGGGGTGTATTTTTTTTAAATGTGTGTGTGTGTGTGTGTGTGTGTGTGTGTGTGTGTGTGTGTGTGTGTGTTTGTATGTGTTGCCTAAGCCTATAGCTCACTAAGAAACATGTTTCTGAGGTTGATTTTAGCAGCATTGAGGACTGAGAGTCTGTACCAGCATGGACTGTAAATACAGGGCGGGGCCTAAGTGGGTGTGTCTGTCCATCCGTACATGTGTGTGTGTGTGTGTGTGTGTGTGTGTGTGTGGGGGGGGGGGGGGGGGGGGGGGAGTCTAAATCCAAAATGATCTTTTTAAAGGCTCGACCTACCATGAAGGATAACACATTTTTTCAGACCTTATTTTTGTTAAGATATACATATTTCTGGGATACATAATGATTTGACCTTATTTCAACCTTCAAATGCAAGATGGCTGCCATTTTTGCTGTTTTTTAGTGTTCTTGGGAGGAGTTTTTGCCATTTTGGGCAATAACCCAACATGTATGAATCAGCTCAGGTCATATGATCGTTTCCTTGAAAGTACAGCTATCACTTTGTAATGTCAGTAACAAATGATTGATACTCTGAGTTAACGAATGAAAAAAAAATGACAGCATTGTTAGAATGAAAATGAAAAACAAAGCAAAAAATTCTTGGTGTAATTTGTTGAATCCTTTTGAGAATTTTGAGCCTTATTTGTCACAAAAGATTTGATGAGTTATTCTGTGATTTGTGGACTCTCTTTGTTTTCATTGACAGAGAATGCTATGAAAGACACACGTTTTGACCGTGCCATTAAAGTGTGCAAAAAAGTAGTCAGCGTATACTCCTTTAGCTGGAAAAAGCAGAGACATGGCAGCAGTTCAAGCTGACCTTGGGCGACCTTCTCACCAGCTCGTCTCTGAGTCTCCAACATCGTGGGGTTCAGACAAAAAATGACTGAAAGAAAACTTAAACTAGAGACCATCAAACAGGTACTGGGATCAGACAGGAAAACAAGACATCTAGTCCCCACATGGCAAGATGTTGATGTGCTTGAGTCTGTCAATAATGCCATAAAACCGCAGCAGACTTTGACTGATGCGCTGTCAGGAGAAACATATGTCAGCATCTCTTACCTGAAACCAATGCTACACTTATTCAGTAACAGCGTGCTTCAGTCTGAGGAGGGAGAGACTGAACTCACAAATTAATTAGTGGAGTATCTCAACAGCAGATACAGTAATGTGGCTACAGATGAACTTGACGCGTCATCCCTTGTCGATCCTAGATTCTGAACAACATACATATCACATGACAAGGTGGACAGACTAAAGCTCAAAGCTGTCACAGACCTATTATCTATGTCAGCTCAGCCGGAGAATAAGGAGAATCCAGAAATTGGGCAAGGAACTCTGACCCAAGGTGATGCTCAGCCAGTGTTTAAGAAGGAAGAAACCTCAGGAAGGTCCTTTCAAAAACCACTGGCTACTGTCCAGAAGTGTGAGGAAGACAAAATCAGAGCTGAGCTGTCAGCTCACTTGTTGTCCCCTGACACTGACCCAGACACTGGCCCACTTCAGTGGTGGAAGGTACATGACACAAACTTCCCGAGGCTAAGTAAGTTGGCTCAAAAATATCTCACCATTGCCAAGTGCCCCCTCTGAGAGGGTTTTCAGTACTGGGGGGGATTGTAACATGGCATAGAGTATGCCTCAAGCCAGAGTCTGCTGATAGACTTGTTTTCTTGGCAAGAACTTTGACACTGTAACGCAGCTTGAGGAGAGCCAGGTTGATGCATAGGTGTTCATTTTTGTTTGGGTTCATTATGGAGAGAGAAATATTAGTGACAGGACTTCATGCTCATCTTTTGTAATGCAGTCATTGCATTTTTTTTTCATTTCAGTGCAGTGCATATAATGCAAATGACCATCTAAAGGAACATTACCTACCTCTGCTGAAGTTATAATATGTCATGTTTGTGAGCTTGAGAGGGGTAAAATGTCTTGTGTTTTGACACTTGTGAGCATCTCCTTCTGGTCTATGCTGAGACTTTAATGTTGAAGAATGTTTCTCTAACCATTTTGTGATGTTTTTATTTCATTTGCTGTAAAGCATCAATTGTATTTTTTTCTAAGTAATACAGCACTGTTTTATTTATTTTTTCATTATCTTCATATAAAGGTTTATGTACTTCAGTACAGTGCCCATTCAAGTATTCTTGTTAAAATGAACTCGGCAAAAGTTATATTGCCTTTACAGTTATATGCTGATGCTTTTGCATGCAATAAAAGATTCTATTTTTTTAAAATCTTTAATTGTGTTTACTTACACAGTAAAAAAATAAAAGACTAAAGTCGTAAATCGGATTTTAGGTTGAACAAAATCGAGATTTCATTTTTTAGCTGTATCACACAGCCCTAGGTTGTACCTAGGTTGTAACCACAGACCCTCAGAGGTTCTCTAAACAATACAGAGCCTCAAATTAGTCAACTGAACAGTGAACATACCTTAAAGACCTCTGAGAAGAAGCCCGAACCGATCTTCTCACAGAAGAAGTCATCAATACGAGCCAAGCTGGACACGGCGCTCCTCAGTGCTCGGTACGATGAGGGCCGGATCCGGTTGGGTGCATGGATACTGTGAAGCGGCGGCTCATCTGGGTCTCCATGTCCCTCCTCTGGATCACAGAGGCAACACTCAGCATGGTAGTCCATGCTGCTGGTACAAACACACCCTGTTTGCTCCTGTTCTTACCCACCAGGGAACCAGAAGGTCTGTTAGACCCCAGAAGTCCTGAGGCAAAAAGTGACTATAGCAGCCACCATTGCTGTATCAGAATGATCCAAAAGCTGGCTGATCAGGTTGGCTGATAATCTGGGACTGTCAAATTACTGTGTCTACAAATACTCTTAGTACCCCTGCTGATCAGACGCACTACGGCTGCAGGGGAGCTGAAGATCACACATGAACTGAGAAAAGTTTCTGAAATGTTCCCTCTTTAGAGAGCCACAGTTCTGATCAGTTCATTGTCCTCAAAAGTTTGTGAGGCAAAGTTGAAGAACACAATCCAACACTCTTCTCAGGTTCATTCATCAAACTAAAAGAAATCATGAGTGAGGTTGTCAACTCTGCATTTCACTGTAGTCCCAGGTCCAGGTAAACTCAAATTAAGCTGGAAGTAACTTAGAATTCCTCTTTCAGGGGAGGGGTGAGAATTCCTGCAGCACTTGAACATCTCCTTAGCACTGTATTGGTGCATGAGGGGGCTCAGTTCCTTCCATCACAGCATGTGTGCGAAGTCTGAGATGATGGATGAATCAGCTGACACCCTGAGGAGGACAGGAGAGCTGAGCAGCCAGCAGCCATAGAACCAGCCCCTGTGAAGAATGACATGTCTGTTAAAGAGATTACCCATAACCCTAACCCCATCCCCAACCCCTAATCCTACCCCAAGGTTTCCTCCAAGCTTTTTTAAACTGTCGGGGCATTTAGGACCTTTTTTTAGTACCTTTTGGTTATAAGTGAACTGGTACTTGGTACTACAGAAGGAATACAGTCGGTACCTATAAAAGTACCTACTTCAGTACCTATCCCTAGCCACATAGTGACACTGGTAACATTGGTATGAAGCTAGCAAGCTTTCAGGTTTGTTCAACAAAAGCTAGAGAAAAATTCCTCTGTTGATTTTTAAAGACTGAAGAGACAAACTGCAACTTCTGTCTCAAAGAGAGCAGAAAGATGACCCCCCCCAAAGGGAGGATTAGATTAACCATCAGCTGCTGCAACTGGATTCCCAGCGCCGCTCATCGTTACAGTCCCCAAAAACTGATTAGGATGAAGTTTAAAGTAAATATAAACCACAAAGAGCGACAAGGGGACTTCTGCTCGTGCTGACTTTATATAGAGATAGAAGCACTGCAGTGCAGCGCAGAAAACGAAAGTTTACTCTGCCACTCACAGGGTATTTATGATGTGACATATGCATGATTACAGCATATAAAGCACAGAGCTAGATGATAACACCTGTCTGTAAACACTGATTAATGATCAAATTAAGCAAGGAATGGATTTCCTCCAGGAACCCTGTGTCTTACAAGCGCGCATCAGAGCAGAATTCTGCTGTGCACAGTGCTGAGAGCTGTCAACTGTAAACTGCTAAGACCAGCCCAAGTTCTGTCTCTTACTGGTTTTGACCACAATATGATCCAGTGTTTCCCCTGCCATTGTATTGGGGGGGCGGCCAGCCCCCCAACAGAGGCACCCACCCCCCTGTTATCAGCATAAAAATGTACGGTTGTTCTGTGGTCAGTTTTCAGAAACGATACTATACAACAGAGGCAACGTCTATCAAGTTTGGACCATCACAGAGCAAGCGGTGTTTTGGAGTTTATAGCAACCAAGCTAACTGGTGACTCTCAGCCAAGCGTATCAGGGATTATGTCCAAGAGTCACCAGTCCCACTTTACACTGAAACACCAGCGACGTCTCTGGGTAAATTAAATGTGTCATCTTTATCTGATTTGGTGCAGATGGACGTAGTTTTCTGTTTTCTCTTATTATGAATCTGGTCTCAGACTCAGCAGTCTGTGTGCTCTTTTTGGTCTGGGAGGGTTTCTGATTTACTGACACGTGTTAACACCCTGGTCTGTCACAGTCTGGTAAGTGTCCACAGATAATGCAGTCATGAGCATCGAGTGACAGTTGCGTGTTTAAATTCCTCTCTGGGTACACGCTGGATTTCTCCTCTTAAGCCGTCTGTCCACCTAATATCTGTCCACTAACTGATCTCTTCTGTCTACTCACTGCTGTGTCACAAACCTGGAGCTGTTTACCACCCGTCAAAGTGATATTTAGTTTAAAAATGGGTTTCTTGGTGGTTAACTCCTCCATGTCAGTTGACAAACCGTTATACTCCGCAGTGCTTCTACACTCAAGTTGTGCACGCATCCGGCGTTGTTGAGAAACAAATAATCCCTCTATAGCACCAGATCACAGCAGAAGTGATTTGGAGTTCTCTCTCATAAATAAGGTAAGAACAGAGATAAATGCTAATGTTAATTCACCCGTCCACCATTATCTAATGTAAGACTATAATACAGCGTTTTAATGTCATGTGAGTTGTTTTTTTGTTGAGATAAGCAGAGATCAATGGAACTGTTAATTCACACATCCACCATTATCAAATATAAGAGTATTATACGGCGTTTCAACGTCATGTAAGTTGCATCTTTGTGAAACAATAAATGCATTATGCAACTGTTTACATCTTTACAGTTTGAAAAGTTTATTTTTCAATATTTATTTTCACTGAATTCTTAAAATATAGTTTGCACTAGTTTGTTTGCATAAATTTGCCTTATTGCCTTATTTGTCATTGTCTGTTTACAGTTTAATTTGTCCTATTTGTCATTGTGTTTAAAGTTTGACTTTTTCATTTATCATTGTGTGTTTACAGTTTGACTTTCTTTTTCTACTTACTGTGTATAAAGTTTGACTTCTTTATCTATTTATTATTATTATTGTGTTTACAGCTTGTTCTTATTTATTATTGGTTTACACTACAGTTCTTATTTTGACAGTTATGGTTAAAGATCCTTGATTTAATTTGATAGTGTTCTGTCTCTGTCTTGAATCATATGGGTATTATAATTTGTGTTTATATACAGTATATATCCTTTGTATATCAATGAATTTATTGTATATATATAAATATATCGAATATGAGCTTTTTTTTTGCCCCCAGAATCGATATCGGCATTGGCCCCAAAAATCCCATACTGGTCGGGCTCTATTGCAGTGTATAATTTGAGTATAAAATGTAGTATGTGCATCAGCCAGTCTAATAAATTTTAAGTAGTTTTTAGGGCTGTCAAACCATTAAATTATGTAATCACCATTAATCATATGATTGTTCATAGCTAACCTGCGATTACTCCCACATTGATCACACTTTATTTTAACTTTTCCAAATGTACCTCAAAGGGATCATTCTCACAAACAGCCTGTTTTTAGATGGCTCAACACAAACTGATAGAGCTGATGCATTGCAACATAAGCTGCATCGTCTGACAAGTAGATTTAATTGGAAAAAAAAAGATTATCCCTGGACACTTCACGCTTAAAGAAAAATATCTCTCTCTTCAGCCCCTGTATGCTTGGCCAGAAAGTGGTATTTCAGGACGTGGTCACACTGGCAAACCGGGCGGTGCTTAAGCACACTTCAACCACAAGGCCCAGTTTGTTTTGCCAGTGAGACCACAGGCATACCGTGCTTGAGCATGATTCACTTCTCTGCTTTGGCACGCTTCAAAGAGGTGGGCTTCAAGCACGGTTTACTTCATACACAAGCACGCAGACAGCGCGTATGATTCATGATGTATGATCACTGCAAGCACATCTCTCGACAATCATTTTAAACAAAGCGGGTTAGAGGGCTGTGTCGGATCAACATCAGTAGATGCAGATAAATTTGTTATTGTCCATTGTCCCATCTGGCAGTGCTTTCAAAACTGCGTCTTTACTCACCTCAGCTTGTCAACCACAATGTTATGTTAGTGCTGTGTTGATTCCTAATTTCCCAACCTAGGGGGCAGACTGAGGTTCTTACACAGAACGGGTGCACTTTAATGGCACATCAAATAAGTTAGTGGCATTAAGAGAAATTTGAACTAACTTATCATCAGCACACACTTAATCACAGAAATACTTTTTAGCTAAGAAAAACAGAGATCTTTCGTCTCTCTTCTAACCTTGTTTCCTGGCGTGGTGTTGTCAGAGAGAGTTCTGCGTGCCTAAATTAATCCAGTCCAGGACAGCCTGACGACAGTGACAGAGAAATACCAGTCAGACATAATCGATTTACGTGCTGTTCTTCTCATTTTAAATAGTGGAATAAACAGACAATGCAATGTAAGACTTTTTTAAGATTCCTTCAAAAGTCTTCATGGGGCCTTCAAGAAATTGATACATTTAACTCAAATATATTCTTTAGATTGTTTCTTGATTTTATTTTTTAATTATTATCATTCTCTATCTCTTTTACAGTTTCAGCTCTATCCTTTTTGAAAAAAGCTTACTCAGCTGTTATCAATCGAAATAAACTGACATTATCTGATTGACTGGCATGATCACTGATTCCTTTAAGACTAAAATAACAAAAAGAAAAACCCAGTCCGAGTGGCTCGAATGACTCTGAAAGGGTTAATCAGAAACAAACCCTGGCCATGGTCTGATCTTCATAGCAGTGGTCAGCTGAGTAGACATAACTGACCTCATACTATTGTTATGATCAACAATAACACAGCCCTGACATTCATTTTTGATTTGACAAAACTGATATAACCTGATTTATTTTTGGAGTGGTTTTAAAAACCCCATTGATTAATCATTAAGTGTTTTTCCTGTATTATCAATATACAGACCTGGTCAAAATCTTAAGACCAGTTGGAAAATTGCTAGAATGTGTATTTTGCACATTTGGGCCTTAATGGGGTTTTAAGTAGAGCTACAATATGCAAAAGCAAGACGTCGGAGTGTGAGAAAAAACATTTGGAACTTGTAATGAAAAAAAAACTGAAATAGGTTGTTTATTAGCTGATCAAAAGTTTAAGAACACAGGCTGCTAAAGCCAAAATCTGCTCAAAATGTTCATTTTCTGTCAGGCATTTACACGGCCATGCCCTCCTGATGGCTAAAGCTAAGAAGCTGTCTCTTCTTGAACGTGGTCGGATCATTAAGCTTCCTAAGCAAGGCCTCTCACAGTGTGCCATTGTTGCTAAGGTTGGACGCAGTAAGACAGTCATTCTACATTTTTCGAAAGATCCTGAGCATTATGGAACAAAAAAGTCAAGTGGTAGACCCCAAAAAATTACACCTGCACTGAGCCAGAGGATCTGATTGGCTATCCAACTGCAGAACAATAACCATCAGATGGCATCTGTGGGAAAAGGGTTTAAAAAAACAAAAAACGAATTCAAAGACCTCAACGCCACAAAACTGCCCGCCAGGAGCATCAAACATGTTGCCGCGGGCATCCCTCATGACTTAGGGCCCTGGTCTCTGTGGTAACAGCTGGTTTTCAACAGGACAACGCTGCAGGTCACAATGCTGGCTTGATGAAGGACTTCTTCAGGGAGAAGAACATCACTCTTTGGACCATCCTGCATGTTCCCCTGATTTAAATCCAATAGAGAACATTTGGGGATGGATGGCAAGGGAAGTTTTTAAAAATGGCCATCAGTTCCAGACAGTTAGTGAAACCATCTTCACCACTTGGATCAATGTTTGGATCAATGTTTCCAAAAGCTTCCTGGAAACACTCCCATCAAGCATGCCCAAACCCATTTTTGAAGTGATTAACAAGAACGGTGGAGCTACTTGTTACTGAGTCCTACTAAGGAAAATTTTTTGTTCTGGTTTGGAGATTTTTTTGTTATTTTATGAGCGATGGTCTTAAACTTTTGATCAGCTGATAAACAGCCTATTTCAGTTTACTTGTTGTTTTCAATAACTTACTTTTTCAAAGTGCTTTTTGTCACACACCCCTCCTTGCTTTTTTATATTGTTGCTCTTCTTAAAACCTTATAAAGATCCAAATGAGCAGAAGTAAATTCTAGCAATTTTTCAGCCAGTCTTAAGATTTTGATCAGGTGTGTATGCTACAATGACAGGAGGAAGATACAAGCAACTGCCTCCCAGAGTCTCACTATTCTTGACTGTTTCAGGGTGGTATATAACAAATACTTCATACAATCAATGCTGTTTCAGGTCTCTAGAGAAGCCATGGATAAACCAAGGGGATCTATAAACGTTGTCGATTCTCAATTGAGAGTCAGTTTTTCGAGCCGACTCGTTCGCGCATAGCTCATCCATATCCTCTGGATAACATCGACCTGCTCAGATAAGCCGGACTGTTCGGCTGAGAATTATTTACAGGCCTCGTTAAAAACGTTTGAGTTCAACATTAAATTTTACAACAGCAGCTGAAAATAAAAAAAATAAAAAGGACGCAGCTGAACAGCTGAGAATTTGGCGTAAGCCGCACTAATTTTTATTTTGAAAAAATGAACCTCGCTCTCGTTAATAACGGGACCTGTAAAAGACGGGCAGGCAGGGATGCGGGGCTGGCAGCTTACCTTCCTCCCCACAGCGGTCTGCGTGGAGATGTCGATGTTGAGTGAAGCGTTGTTACTGATCAGTGGTCGGAGACTTCACTCGGCAGCTCGGCGGTGTCTGCTGCTGATAATCCCGTCTGGATTCCCTCCCGAAGAGCCGCTGGCTGGGAGAGCTACCATAATGGAACAGCCGGAATCAAGCGTGCTATGGCGACACACCGAGCTTCCTTTTAGAGGTGTCAAAATAAAAGAGTTTAGAGCAGAACATGCTGGCTTCACTACATTAAAACGCATTTTCTGACTACCATCAATCATCAAGTGGAAAATGCAACAAAGGTTTTGAAGTGTTACTGCACGGAACATGTTGTCTAACTTTGACAACATGGGCAAAGAAAGAACCTAAATAGAAACATATTACATCCAGAAATTACAACATTGACAAAATGTCTGAAAAATTACCTCCTATAATAGTTCATAAAACTTCGTATCCAGTTCCCTGATGATCAGTGAGATGTTCCTTTGACCGTTTCATTCCTTCAGGCTTTTATTTTGTGGATGGCGTCATACTTCCGGTGTTGTGTTTGCCTGACTCTGATCGCCTTGATGGCTGACACACTTCCTCCAGCGGCTCTGATTGGAGCAGACTGGGAGGCAAAGCCGAGCTTTGGCGGCTGCTCCAGAGTCAGTTCACTGTGAGAAGAAGAGGAATGTCTCACCCCATGAACCCGATCCGAGACCAGCTGCCGGACCGGAAGTGGAGCAACGGCGGTGACACATATTTTAGCTCTAAATAAAAACATGAGAAAGCCGATAAGCGCATTTAAAACGATGGAGATGTCATCTTTACTTGCGTGTTGATTATTTGCAAAGTTACCTTGACAAAAGGGGGATTGACCTTTGAAAAGTGTGAGAAAAGAAAAATTAAAAAGTGAAATCCTCCTCCTGCTCCTCCTCTGTGCCCCTGATGATTTTCCTGCGCACGTTTGAGGAAGTGATGATGGAACTTGTCTTTATTTATTTATTTATTAATTTATTTATTTTTTTATTCCACAGCTTCATTTCATCATTGCCTCAAACAGAAAGCTCACAGGCTCTTGTCACCTTGACTGAACAAACACATCATTCATGAAGAGCAGTGAGGATGCTGTACAGCTTTGCTTCTGTCTTTAGTTTCATGATTAAAGTGAAAACGTCATCTCAATGACGTCATTTTTTTTTTTTGCACCTGGCAGTGCAACACTGTTTTTAATTCGATTGTATCATAAATCTGAGTCACAGTTAGATCATCCATGTGAGGACAGACGTGTAGTAACATGGTGACTGACATATTTTAATTAAAAGACAAAAATAATTGGAGGATATATGGATGCTGTACTTGAGTTTATCCAGTGAGATTACATGCACGTTACAAAAAAAGACGAAATTCTGATACCAAAAAGGTTATGAACATGTGCATGTGTTTTTCTTGTCTGTTTTTATCCTTTTTTTTTATCTATACAGGACAACACTTTGTTTACAGCTGTGGTTGTTTGAAGTTAACTATAGTTAAAGGGTTAGGGTTATACCTACTATACTATACCTTTACAAAGGTGTAGTATATCATATTTTTTAAGTATTTCTTACAGTGGTAGCAAATCATACACATAGTGCACTGACACTGTGATGTCCGTGTCCTGTATCAGCAGCTAATAAGTAAACCCAATCATACATTTCGTTCTGAAATGAGTGACTGGACAGGAACCACGAGGTGTGACGATCATAGACTGTAAAAAAATGGACTCCATCTTGCTCGGTTTAGAGTGAGGTCTCCACAAAAACTGCTCCCCCTGGTGACTGGCTGCAGTATAGGTCATAAACCCCGCCCCACCAGTCATTCCTGATGGGATGTGCTCAAACTTTAAAAAATTAAAAAACATCTTAGAAATGTTTCCCACATCCACATGCCGTGGCTTTATGAAGGTTGTATTGTGCTTCATTGTGTTCAAGTTCTCTTTTGTATGAAAAAAATATTTTTCAGTATTTATTAGACGTTAAAAAAATGGGTTGTACGTCACTTTTCACGATGATTGACAGCTGCTGTTCTTGCGTAGTTTTGTTATGAACAGCAAGTACGTCGTAAGGAGCCCGAAAGGAGGGATTAGACATTCATCATGATTTAAACCTTCTGATTGTGGAGAAAAATGATTTGTTCTGCAGTGAATTGTGCTAACGGACACAGATCAAAGGGATCTTTGCAGTTACTTGTGCTTTTGGCTGCAGGGCTTAATGTAAGTCTGAGTCTTGCAGTAAACATACCATTAATATAAGAAAATGCTAATGAAAGCATGTCAAAGTATTTTTTCTTGGTAGAGTGAAAAAAAAAAATTTCAGTATTGCGAAATGTTGTGCAAGCAAAAGATCCACTGACTGTGTAGGTATGGACATGATGTTAGTTAAAAACATAACTGATATGATTATTAAACCATTTTATATATATATATATATATATATATATATATATATATATATATATATATATATATATATATATATATATATATATATATATATATATATATGGCAGACCTGATCAGCTGCTGAGGCTACCGGATGGACAGAGGGGCTAGTGAGCAGGGAAGGGATCCACCCAAAACAAACCAAAAATCACCCCCTTTCACACGTGACACACACAGGCGTGAAGACCAAATCCCAGGGAAGCACAGCACACAGAAGGGGGGGATACCGCCACCCAGCCACCAGCACCACCACCGGCCCTCAGCAACTGAAAAGGGAGAAAACAATTAGTAAAAGTAAAACAATAAAGCAAACAAACAAATAATTCAAATATACTAATTAATCTCAAATTAATATAACTAATAACCCAAATCAGAACCTAATCCCAGATAGATCAAAAGAAATGAATTACACACTGAAAAGAAAACCCACCAAACACCCCAAAAACAACTAAACTACAGATAAAGCTAAAAGAAAAGAGTCAATTTAAACTAATTAGACACACCAACTAAACCTATATGAATTAATAATAAAAAAGGGAAATAGTTCTCATTCACCACACCCTAAAAGAGGATAAATCTAATTCAGTCAGTCAACTCACGTTTGAATTGTTTATTGCAGCAATACATTTAAGTTTGGGGCCCAGGCTCCAGCCTCATCACTCCTAGAACATAATTTTTTAATAGCAGCATTGAGGAGTGATGAGCAAGACATATAAATCACAATCCCCCTGGAGCCTGCAGGTGGTTGCTGGGGTGGTGGGGGGATGACAGAATACACGACAGCACGACTGCAGTACATCAGAGGCATTGACAGGCAGAGAGAGAGATGGGACGTTCAGTTTAAATAGACCGCCAGATTGAGAGGCAGAGCATGTGATTGGAAGATTGTTATGACGAGAAAGACATGTGATATGTGCATAGGGGAGCAGTTGTGAGCAGTTGTCTGCCAGAACTATCTCGCAGGCTCGCTCCGTTTAAAAGAATGCAGAGTGTCTCATCGAGAGAGGAGACCACACAGTCAGTGCCCGGCTAGGCTAAGTAGCCAGCGGTAATGTATAGGCAAGCAGCAGCAGACAGAGCAGGAGACAGTCAATCAAAGGACTTAAAATGCAGCAGGAGCGACAAACAGCAGCCTCGAAGCAGTGAAGCGTTGAAGCAAGGCAGTTGTAGCTTCGAGACAGTTAGTGGAAGCCCGGTAGACAGAACAGCAGCACTCCAATCAGCTGATGTAGCATCGCCCTCGCAGCAGCAGGTACTAGGAGTACTACAAAGTATACCTATTAGAGATGCCATATTAAACATTATCAAGAAAGCTGACAATGATAGGGTTGAACGCGACATGGGAAGATTGACATACCTTTAGCAGCAGCAGCAGCAAACACGCGCACACACACCTGAGAGGAGGGAGCGAGCGAGAGCCAGGAGCTACGACGTCTCACCTGTGACCAAAATAGCATTAGCCCGCTACGAAAATGCACTCTAACGCAGAGAGAGGGAGAGCGTGAGAACTCACCACAGGACACCGGAGACGGACACCGGAGACAGACACGCCAGGGGCACACCAGTCACTCTGCAGCCCAAATAAAAGCTATCAACACAAGACCGAGGAGACCAACAACTAGCCCGGTAAAGCCATGAACACATTCCTGCAGCAGCCACACACGACCCGGAAGTGACACGGACAGAAGGCAGAAAGACAGAGGCTGGGGCAGAACCACTACTTAAATACCCTCTCCCAGCCCCATGATTGGGTGAAAAGTGAAACACCTCGCATACAGAAAATGTGTATTTCTATGCTGCTACATTCTACCCCCCCTTCTTGCATCGTCGCCCCGACGATCGACAAACTAAGACCAGTACAACTAGCTCCAAGGTCTAAACAAAGCAGACATCATGGATGCAGAAGCAGAGGGGTTAGCAGCCGGAGTATTTCTTGTTGGCCGTGGGACATGATGTACATTAGAGTGGTGGCCTGCAGTTGACCGAGGGGTCCGACGAGGGGCCGCATACTCAGAACCAAGACAGCTAACGAGGGGAACAGCGCGAGATGTAGATGCTTCCTCAGACAAAGCAGCTGAAGGAGCAGACAGGTTTGGAGTGTGAGTCGGGTTTCTGTAGTTACACTAGTAGAGGGCATGACAGAAGTAGCCACAGGAGACTGTTGTCCAAGAACCAATAAGTCATATTCAAATGAGCTTTCCTCAATCAGTGGCTGTTCCACAGGCTGGGAGGCATGAGAAGAGGCATGCTTGGGGGAGTCAACACTAACCACAGCCTTCAACATGGTATGATGGACCTGTTTAGCCTTTGTCGGGTCATCTACTGGCCCGATTGTATATACTGAGCAGCCTTTGCTAGGTACCTTTAGCACTTCGTACCTCACAGAACTCCACCGATCTCTGGTCTTGTGGGGCCCCCTTGCACTGAAGTCCCGCAAAAATACCAACTGGCCCTCACATAGCGGTTGACCTTACACATGCTGGTCATGGGCGCGCCCCTGACGATCAGCAGCCTGCTGCAGCCGTTCTTTCGCACCTTCAAATGCCACCTGCAAACGAGCCTGGTGCTCCTGGACCCACTCATGAATCCACCCACCAACCCGACTGTCAACTCTACCTAACAGGAAATCTACTGGTAGTCGAGGCTCCTGACCAAACATCAGAAAGAAAGGGGACTCTCCAGTAGCCTGATGGGGGGTGGTGTTATAACAATAGTGGACCTGGGGCAAACACGTATTCCAATCCCTCTTTCTAGAAACTGGCAGTGTGCGCAGCAAATTGTGGAGTGTGCGGTTGGCCATTGGCCATTCCCTTCTTGATGGTAGGGAGTGGTGCGGGATTTCATAATACCATATAAACTACACAACTGCTGGATGAGGGCACTTTCAAAATTACGGCCTTGGTCAGAATGCAGCCGGGCAGGGACACCAAATTTGTAGAACCACTTAGACACCAGAACCTTAGCCACAGTGGCCGCACGCTGATCCCAGGTCGGGATAGCTATAGTATATTTACTGAAGACATCTGTCATAACCAAAGCGTTCTCAAAACCATTCTGGGCAGGCTCCAGGGTGGTGTAATCAATGGCAAGAATCTCATTAGGGCGTGAAGTCTACAGATGACCCATGAAGCCATAAGCTGGGCATCTTTGGCAACTTGACACCTCTCACAAGTCTGACACCATCTAGCCACATCAGTGGACATGCTAGGCCAGTAGCATCGGGATCGTAGAAGTGCCAGCGTTTGCTCTACTCCCTGATGCCCATGCTCCTGGTGGGCTTTGGTCAGGACCTTGTCACAGAGCACACCAGGCAACAACAGCTGAAACACGGCTTCAGCACCTTCGGGGAGGAACACCCAGCGGTACAGAACCCCATCTTCCTCAACCAGTCGGTCCCACTGCCGCAAAGCCAGTGTGGACCGAGACAACCGTGCCCACTCTTCACGACTGGGACGCTGTCTGTTCTCCAAAAACTCTAACAGTTCCAAGATCACAGGGTCAGTTGAAGGGCGCGTAGTTCAGAGGTGGTGCACCATGGCATGACTGAAATGACAGTCAGAGTTACCTCCATTTTCCTCAACCTCAGGGCTTGTTGCAAGGGCTGAGGCACAGCAGTACCTGGAAACATAGCTTCTACATCCTGGGGGCCTGGTGAATGCTGTCGGGACAATGCGTCAGCATTCCTATTAGCTTTACCTGACCGATACTTGAGTTCAAAATCAAAAGAGGCCAGCTGGGCTGCCCACCTCTGCTCGGTGGCAGCCAGTTTAGCAGAGGACAAGTGACTTAGGGGGTTGTTATCTGTATATACAATACACTTGTTACCCAGCAAATACTCTCTAAACTTCTCTGTCATGGCCCACTTAAGGGCCAAGAACTCAAGCTTCATGGAACTGTAGTTTGCCATGTTCCTTTCTGTGGGCTTCAGGCCTCGACTAGCATAAGCTATCGGCCTCACCTTTCCTGCCTGCTCTTGGGAGAGAACCGCTCCCAAGCCACCATAGCTTGCATCCACCTCCAAGATAAATGGGAGGGAAAAGTCTGTATAGGCAAACACCGGTGCAGTGGTGATCCTAGTTTTCAACGCATCAAAGCTCTGTCGACACTCATCAGTCCAACATGTAGCAATGCCGCGATCGGACCTCTTACCAGCCCTGGTGTTGCCACACTCGGCTACAACCTTGTGCCAAGGGGGTGCCAGCTTGGCAAAACCCTCCACAAACCGCCTGTAATAACTGGCGAACCCAAGGAAAGAGCGTAACTCCGAGACAGTAGCGGGAATCGGCCATTTGGCGACCACTTCAATTTTGCTCGGATCTGTAGAGACGCCCTCACCAGAAATCACATGGCCCAAGTAGCTCACTCCTCTCTGAAAGAAGGAGTTCTTACTGGGCTTTGCCTTGAGACCCTCCCGCTGCAATCGACCTAGGACCAACTTCAGCCTCTCCAGATGTTGTTCTACAGTGGAGGAGAACACAACAATATCGTCCAGATACAACAACAGTGACTGACACTGCTGATCGCCAAAGATACGCTGCATTAACCTCTGAAAGGTACTGGGGGTGTTACAGAGCCCAAAGGGCATTCTGTTCCATTCAAACAGGCCGAAGGGTGTGCAAAATGCTGTCTTGGCCCGGTCAGCCTCTGTAACTGGGACTTGGTTGTAACCACTAGCCAAGTCCAAGGTCGAGAACCAGCAAGCACCAGACAGAGCATCCAGGGACTCCTCTATGCGTGGTAGAGGGAAGGCATCTTTACGGCTTTTACTATTAAGCTGTCTGTAGTCAACACACATGCGAATAGAACCATCTTTCTTCCTCACCAACACGATGGGAGACACATAGGGGCTACTGCTCTCCCGAATGACCTGGGATGACAGCAGCTGGTTGATGTGCTCCTTTATGACCTCGTACTCAGCGGGTGGAATACGCCTATAGTGTTGCCGAACAGGAACATCATCAACCAGAGGGATGTCATGGGAGATAAGGTTGGTACAACCAAGGTCTCCCTCATGGGCTGAAAAGACAGGGGTGTACTGCTGAAGCACAGACCTCACCCGACCTTGCTCCTCAGCAGACAAGGAGGACAGGTCCATGTCCTCCAGCTGCTGTTGCACACTGGGAACAACTGTCTGAGAGGACAGGGTGGCCACACCTGATGGCACCTCAGTGACCCCTGCAGGCAGACTGATCACATTCACAAAGTCCAGCATGCCAACAGCTGTGCGGGGATGCAACAACACCTCGGTAGTGCCTACATCAACAACAGGTATGTAGGCTGTACCTTTGACTACTCGGACCAGGGCAGGGGACGCAAGCAACTCAGCAGGCAAACCAGAATCAGAGGGCTCAAAAAGAACAGTGGAACCAGAGTACTGCGCTGAACATGTGGCAGCCACAACTTTCATGGCTCCGCCAGGGATCCGCCAGGCCCTCTTACCCCTAACCTTCACTTGTCCTGGAACGTCACGAGGGGCCCGCGTTCTGTCAGCACGGCACTGCTGCAGAGCCTGCATAACAGGCCTGGGGGCCTCCAAAACACAAGGCTGCAAAAACAAAGCAGCGCCATGTTGCACAACTTGTGCAACATGATAAGACACACAAGAGGACACACAAGAGGACACACAAGAGGTAATGAGGGTGATGGCATCACCCTCATTACCTCTTGTGTGTCTTATGCGTCTCACTGTCTTGTTGCCAGTTTGTTGTACTTTACAGTCTTTATCCCAGCCTTCACTCACAGTCGCAGTCAGGGTGCGTCTCAGCGATAATTTCATGCCGCCTCTCTCTTCTCTCCTCTGAGGCACCGGAAGTACTTTGAGTCGCCATTTTTAAGGCTGCCCCAAAGCGGAGGGGAGAGGAGGGAGGAGACTTATTGGAGGAGCCATCATCGAGAAAACAGGAGAGCTGGCTTTGCGGAAGTCTTTTCAGTGACAAACATGCCCCCATATGGAATATCACTCTCTGATTGAACGCTGCAGCAGTTCAGACTTCTCTACATGAAACTTCACAAACACAACAGAGTTTGATGAGGAAAAAAAAAGAGCTGAAAACAGGCACTGAGGATCGTTCCGAAACTGATCATAAAGCTGGTAATAAAATGTTGTAAGTTTAAAGCACAAAATACTGAACACAACCATCATTGAATCAACATGACGGATGATTAATACTGAATACTAAAATTTAGTAAATAACATCTTCCTGCGACACAATAAACTTGGTTTTATTAATACGTTTCAGAGTTCACGATCAGATGTGATCTAGGTAAAGGATAAATAATTCACAAATCTAACAATTACACATTTTACCGGTAAAGTGATCCTCGAGCTTCTTAACTGCACACAGAATAAACAGAGAGCAGGTTTTTTTCATGGCAATGTGTTTCTTAAACTGGTTTCAGGAACAGACAAAGCTCTGTTACTGTTTATGTTTTATCAGAGTTGTTACAGCACACATGTGCAGACACACAAACAGCTGTTAGAGCTGAACGACGGATGATCCAGAGGTGATCAGCTGATGCCATCATCAATGAAACACGTTGCTTCATGTGACGCTCTGGAGGAGAGGATGTCCCATTGCTCTAAAAACGAATCTCCTCCATCTTCGCTCCTCTCTTCATATCCTCGCCTCTCTCAGTGCATCTCTGGTGGGAGGGACTAAGATGCAATTGAACGACGCAAATGGAGGAAGGAAGGATGGAACTTTATTGCTTTGAAACGCACCTCGAGTTTTGCAGTGTTCTGATCCTTGCCTGCCTTTTTTGACCTTACTTTTAGCCCCATGTCTGCCTGTTTCTTCTGCCTGTTTTGGACCGCCTTTTGTAATAATAATAATAATAATAATAATAATAAATTTTATTTATATAGCGCTCTTCAGGAACTCAAAGACACTTAACAACTGTTAAAATCAATACAAGCAATGAACAGAAGTCAAACAGAAGTCAAACAGAACAAAACAAAACAAAACAAAACAAAACAAAAAAACAGTACAATCACAAGTTAAAAGCTAATCTAAAATGGTGATTTTTTAACAGAGATTTAAAATAAAGAGAAGTCGGAGCAGTTTTGGATTTACGTGGGGAGAGAGTTCAAGGGAGTGGGGGCAGCTATGGAAAATGCTCCGTCTCCCCAGGTTCGGGGCTTGGTTCTGTGAGGGGGAGACATGAGGTTGGTGTGTGAGGAACGGAGGTTATGGGAGGGAATGTGGTGGTGGAGGAGGTCAGTGAGGTAGGAGGGGACCTGTGGTGGAGGGCTTTATGGGCGAGGAGGAGAATTTTAAACTGTATGCGGAAGGTGACAGGAAGCCAATGGAGATGTTGGAGGACGGGGGTGATGTGGTCACGGGAGCGGGTGCAGGTGAGGAGGCGTAAAGAAGGCTCTTTGTGTAGCGAACTCTGCCTGGACTCTGATTATACTCTTTTTTGCCCACTGTTTTGTGTCTTGCATTTGTGTTTGTATTTCTGTGCTCAAGTTCTTAACACTTAAGTGAGCATAGCCCTGAATAAAAACAGCAGTAAAAGGCAACATACACATCTATGCAACAGTAATATTAAAACAAAATACTATAAAATGTTTTGTTTCATGGTTTCCTCACATATTGTACATACTATTTATGTACTATTGTACTATCGTACTATTGTATGTACTATTGCAACCCCTTCCCTGTCTCTTTCTCTTTTAGGACATGCTCTTGAATCACTTACTGGACAGGCTGTCCATAATACTTTCAAGTCTCCTTGACCGAGCCCCACTGGACCTATGTGGGTCTTACATGAGTACGAATTTCTATGACTCCGGTAAAATAAAGTATCGATCCAGTGATATTGACACACAGAGACCCGTATTTGTCCATGACTCCGCATCTTTTTTGAAAACGGGTCTACAGGTGCATATCTGTGTATTCGTCTTCATGCTGTACTTGGTATAAACCGATAAGTCCGGAAAAGACGGTGACCTCATAGTACCCCTCCTACTCCCCGCCCCCCAACCCACGATGTCACACACAACAACAACAACGATGGCGACAGGCGGACTGATTCTGGAGCCTGTACTACGAAGCTGGAATAGCTCTTAGAGAGACAACTTCCAGGATAAGTTTCGGGTTTTCCGTACTACGACTGTGGATTATCCAGACACGTTGCCCCGGTAACTGATGCTGAACGCCAAACCTGGGCTGTTTCCCAAAGCCAAGGTACCTTGCCTTGCCTTGGTCTGATGTGGGCGTGGGGTGGGCGTGGGCAGGCATCCACATCATCAGTCGCTGCCCAAGTGCTGTTCCAATGTTCATGTCCTCCGGAGGCATATGTCCTCCGTTTGGTTAGCATGTGGCTAATTGACCAAGGATACACAGGTTTATCCTTCGCTGCCTTGCCATGGCTATAAATACCCAACATGCAACGCGTGAATCTACAAAAAAGGAAAAAAAAAATGGAAGGAAAAGACGCACCAGCGGAGGCGCGTGGTAAATTCCAAATTAAATGTAAGTAACAAAATACACCTCTGAAAATAACAACTTATACCATGTCCACCACTTAACTCTTTTGTGTGTCACTCACATAACTATAATTACTGAGAAGCTGCACCTGCAGAGTGTCAATGATGTGACAATAAAAAAGCAGAAAGTGTAGAAAAGTGGCAAGTTATGACAATATTTGAAGCCGTCTGAGCTCCTCCCACAATATGCCTTTGTAGGCTGTTCCATTAGCATCTCCTTTTGAGCAGAGGCAGGACACTTGCCTTGGATTGGAAGGAAGTGGCTTCGGAGGCACCGCCTACCAAGGCAAGGCAAGGCAAGGTACCTGGGCTTTGGGAAACAGCCCTGGTCCAGAGCAGGTTAAGTTCCAGGATAAGAGCTCACAGGGTGTGACAGACCGCCCGCTGACCAATTGGTTCTCTCGGGCGGGCATGAAAGACCACTCAGTCACCAATTTGCTCAGCCGGAGTGAAGTCCTCCGGTGCGGGACCGCCCCCTGTCTTTTTGGCCCACCATTTTTTCTTATGGGCTGTGAGCAAACGATATCTTACTGATTATCATAACTGAGACATTGTCAGGGAAAAGTAGAAGTGTGTGCAAATGGAATCTTTCATGACATGAAACTAAATGAAAAATACCAAAGAGAAATTCAGGAAATTCATACTGACCACTTGGAAGGATGCTTTTATATCTATTTTTTATGGGCTCCCACGTCATTTTTTCCCCCACTGCTATTGCATCTGCAATACAAATTGCCTATAATGAGCGTTTTCCTTGGAATTTGTAGGAAAGTTGACTCTTTCTAATTATGAGGTCGGATATGATGCTGATCACACACACACTGACTGACAACATTAATGAATAAGGACCTAACTGCCCGTGTCGTCACGTGATGAGATAGGTCTATTAATATCAGCATTTTGGAAATTTACGCATTCACAGAGTCGGTGATTTTTTGCAGCAATCCCTCCAGCCTGGATAATACTGCAGTACTCCTCGTATTTTTTGCAGGATTATTAGCTGCTCCTCAGCCTTAAAGTAGGCTGCTCTCTTCTCCATTGTGGAAAATGCTCTGGGGCCGCTAACCACGCCCATTTAATGTGTGCGCGCACAGCTCCCAGCCAGATTTACTTATTGAGTTGATAACGAGCTTTGTAGTACAGCAGATCTGGATAACGGAGATCCGGTGAAGTTCAGCGAGTTGTCACAGAGTTATCCTGGATGACTTAATCCAGCTTCGTAGTACAGGCCCCTGATATTGTTCCAGCAGCTACAAATATTGCTTCCACTATTATATCAACATTTTCTCAGAGAGCATGAACAACACCAGCTATGGCAACAACAACAAGTGCTCATGCAGAGACGCAGCATGTTACGCGTGCATGAGCACTTACAGTGATACATGTTTTGATGCCGACTCCAAGATGATACGGGGCCGCCCTCCTGTGAGGAGGGCCCTAGACTATCAAGAGTTAATTTTATTCAGTGCATTGTCAAGCCAGCTTGACACCGCACGAGCTGTTAATCATGCACTTACAGCTTTGCATCACCTAGTGACTGGTCAGAATAACAAGGAGACCTGTGCAACTGTTGTCCTGGAGAGGCAAACTGGGGGGTGCCCCAGAGTTGTGCTCAATGACGACGACCGGTATGTAACTCAGCTTCTCAACATGGGCCTGTCAGTTCAGTGCATTGCAAAGCTTGTCAGGGTTTCTCAGCGGACTCTGCGCAGGCGTATGAATGATTGGGGGTTGTCTGTAAGGGCTCTGTATAGTGAGCTTACTGACGTTGAACTTGACAACCTGGTGTCAGCCCTCCACTCTACTAACCCACATGCAGGATATAGCATGATGCTGGGACTGCTGCGGGCACAGGGGCACAGAGTGCAGTGGCAGAGGGTCCGTGCAACAATGCACAGGGTTGACACTGCAGAATGTAGTATTGAGAATGTCAGAGTTGCGGTGTGCTGTGCAGAGAGCATACTCTGTCCCAGGCCCCAGATCATTGATGCACATTGACACAAACCACAAACTCATAAGGTAATCATGATTTTTAACTCCTCACCTCTTGATAGATTTTCCAACAATGTAAAAAACAGTAATAGATGATAATGCCTTTTTGTCCCCTCTTATTTAAAGTACAATATAGTACTTTTTGGAGGGATTGATGGATTCTCAAGAAAGACATTGACTATTGAATGACAAAAGCCTCATTTTTCCTTATGTACTTGTCAAATCCAGAATGTAAAACCTACTTATATATGCTTTAAATCATTTGAAGATCAGTTGATTCATGTTTTATCCATGATAAGAGATCTTATTTCTTGAAACTGCCCTCAAAGGGTTACTTTTTTTTTTTTTTGTTAAATGCTTGCAGGGCAGTATTGGAATGGAAATTTAAGCAAAAAAGTAGAAAAAATATTGATCTGATGTGTTTTTAGAGCAGTTAAAAGTATAGTAGTATTTTTTTCATTTATCTATATTTAGGCCATTTTAAGTAATAAAAGCATTCAAAACATTTTCTACCATTTTTAAGAAATAATTGATGTAATAGAGGGTTAAAAATCAATGACGCTACTAATCTTTGACATATTGAAGACTATAATGCCATGTAAAAAAAAATTCTGTCTCTGATCATATTTCATATTGAAAAATATGTCATTTGATGCTGCACCCTTCCCATAATCCATCCAATATTTCTTTTAATGGCCATTAACAGGTTAAATGTTTTTTTTTTTTTGTTTTTGTTTTTGTTTTTTTTTCAATGCTTGGTGATTTTGAAAAAAAGCAGAAATGGATTAAGAGATCAGAGAAAGAAAAAAAAAAGTAGAAAAAAAATTGATCTGATATGTTTTTAGAGCAATTAAAAGTATAGTGACTTGAAAACAGCCATCACAGTACATGCCTAACTTCTTGAAAAAAAAAATGATATTACAAATTAAATGAAAGATGATTAAAAATCAATGATACTTCTAACCTTTGACATATCTAAGACTATAATGCCACGTAAAAAAAAAAATTGTCTCTGGTCATGTTTTTTTTTAATTGAAAAATAGGTCATTCGATGCTACCCTTCCCATAATCTGTGCAATATTTCTTCAAATGGCCATTAAAAGGTTAAATTTATTATTCATTTTCCAATGCTTGGTAGTTCTGAGCAGGGCAGAAGAGAATTAAGATATATAAGTGAAGATAAAGTAAAGAAAAAAATCGATTTGATATGTTACGAGTATACGGTAAATTTGTCCACAGTGATCTTTTTACATTTTGAAGAATTTGAAATCGTATTTGCATAAATTATGTAAATTAAGCTTTCTGCCCAAAATGTATTCAAGTTGCTGCAATACAAGAAAAGTTATGGTCAAATAACTGAGATTATTTTTAATATATTTTTTGGGCATTCTGTGCCTTTATTGATAGGAGAGAGACAGTGGATAGGCTTGTTAAAGGGGGTGAGAGAGTAGGGGAAGACACTCTGCAAACTGGTCACAGGCAGGATTTGAACCTGGACCAGCAGAAGTTTGTAAGTGCCTGGTTGCTAACCACTGTAACGTAGGTCAGGCTGGGACCTGGTTTCGCAGCTCTGACCTGGTCTCCAAATTAACCCCCCCCCCCCCCCCCCCCCCCCCCCCCCTAAGGAAGGAGAGGTAATACAGCAAGTTTTGAAAAAACAGACCTCTGCGCTAAAGTGGTTTTCTCCCGAAGTCTGCCTCATCCCTTCTCTGATGTTTGCAAGACTGTAAAACATTAAGACATCGCTGTCAATTCAAAGACTTTTCGTTGACACCTGACGGACATGTGAAACTGTACAAACATCCTGCTCTTGGAGAGACCTCCCAGCCTCCATCTCGTATTTTGTGACCCTCGACCTTTCTCTCTGGGAACAAGAGAGAAGGAATGCCAAGGGGAAGATCTGCTTCCCTCCTTCTCCTAAAAACAAAGACTCTTTGATTAACACAGTTGAGAACAGCACAAAAATAATGTTTTTACACAAAGACTTACATGTACATCTTCACCTTTGCAAACATGTACTGTGTAATGAAAATCATTGATAATGTGTGTGTGTGAAAACTGCTGTCTTGGAAACATATCCCATTGTAACATCTTGATTTTTATTTTATTGGGTTCTTAAAGAGGAAAACCTGTCATGTTTAGTCTTGATGTGAAGCTTAAATCATAAGAAATGTGATTTTGACTATTACATGTGGGAATCTCTTTACAGTTTAAAGTTATAGTTAGTTAATAATCTCTGGGACAATCTGATCCACGTGCAGAAAGATGAGACGTGGAGGGGCGTCAGCATTAAGTGACCTTACTGACTCGGCGGGAAAAGCTGAGTAAAACTCCACTCCAGGACAAGAACATTGGCTCTTTCTCTTCATCCTTCTTCGCGAAGGCTCGGCTCTCTCTTTTAATCCTTCCTCCTGAAGGCTCTCTCTCTTCATCCTTCTACACGAAGGCTCTCTCTCTTCATCCTTCTACACGAAGGCTCTCTTCCTTCCTCCTTCTTCGCGAAGGCTCTTTCTTCATCCTTCATCCAGAAGGCTCTTCTCCTTCTGCACCTGAATCTTCACACGTACACAACTCAGCACCTGCTCCAGACTCTCCAGGCTGAGACTGAGTCACCTCAGCCCGACTGCGTCATCTATTGGTGCCTGGGTCTCTCCCTCATGTGCTGACGTCAGGAGACGAGCGCTGCTCACTGCTTTCCCTGCAGTGGTTCTCTGCCAAAGTTTCAACCCGACGCCCGGCATCATCGCCGCTGTTCCAGCCGCTACTGTCGTTGTTAGAATCGACTCTACGGACTCAACTCATTGGACATCACCTCCGTGACGCTCAGATGACCTGCAGTAGGCCTCTAGCCTGTCCATCACCCCTCAACGGACATCCGCAGACATCTGCAGCGGGACCCAGTCACCTCTGTCGCCGCCTCCGCTCTCACAATCGGCCTCAGAACTTGCGTAAGACTATCTTGCATTTATTGGTATATCGTGGTCAATGCCCCAGAGATCTTGGGTGGGTTAGTGAGATTTATGTGGGTTGGTTTATGTCCTTTTATTCCATTTATTCCATTATTTATGATCAGTTTCACTTTCCATTCATCAATGTATTTATCCTTTTATATCTTTTACCTGTTCATTTATTCATGCACATATTTCTTCTTTTAGTTAATAAATAAACTTTTCATATATAAAGAAATTGGTTTCTGTCTTTGTGTGGTTGAAATTAACGACGTCTGTACACCGTTCAAAAGAATTCACAATTGATGTAGCGTCCTTTTGTTATTGAGACTTGATAATTAATAATTCTATGAATTATTAAATGACAAATTCTTACAGTAAACCTTTCTAGAGTTTCCCTGTTTTCTCCAAAACTGGGTGGTGCCCCGACTTAAATTTAAACTCACATATTGTAAGTTTAGATGTCTTTTGAAAGTTAGCTATACTTTCGCTCCAGTGGAATGCTGTTAATAATTAATTAGTCATTATCAGTGGCGTGGTGTGGGGATTTTTTTTTTTTGAGGAAGCCAAGTGAGACAAAGCCTCTAATCTGTATGATTTTTAGGGAGTGGGGTACATAAAATACTTTGTTGCAGCTTGTATATCGCTTTTTCATGTAATGGAATAACCTGTTAGAGCGCCCAGAGAGCGCTCATTTTACTTACTTTGAACACCGACACACACCTTTCACTCCCCCACCCTCAGTCACTCATTCACACGCGTACATTGTCCTCTTGACTTAGCTTAAATGTATTATTAATTTACTCAACCGCCCACTCAAACGCACAACCGGCCGCTTCATGCACACTGCTAATGTGCTAACCTCGCTGATTTCATTCAGTGGCTTGATGATGATGATGATGATTCTGTCATTTGATTGGTTTGAGGCCAAAGACAGGGTGGCTTCCCTTGACACGGTCTTGGCCAATCACAGGTGAGTAGTGTCATGACCGCAGCCTCATCTGATTGGTTATTTATTTATTTTTTTTCACCAAGGGACGCCAACTCTGCTTGGCTTCCTTGCAGGCAACAGTGTGCAGTATCATATTTTCACCACTTATTCACAGCATAACATTTAGGAGGGCGCTGTTTTACACATTGTAAAATGCTCAATAAGTAGAGGAGAGAAATAAGGAGGAGATGACAGTGACGAAACACAGAAGAATTATCGAAACTGTTATAAAGGAGTATTTTCATTAAAACACAGCTACAGTCTGAAAAAAGTGATGAAGCATGGCTTCCCATGGCTTTTACGGTTGCTAGGCGCTACCCGAGTAGCTGCCTGTTGCAGCAGCTCTCTCGTCTTTGTCCGTTTCTTGTAATTTTTTCGTCTCTTTTTCGTCATCTTTGTATTTGGAGTGGATCATCACTTTGTATGGTTCATTGTCGGTCACGGACACCAAACTTTTTGTGGCTTTATTTTTTACTACTTTTCTCCTGTGTTTGTCTGGAGATCCTACATGTAACCATGGCTGCATTGTTTACATGCGCAATTAGCTGTTAGCAGCAGTGGCGGCCCGTGATAAAAATTACCGAGGAAGCCAGCTTGGACAACGAATTTAATTCAGTATTCACCTGTTATTTCCATGCAAACAATGTAGCCTACTGTTACAGTACTTTTATTCTACCCACTTCTCATTCATTCCAGTGAAAAAAAAGAGGACAGCATGTGTGAGAGACAGTAAGCCTGCGGGGGCGGACGTTCTGGAGAATATCTGAACCGAACTGATCTCTGGAAACGGCTTTTGTTGGCGGCAGAAATGACTTCGTCTTTACAGCGCACTTTTCTTGAAAACGGCACAGAAAATAGTTGGACAGGAAAATGTGCGGCTTCGTGTGGATGTAGCCTGAGTTTGACTGACTTATTGACTGTTTTGTTGACATTCCCTTTAGCGCAGCTCCATCTAGTGTATGCATAACGCAACCCCAGCCACTACTATAGCTTCTAATCTATGCGCCCTATAATGCGGTGCGCCCAATATATGAAAACAGTTGTCAAATAGGCCAGTCATCGAAGGTGCGCCCTATTTCCGAAGCGCCTTGTAGTGCGGAAAATACGGTACATTATGCATAAGAAAAAATGTGACAACTCTGTCATCAAAAAGGCCACGGCGGGCCATGGTGCTGTCCACGGTGCTGAAGCTGGACAGGTACAGGGGCATGGCAGCCCATTTGTCACAAGATGCATACATTTTTTTAATGTAACTCACCGCTACTTGAAGAGCAATGGCATTCTTCTATCCTTCATCGTGGCAAACCGAGTAGTGATTCTGTCATATAGCTCCCCGCGGGACTTGAGGTCTTGTGTGACAGAAGACTCCATGGAGATCTTGGCCAAATGTCCCAGTCTGTCTTGTCCACAGCTGTTTCTCAAGTAGGTTTTGATCCTTTTCAAGCAGGAAAAGGACCTCTCTGCAGACGTGCTTGACACAGGTATGGTGAGCATCAGCCTCAGTAGTTTGCAAACTTCGGGCAAGGCAGAGGTCAGTTCATCTTTAATGAGCATCTTCAGGAGCTCAGCTGGTGGCTTGTGAAAGAGGGTATCTGCATAGATGACTTGCAGCTCATTTCTCAGTCTCAGTTCATCAAAAACTGGGTAGGTTTTAACCAACTGAGAGATCTCAACCCCCGGGAATCCTGCAGGCTGGGAATACGTCTTAAATGACGCATTATCCAGGACACAAAAAAAACTTAGACACTTCATGTCCTCAAACCTGTGTGTCATGTGCTGCACAATACCATCAAGCAGCTGGAAAAAGAGGCGTCGGTAGGCATCCACAGGCCCTGTGTCCTCATGTTCCCCATCCGGAGTGACTCCCAGCTCAAAATCTGCCCAGGCCCGGCAGCGCTGCTTGCGTCGCAGCTAGTTTGGCATCCCAACAGCCTGTACTGTCTCCTCGTACAGCTGATTGAAGGTTTCGGTGCTCCGGGTTGCTTTTAAAGCAGTCAAAGTGCCATTGACTCTTTCCTCACATTTTCTAATGGCCAACGCTCTGCTCTGAAGCACCTGGAAAAGGGGCTCAGTCAGACCAAAAATCGTCTTGAAAACCCCAAGCATGAACATGAAATCAAAGTCATCCAGCTTCTGTCTCAATGCCGAGCTCTGTGCTATTGCATCCTTGTCCCAACCAGGTTCAGCTGTGATCCGATCCAATGCAGTGATCAGTGATCCTCGGCCCTCATGCACTGCGTGCACTGCGCGGCTTTTAAAGTTCCACCGAGTGGTGCTGCCGCCGGGCACGCGGATGCTGTCCACTTCTTTGAGCAGTGCTGTGCGCTTAGGTGAGCGGCTGAAGAAGTTGTGGAAGGAGTCGAGAGAAGCAAAAAACAGTCTTGATTCCCGAATATTGCTTGTCCCCTGAGCCAAAACTAAATTAAGTTTGTGTGCATAGCAATGAACAAACAATGCGTGCCGACATTTTACTTTTACGAGCGCCTGAACGCCTCCTCTCTGGCCACTCATACAGCTGGCGCCATCATAAGTTTGACAAATCAGCTTTGTCTCGGGATTGTAGCTGCCAATTGTTTTCGTCACCACTGCAGCAATGGTTTCAGCATCTCTCTCCAGACTAATATCATGGAAACCAAGAAACCTCTCACATATGATGCCGCTCTCGTTTACATAGCGGACTATGACTGTCAGCTGGCACCTGCACGATATGTCAGTGGTATCATCCACCTCAATGGCTATGAATGGAGCAGCATTTATTTCTTTATCAATTTCTTCCTGGATGACATGAGCAGTGCTTTCGATGATGTCATTCTGAATTGTCTTTGATGTGCCGGTAAATGCGGTTGCTGATGATAAATGCTCCGCCATGGTGGTGTCAAATTCGGCAAAAGTCTGCACAAGCTCCATGAAGTTTCCCCTGTTGCCGGAGCTGCTGGTCGATTCACTGTGGCCCCGGAATGCCTGCTCCTGGCCTCCGAGATATAATACAGCAGCAATCAACCTCTTCAAAATGGCACGGTTTTTCTCCACCTGTTGGTTGTGCCTCGTTACGCTTATTGCAGCCGCTTGATCCAGTGCTTCATCAATCCGTACTCGTCCGAAAAGTTTAAGTTTGAGCTCAGATGTTATACGGCCTCTGGACTTTGAATGCCTCTCCATGGCCCTCGCGAGGTTGGCCAGATCCACGAATCCTGTGGTGCTCAGGGGTTGTTCAAGGAGCCTGATCTGTCAAACAGCAGACATGGCCAGCAGAAAAGCCGGTTAAGCCTGGCACTCCCTGTTAGCCACTCGTTTCTAGCATAGTTAGCTTCACAAAAAGAGCGGACTTTTCCATCGGCTCTGCCCTTCGTTAAGTGGAGCATTGGAGTCGGCCTACCGTCCCGCTTGACCTTTAGTTGAACCTCAAAAGGAAGTTTTTTGAAGTCATTTTTTACAAAAAAATCAAGATCTTTGTCACCATCCATAGCTGAACTTTCTGTGTGGGCTAACACTGACACTCACACTGGCGCCGGCACAGTTGAATCAGTGTGTTTATTTTTTCGTAACGGTGTGTTATTGGCTGGAAGCCAGATTCGATCTGGCCTCCCTCATATCTTTTTTAATGATGCATCAACCAGTAAGCGATGAGCCTTGCTTCAACCTGATTGGCTAATACAGGCTGTTTTTTTTTCTAAGGGAGGCAAAGTGAAGCGGGCCTCCGTGCTGACTGACAGGGCAGAGGGCATGAGACACGTAGTGTAATACACAATGAGAGCTTGACAGGAGGGCGCTGTTTTGCTTCTCACGCTAAGCCAAAGCAGAGGTGCGCCAATGTAGTGTTTTGACAAGGAAATGACAATATAAAATACATTGTGGTTAAGCTTGTTTATAGGCTATTTTTTTTCTTTCTTGTTATATTTTTTGGGGAAGCCAGGCTTCCCTTGGCCTCCGTGAAAAACCGCCACTGGTTAGCAGCCTGTAGCATGTCAATGCTAACTAGTGTAGGGCTTGATGATTTCCCTCGAGCTGAGGAGGAGGCGGTGAGGACGAAATGCTGGTTCTCGGATGTGAGCTGGGAGGTGACGACGTGGACCTGTCCTTCCATCCATCGCTGTTGGGAACGTGGAATCTCGCTCCGGGGGGTGGATGAGCTAGCTGTGCCAATCCAGCGGCATCATGCTGTTCACGGACGTGGCTGACGGAGCAGACATCGGACGCCGCGACACATCGGAGGAGCTTCGCCTGCTGTGAGCAGACAGGATCCAGGAGACAGAGACTGAACAGACTGCTGGGGAGGCTCAGTCCTGGACCCTGTGGAGGTGGAGACTGGCTGGGCTGGAGAGTGGTGGACGAGTGGTGGACGAGTGGTGGACGGGATGTCGTCATCTAATTTCTTATGGACATTTTTGCACTTTCTATACTCTTTCTTACTTATGTTTTCTTAAATGCTGCGGTGACTCCTGAATTTCCCCTCGGGGATAAATAAAGTATTTTTCTATTTCTATTCTTTCTTCTATTCTATTCCCTTGGCCTCCGGGAGAAAACGCCACTGGTCATTATTTGACACCAATTCACGCTACACCACTCAGCCAAACCAGCACCCCAAATAACAGAAACTTTTACTCAAAGTGGTTGTTTTCAACCCCAACAGTCCACAAGGGTCAAACAAAGAAAATGGTGCTTTTCCGCCAAAACAAGGTTTCAAAGTTCTTGTTTGTTTCACTGAGGATATGATTTTGTCTGCCTTGTTTAGGGTTGTCTTGATTGTAATAACTAGAATGTTAATTTCAGTGAAAATGGTAACAGGCAGCTATTTAACCCTAGCATTTCAAGTGAAAGTGATTAGTGTTGACATAACATAACACAGGATCACATTGTTCTTTAACTGTAAAAAAAATTAATCATCATTAATTTTGAAATTAGAAAGAAGAGACGACACTCCAGAAGAGGTCAACTGAAATCGTGACTTTTTAATAATGACCTCAGAATCCTGTCGTTGTTGAGTCAAATGAACCCTTTAACACAGCTTGCCTACAAAAGTCCAAAACCACTGTCATTTGTTGAGATGCAGCTCTCCAACTGAAAAAAAAGATCTCCATAAGAGCAGATATGACCAGGCAACCTGAGGGTGCGGAAGCATGTGGATGAAGTTGGATGCTGTCCTCGGACAACCTCCACCTTCATGTCAGTCATGGGTATTTCCCATCCAACCTAGAACTTAAAAAGCTGCTTCATTTTTTCTTGGGATGCTGAAAGTACACAGAAGCAAAGCACAACACAGATATGTCAGATAAGATCGGAAACTGAGACAATCAATAGAACAATAAAAATTAAGCTACAGCTTTAGGGGATAGTATGGCTCTTCTGATGTCAGTTGTATAAGGTGCTTGTGCCTTGCACCTGGAGAAGGAGGGAGAAAGGTGGTCTTTGTATTTGTAAGACATGCCACTATTCAATGCAGCACTATGCTCCACCCTGCATACACTTTGCACTATTTCACTAAACAGTGGGCAAGCTGAAGTCCCTTATTTACATCTCATCAGGAGAGCTCAACTCTGTCCTTAAAATCAATAAAAAAAAACTATTTAAAAGGCACACTTCAAAGCAGATGGGTTTTGAATGCAGCATACCTGTTCTCACAAATTAATGCAGGTACCCAATTGTTCTATGTTTGCAATCAAGTGGCTACCCATCATCTGTGTCATCCCCCAACTCTGCATCCTCTGGCCATCTGATATGGTCAAGAAAGATCTAAGGAAGAAAACAGAGCGATCGTGGTAACTTTACAAAAGGTGTGTCATCACTTGCAGCCATTCTTGTTAATGTTAGTGTGCTTGTTGGTTTCTGTCAACACAGGAAGATCCCATGCCAGTGCTAAGTCAATTATGGCTGCTCTCTGATCCTCTGTGAGTGTACTGTGTTTGCTGCATTCTCCTCCTTTCTTGTCTGAGCCTTGATCCTCATAGAGCTTTTGAAGAAAGACAAGAAAAAGCAAGATCACTCTCAAATAGTAAGTTAAGATGTATTAGATAGAACTATAGTGTAGTCAAGTATTATCAAACATGCAAATGTTAGCTTGTGTATTGGAAGCATCACACTTAATATAATTTTGATTTCAAAAATCAGAGCAATGTGGTATATACTTTGATTTGGGGACATTTACATACTTGTGCTAAATTACCTTGTAAACATTTTTCAACATAACACTAAGCTTAAACACAACTCTGTTGTCTATCAGGATGTGAAAAAGAACTTTAACATTTAACATTAATCAAAAAGTGGTAAGAACAAAGAAAACTGTACCACCAAAAGTATGAATTTCTCCTGTATAGACTTACAGGTTTTAGAGTCTCCCTGACATCCATGTCTGCCACATCTTCAAGGGTAATTGTAGCCGTCTGTGGATCATCACCTAACAGCACATGAAGCACTGCTGGACTGAACCCAGGCAGACGAGAGCCACCGTGTAGAAGAGAATGACCAATCATCCTTCCTGCCACAACAAACATTTCACTCTAAACCAGCACTTGAGAGGTTGATGGGATTAGATGGTCAGCTTGGCCCTCAAACAGCAGAGCCCCAGTTGCATTTCCTATGAAGGTAAATATTGAGCATTAAGGGTGTTACAAAAATGACATTTCAGTTATTACATCTGTCAGACAGTTCAGCAGATAATAAAGAAATACACAAAATTCATTCATTTTCTGAACCGCTTATCCTGTTCAGGGTCTCAGGAGGCTGGAGTCTATCCCAGCTTTCATTGGGCAAGCAGGGTACACCCTGGACTGTTCGCCAGTCAATCACAGGACTGACACAGACGGGTACACAGCCTTTCACACACACACACTCGCACCTACAAGTTTTTCTCTACAATTTAGTGTTCAATTAACCCTGATGAGCATGTATTTGGACTGTGGGAGGAAGCAGCAGTGCCCAGAGAGAACCTACGCATGCACAGGAAGAACATGCAAACCACACAGAAAGGCCCACCTGCCAAGCTGGAAATCGAACCCGCAACCTTCTTGCTGTGAGGCTGCAGCACTAACTGTTGCGCCATCCGAAATACACAAAATACTACATAAAAAGTTCACGTGTATTGTGCATTTACACAGGATTTGGTTTTGTTGGTTTATTTCTTGAGGATATACTATGAGTCTAGGTTGAGAGAAAACTCAACAAGTCATGCAAAGTCAAAATGTGGCCTACAGCAATTTACAAATTTTATGTCAACGCCCATAATAGATTCACATACCACTGTAAAAAAGAGGAAACTACATTGGTGCTGCCAAATTGTACAGGCCTACATCACATTCTACAGACTGAAAAAAAAATATTTGTTTGAGAATAATTCATTTGAATAATTCATTTGAATTATTCTCATCTCTTAAAATAAAAAGTTTTTTTCCCAGAACTATTAATGTTTAGATGGGGAAAAAAACCATTTCTTTAAGAGCTTTGAAAAACATTAAGAATGTTGTCTCAACTTATGTAAAAATCCATGGTCCAGGAGTTGCATTAAGCAAACGTGTTCTTTTTCTTATATCACTTTGTACAACACATTTGTCTTGAGGACTTACCTAGATCAACTTGGAAACCATGATGCAATTTGTGCATTACCATACTGAAGAAGTGACGATTTACACCATCTCCAATAGCCACATCTCCTGGAGACACAAGTAATAGTACATAAATGCAAAGAGTGACCTCCTGTATTGTACCAAACTTGACTGTTCTTTTTCTATCCACTTTATTGTGTGAGGTACCAATGCATCAGAGATAAGTGAGTAAGATGATGGATGAAAACACTATTACAATAATATGTCAGCTGCTGTACTGGAATTTCTGTGTGCTTCTTTTCTAAACTGGGGGTGTGCCAACAGCCAACAATAATGGATAAGGACAGGATGAATATCTCATCCAACCACCTTCAACAAATCAGAACTTTCTCATCAAAGGATTAATGGAAAAGTGAAGGGCAGTTTGTGATTCAGTATTGGGCATAACGTACATCCAGAAGCTGTTTCATATGCAAATGATATTTAAATAAAAAGCATTGTTTATATACATTTCAAGCTCCAAATTAACCCGAAAGTATGCTTCTCTGGTCTTAAGATAGAAGAGAGAAAGAAAGTGAAAAACCAACATGCTTACAGACTTTTAAAACAACACAGTACATCTTTTTTGGTCAGGTATCAGTACCTTGTAGCTTTGCTTGAAAGGGTCTTGCCCAGTCAATCCTGGGAGCTTTGTAAAAGCTCAAAATTCTCCCTTCTTGCTCCTCTAGGTCTTCCCCTATGTCTATCTTGATCTTGAGGGTGGGCTCATCTTCACTGCTCTGAATTAATGTCCTTTTGTAATGGTCCGCTGCTAGTTCTGGATCAGCAATCGCTTCCCATGCTGAAAATTCAAAAGTAGTTTACAAGGTACCTGAAACAAAGTGGGCAGTATACCTTGCATACTCTATGCACTGTAGTAAATACTGAACAAACCAAATATTAGAGTCTTTATAGCAATTTTTAAGGTGCAGATCTATGATTTAAGAGAACATTCCTAACAATGCAAATCTTTCATTTCATTATACTATAATTCCAACTACCTTGAACATTACATTCCATGGGTGTGGGCTCCAGTGGGTTATCCGCTTGTGAAGAATTGCAGATAATCCCAGGAAATCTAAACATTAAAAAAATTCAAATAAATAAACGAAAACACACAAGGACAAGCAAAAATATACACCTCATTTTGATATTTGAAACAACAAGTATTCCTACTACCAATAAGTTTTTGCAGGACCCCCATGGCAACTGCACACTCATAGGTATCCAATTTATGTCTGCTATACCTTTCCCCATAGACATTATACACGTAGACGCCTCATTGACTGGCGATGCCTATTGGAGCTGACATAGCTGCCGGCCGCCATCTTGGATGGGTCTCACACACTGCCCCAGCACGTTCATTATACTGAGAAAGGTGTAGAATGCACAACTATTATGAGCATAACTCAGCGAATTTTTACCCGATTTTCACATGAAAACGTTAGTTATACTGACATAAAACGATAAATGGTCAATAAAACAAAATTATTGTGAAGTCTTACTTGTGAATGGTAATCCCACATGATCTACTCTCAAAATTGCGCTGGTTATAGCAACCGTAGGTGGCACAAAATACCGGCATAATTAATCACTTTGCGCTCAATCCATTTGTGTCTGCTGCTGGAATGTAGTGAGGAGACCCATCCAATATGGCGGCGACACGCTACGCGGTTCAGTACGTAATGAAGTGTCTATGTATATATGTCTATGCCTTTCCCCACATGAACTTGCATGGAATGCCAGGCTCTCAGCTGGGAATTACTCATATTGGACAGGAGTCCTAAGGGCACGTCCTTATACGGGGATACACACACAGTGGTTATTGAACTACAAAGAACTTACAAAGAATGAAATAAAACTTTGTTTTCAATATCAGTTTTGGTAATTTGTCACTGATTTTGCCTTAAAGTGGCATATGAGTGGCATCTTACCAAACCAGCATCCTGCTCTGATGTTTGGTCCTCAGTGGCATCACTCCTCTTGTTAGTAGAATATAAAAAATATGAAAAAAAATACTTTTCCGGCAGTTACATTGTCAACCAAGGTACAGTATTCAATCCTGTGATGGTTAAAAAATTAACAAATGTGCCAGGGTAGATTAGCTAATTTAGTTATAACAGGGTTCCTACAGCTCAACCCAGGTTAAATTCAAGACTTCGTAAGACTTTTTTAAGGTCGTTTGAAATAAAATTTAAGACCAAGTCAACAACGAACAACAATTGAAACAAAGAAAACAAATAAAAACATCACATGAATTACCTGGCAATTTTAACCCAATGTTTGTTTTTTAATAAAACATCACTTTTTACCTTCTTTTTAACCCCATGTTTACAAATGTATGCCTATTTTCACATGTCTTTTGAAATTTAATATCAAATTTAATTCCCAATTTTGCTGCCATAATCATTTTTCCTAAGCCACTTTTGGACCAATTTTGCCATTTTTTGCGATTTTATACCTACTTTGCATCTATTTATTAACCTTTTTCTACTTTCATACCATTTTTACCCATTTTTTACAATTTCATGCCTATTAACCTCAATATAAACACTTTTTTCCCACTTTTGGACCATTGTTTTACATTTTTTAAACCCAATTTTAGAACTTTATGCCTATTTTGCAGCAATTCATCTTTTTTGGCCACTGTCAGAGCCATTTTTGCAATTTTTACATGGTTTTTGAAATTTAATTAAAAAAATTTAATTCCCAATACTGCTGCCACAATCAATTTTCTCAGGCCACTTTTGGATTTTTTTTGTCAATTTTTCCCCATTTATTTCTATCTCCTGGCACTGTAGGTAGAACCAATACATGCGTCTGCTCTAAAAGATCCTGGTGCAACCACATCACCGTTTTGTTAGTTCTGCTATTGTGATCATGCGATGTTGCTGTGAGAGTAAACCGGTGAATTATTTTTGAAAAATAGATAAATGTTAGTAAATATTTTTTAGTTCAATCCAACATAAATCTTACTGATGTGTTCAAAATTTTAAGACTTTTGAAAATTGGATTTAAGACATTTTAATGCCAATTAAGGCTTTACTTTTAAAATAATGAGTTTAATGCCTTTTAAGACTTTTCAAGGATCCGCGGGAACCCTATATAAATCATTCATAATCCAACTTACATGTTCCTGACAGGACTGAATGTGAACTGGAATAAGTGGAAGGGGAATCAACATTCCACAGGTGATACGAGTATTTTTTGGCATCCTCTGAAACTCAGCTGCATCGAATGGCAGTAGACTGGTTGTTAGTTTGTCTTGCAGTGGGACAATGTAAAGGATGTTCTTTCCATTGTTTGATGAGCTCTTCAGAATTTTAGCAGTATACCCCTCAGACCCCTGAGGCAATGGAGTGTTTTTTTCTTTGACCACTACCTCCTATAGATTAGATTAGACAAGACAAGACAAGACAAGACAAGTATAAGTTGCAAGACACTTCACCCATGTTGCCTGTGTACAAATGTGACTGAATGTCTGGCAGTGATTGGAGAGACCATAGACCCAGTATGGCAGCCTCAGAGCAGCTGTAGCAACAAATGTATAGCTTACCAACACCACTGTGATAATGTGAGAGTGAATGAATAATGTATTCAGTAAAAGAGAAAGGTTTTACAAAAATACAATGCATTATCAATATTATTGTTATTATGAGTACTAGTCACATAATATAAACTAAAACTCTACATAAGTGACAGGAGAAACTCACTAAGAGCTTTTTCAAGCAGCCAGCCAACACGCAAATCTCACATTTTGGGATATTCTTCTAGCAGCACCCTGCATATCTGGAATAAGATATTGTGGCTGAACATATAAAGTAAAGTAACTTGGCTGATAGGAAATTCAGCCTGGCTGTTATATGCCCCTATGCACTATATAAAAAGTGGATAACGCATGATTAAAAAATTTACAGTAGGAATATGTTTGTACATCAGAATACAATCAGCCCATCTTTGTCTCTCCTCATGAAATATCTGCACAACCATCTTTTCAGTGCCGTATGATCTTGTTATTTGTCAGTCTTTGAGGCTCACCTCTGTGTGATCTGCATCATCTGCAATATTTATAGTCCTTCTTCCAAGACCTGCCTGGAGAAGCACTGTTTCGTCATGGGGTGTTCTGTCTGTGTTGGCAGGCTGCAGGTAGAACTGCAGCTCCATTCACCACCCTCGTCTGCACATCTGCTGGTCTTTTTTTGCGTTTTTGTCCCCTTGAATACATTGCTGGGAAACATCTTGAGTAAAAGTTTGACAATAATCAATAAGTGAAATTTGAAAAATAAAATGATTGATTTCTTCAATAAATGTAATTTTAAGATGCATTGCACCATATTGTTGTATTTGTAAAATTCTGTGTTAAGGCTTTGTTATGCCCTGTCCAGCTCTTAATAACCATATTATCTCCATAGGAAGTAATTAATAAGCATCCTCCACTGACATACAGATGTTCAATAGCACTTAGCCTTGAACACTAGTAGGCAAAAACTTGAGGCATGGATACATTCAACCTGTGGACTTTTTCCCCCAATTTATTTCACAGACACAGTTATAAGGAGTTAATTATGTAAACTTATTCATCACAGCAATTTTGATCTAATAGGGGAGACTGGGGACAGTTGCAACACTTTTTACATTACTCTCAGTTACTCAGAGAATATTTGGACTAGTCTCACCAAATCTTTACATATTAAACCTACATCTGTCTGCCAAATGGCCATACCATTTAAAGATGGCTACTTATAACATATTAATCAGAATATTTATTTGAATAGAGGAATTCAGACGTTGCAACTGACCCCAAACCTGGGGACAGTTGCAACACAGATCAGGGACGGTTGCAACAGTTGCAACTGTCCCCATGGTACCAGTCATGACAAAACACCATGTGCTAGCTAGCCACATTGACATTGACACATGCTCACCATGTCATTTAATAGTCAACAAACAGTGATTCAAACTAGATAGGTTTGGATTCATTCATACATAAGGTCAGGACAGTATGACTAAACAGCTCATGAAAAAAGCTATTTTCATACCTCCAAAACAACTTTACTTGAGAAAAGCAGGACCAGATGCTCAATATGGCCTCTCTCTTCTTGGTGGGTAGAGGGTCTAACTGAGCATGTGCAGTGTGAGTGTCATCACTCTAGCATGTTTCTGATTAGAGAAATAAGGCTTGTTGCAACCGTCCCTTGTTGCAACTGTCCCCAATCTCCCCTAATAAAAGTGTGTATCTGAGAATTTCTTCACAGCTTAAGATAAAACAACAATAACATGATTTAAATATAGTGGACACTTGCCGTTACATCTCCTGATGGACACTGGTTGGTCTTCCAGTCCTGGGAGTGACAAGCCCAGAGGTGAAGGGCTGAGCTTGTGCACTGTTAATTGTGCTCAGAAGTGCACGTACTGCAGCCTCAATTTCAGTGGTACTCTAGAAAGATAAGGGTTTTGTATATTATTTGATACTTAATATTACAATGTACAGTACATTTAACTTGCATAACTCATAATGTGGTTGTTTGGGTTTTGAGTTTTCTCGTGGTTGTGGGTTTCTTATGAGCTTTAATTATGGTATGGCATTTTTATTTTTATTGATAGGTCAGTTGGTCTTAAAAATCTGTTGATTATGCCCAGATAAGTCCTGAGATACTTCGATATGACTGGCTAACAAAACCTTTAGCTATTATCGTCTCAGAACATTGGCCATGATAATGTACTCACCTGAGAGGACCCACCCTGCTGTCATTTTCTACATGGTAAAATAGAAAAAAAAATGTGAGGCATGGTTCATGCTAGCAAAGAGGCTCAATATGTCCAGGGGTGTTTTTAACGGGAACGGGAGGCTAATTTATATGAACTTGTTTGTTAGCTTGCTAAGTTTATAGCAAACACAAGAAGCTAATCCTTTCAAGGCGGTCATGTTTAGCTATTTACATTGCTCACTGAGCGACCAGTGTGCATACTTATCCTGTAAGTTAAAAGTACTATGGTTTGCAATACCTTAAATCACTTGATGCTGGCGGCGAAGGGTCTTGTTGGTAGATTCACTCCATGTCCACGCGCAAGCGCTCTGACCTGCCAGGGTGGCCCCGCTCTGATTGGCCAAGGTGGGCCGTGCTCTGATTGGTCATAGTAGCAGCCATTCTCCAACAGACCCCGCCTCTGTATCCTGCAAGTGCTCAAATTACTTTTGCATCAAAGATCTCAGACAAACCGGAGCAAAAGTGAGAGTGCAGAAATTGCTGTATGAGAACTCGCAACAGTGGATTTGTGCACTTGCAAAAAAATAAATCTGAAGACCTGTAATTGTTGAAATGTATTTGCAGAAAAAAAATATCTTCAGGTATGCAAAAAAAAATTCTTCAACTACACAACTCTTAAAGCACTTTTATTTGTGAATGCAATTTTTTTTGTTACACATACGCAAATTTCTGGGTATCTTTTACTGAGACTTCAGATTTGTTTTGCACCAAAGATCTCAGAAAAACAGGAGCAAAAGTGAGAGTGCAGAAATTGCGATTTGAGCACTCGCAACAATTTGTGCACTTGCAAAAAATAAATCTGAAGACCTGTAACTGTTGAAACGTATTTGCAAAACAAAAATATCTTCAGGTATGCAAAAAAATACAACTACAATACAATTCAACTACACAACTCCTAAAGCACTTTTATTTGTGAATGCAGATTTATAGTTACACATACTCAAATTTATGGTCATCTTTCTCTGTGACTTTGAAGTCGTTTTGCACCAAATATACCTTCATATGGACGACAGAGAAAGCCAAAATGTGTCATAAACAGTAACACTAACCACAGCATGAACAGTGATTTTTTTGTCACATAATACCAAGGATGGCAGAGTTCCACATGAACCTGCAGCGTCTTGTACGTCGTGTTTGTGCCAAAAACGCTTTGCAAAAAATGAAAAATCATTCCAAAATCACACTTAAACACATCTTTTTCGATTGTTTTCTCCTGGATTTGAATGCAACACAAGAAAAAGCCTTGGGAGGGCAGAGATAGCAGAAATTTGAAATGATGACAGTAACCACAACAATACTATGCCGGATGCCAAAACATAACTAAAAACGCACAGCAGTGATTAAGATGGAATTTGTATGACAAAGACACATAGCAGTGATTAAGTCACAAAGTAGTGAGGATGGCAATTCAGATGAACCTGCATTACAGATTCGTGTTTAGTAAACGAAAAAAAACCTTGTAGAGCGAAAAAGAAACTAATCATGAAGAATTATTCAAAACCGTGCTTTTAAGCTTTGATAAACACACTTGGAATGTTTCCTAAGCAAATTTGATGTAACTCATGTATTTTGTGTCAAATATGATAGGGTTTGCAGAAAACAGCTAGGGAGGATAAAGAAAGCAGAAAATGTGTTGTTGATCACCGTTAACAATTTTTCCGTGTTGGATGAAAACGCTCAGAACACCTATTTTGGTCAGCAGTCATGATGAACAATTCAGACACAAGCTCCTGTGGCTACGGCTCTTTGATATTCATTTTCTGATTGGCTCACCGTGAGAAATCACGTCCACATGATATGCACATGATCGCAAAGGACGAATCACAGACCACTTTTACTCATTAATATTAAAACGCCTTCCCTGATCAGCCAATCATAGACGAGTACTCACGTGAATATTAAAGAGCCATGTGCAGCAGCTCAGGTGAATTTAGAAAAGGCTTGATTATGTGATATTATTTAATCAAAGAACAATAGTAAGTAACAGAAGGTATGAGGAAAAACTGACCCATTTATTATTAACCAATGGGTAACAGAAACTGCTTATGTCGGAGTGCTTATATCAGAGATTTTAATTGGATTCCGATATGATACCGATACTTTTTTTTTTTTTTGCTGATATCGGACCGATATCCGATATCAATATCAAACTGGGACACCTCTACTTTCAGTAATACTAGAAGGTTAATAAACATTCAGGGCTCTAAATTCGTACACCAGGCGCAGGTGCAGGTGCACCTGCCCTGCGCCAGCCTTCGCTGTGCGCACAGGGCGTGACCGGCGCACTTTGCAAGTTTCCTGCAGTGCCAAGAATGGCGCAGTCCAGGCACAGATGAGCGCAGAGCTGCGCGTCCACGCCTCCCTCCGCGCAAATGGCAGTGAGGGAGGAGAAAAGCCGTGAGTGGGTTTAACACAGCCAAGCGCTGTATTCACCAATTAAATGAGCGCCTCTCCTCACCTTTAAATGCCCTGCGAGGCGCAGCGTCTGATTGGTCTGACTGATCTACAGCTGATTACAGCTGCGTGGGGTGCGCTCCGCCTTGTGCCGAGGATAGACCAGGTTGGAGCTGGCGAGCTTTCAGCGCACTTTTTTGGCACAGAATTGTCACTGCGCCAACATGAATCTGCTGACACCTCCCCCTGGTGCGCCGTCAACTCCCCCTGGCGCGCCATCACACCCATCTCTGCGCAGTGGTCTACCAAATTGTCAAATTGGCAGCGCACGGCGGTGCGCTGCACGAAATTAGCACTGCGCAGGCTCGCGCCCCCTGCACTGCGCCACGAAATTAGAGCACTCAGACTCCATCCCGGCTGAAATCATCCTATCTCTAGACGCCGAAAAGGCTTTTGATCGGGTGGAGTGGAGCTACTTGTTCCATATTCTATCTATTCCCCATCTCTGTTTGCTCTAGCGGTCAAGCCCTAAGCCGTATGGCTTCGTTATGAAGATAAATTTGAAGGGATTTTCTCGATTTGGCTTATCTCTTTATGCAGATGACCTTCTGCTTTACATCACCAATCCAACTTCATCACTTCCTGTTATCTTGGATATTCTAGAACAATTTAGGAAATTATCTGGCTATAAAATTAACCTACATAAAAGCCAGTGCTTTCCAATTAACTCCACTGCAGAGAACGTCCCTCTAGCAACTCTTCCCTTTTAGGAAAGCGACCCAAGGATTAAAATATCTTGGTGTTCTTGTAACAAAACCATTCTCTGAATTTTTTGCAAAAAACTTTCAACCTTTACTTGAGCACTGGAGATCAGTTCTATTTCGTATAGGCTTCACCCTTTAAGGCTATCGCTAGTTGGTTTACCCTAGTGCGTCAGCGCAGCACTGAAAAAACTTGGTCCACGCCCACCCACGTGATGGGCCTCCCGCGCTACCTGCCTATAAATAGCCACAGGTTCATACAATCTGCTTCCTCTTTTTCTTCAGCAGTCATGAGCATCACTAGGAGAACTTCGGTAGCAGTAGGCTTGTCACGATACTGGATTTCTAACTTCGATACAATATTTTGAAAAATATAAATTTTCGATACGATTTTCGATACCACGCAACCAGGGCTTGACATTAACATTTTTGCCCACCAGCCACTGTGGCTAGTGGTTTTTCAGAGTTACTAGCCACTCATCATTTTCACTAGCCACAATTTTGTTGTTGGATAATTAAGTCTAATATGATGAAAGCAGACAAAAACATGCTAAAGTTTACTTGAACTAGATCTAAAACCTTTTTAAATGTGAATGACCTCTGTTTACACTTAAATCAAGACTACATAAATGTTTAACCCCATTATCAGGAATTTAGTTCTAAAATGGTTGTGCTCCTTTCATATGAAAATTTGCAGACAATTAAGACAAAGTAATTAAAGGAGGAGTTTATTATTGCATTGACTGAAATTTGTTATACTTGAAGGTTAATTGAAAAGATAAAAAATAAACTGAAAAACTAGCAAGAAAAAATGTTTGCTTAGATATTTATTTACAACAGTAATTTTTCAGTAATAAACTAAGTACCATACTTTCTGGGCTATGTCACTTAGTAGTATAATTATACATTTTTTAAAGTCGTATCAAACAAAAGAAAAAAAAAACGTCATGAAGACGAAAACAGCAGATAGGCTATAAGTCACACTGGGGCATAAGTTTCATTTATTTAGAATGATTTGGTTTGTTTACAGTATTCCCAGAGTGAACTTTTTACATGTAACTGTGATAAATGTGTGTACATGTGTGTAACTCTTCGGTTAACGAGCAGCGCAGCCGCGAGTCATCAAAGCAGCACACCGCTCCTTCACACACGAAACGCTCCCAGTTTGCTCCGGCTGATGCCAAATTAAATTTTCATGAGCCCACGGACAGAGATTCTCTGCCCCGTGTGGACAGGTTGGCTACACCTTTTTCCCTCTCTTCACAGACAGTGGAAAACGAGCCTGATCAGCCCTTTCGGTCCGAGCCCCCCTATGGGCTGCAGCGCAGCTTTCTCTGACGCAAGCAGCGGCGGCAGGGGCTCTAAGCTGGCTCACCTCTCTCTCGGAGGAGTAGCCACAGCAACATGTGCGCCCACTCTCAGAGCGTTGCTCAAAGTGCCGGCGCGTATGTTCGCTGGACAGGTGGATGGACAGGCTGATTGCTAGGGGCAGTTTGCTTCGACTCCTCCACCGTTCAGCGGGATTCTGGAGACACACCTGTCCTCACAGGACCAGTGTGTGTTCCTCCAGAAGGAGGTGCAGGAGCTTCTGCTAAAAATGTAATCTCCAGAGTCCCACGGGGAGAGGAGAATCAGGGGTTTTACTCCCGCTATTTCCTGGTTCCCAAGAAAACGGGAGGGATGAGACCCATTCTGTACCTGTCACTGTTCAACAAAGTGATAATGCAGCGTCTGTTTCACATGCTGATGACAAAAGAATCTCTCCCCCCCCTCAGTGTCACCCGATTTGGCTCACTGGAACGACCCAGTCCCGTTAGGGAAGGCATCATGTCACGTTTCTGTGTTCACGGATGCTTCTCTCTTGGGGTGGGGGAGCACGTGTCTCTCTCAGGTAGAGGGGGGGCAGTGGCCAGCTCACATGTCTCTCCACATAAATGCGTTGGAGCTTCTAACAGTGTGGAAAGTGGTCCAGCATTTCGCTCCTGTTTTACAGAAGCAGCATGTTCTGATCCACACAGACAACCAAGTAACAGCGGCTTATATAAACCGTCAGGGCGGTGTGCGCTCGGCGCAGCTGCTAGACATAGCCAGAAAGTTGTTATGTTGGGCGCACAGACATCTCCTCTCGATCAGAGCGGTGAACATTCCTGGTGTGCTAAACAGGGGGGAGGACATCATGTCGAGGGGAGGTCCTCAGGCGAGAGACTGGAGCCTGCACTCCGAGCTGGTGTTTCAGATTTGGTCTATGTTCGGAAAGGCAGAGGTGGACGTGTTCGCAGCGCGAGAAAACACTCAGTGTGCCCTGTGGTTCTCTCTGAGCGCACGAGACAACCCCCCTCTGGGGGTGGATGCGTTCTCACACCGCCCCTGGCCCCAAAAGCTTCTTTATGCTTTTCCGCCCGTCCCTCGGATTGCTCGGTTTCTGAGGAGGATTCAGGAGGAGCAGCTGTCAGCTGTCCTCATAGCTCCGGAACGCACGGGAGCGTCATGGTTTCCATGGTTACAGCGCCTGCTAGTGGGTCTGCAATGGATGATCCAGTGGCGGGGGGATGCTCTCTCCCAAGCAGGGGAATGATCAGGAGTTTCCCAGTGATAGGTCAGCGTCTGTGGGCCTGGCTGCTGAAAGGGAGCGTTTAGAGAGGCTCGGACTCTCGCCCGGGGTTGTGCGCACAATCCAGAGCGCAAAAGCTGCATCCACGAGAGCAGCTTTTCAGCGCTGGTGCATGGAGTCAGGCTGGGACCCAGTGACTTGTCCCCTGCCTCGCGTGCTGTCTTTCCTCCAGCTCCTAATGGACAGAGGATTGGTTTTAGAACGGTTAAAACTTATGCAGCTGCGATTTCAGCTTGTCATGAAGGGTTTGGTGACAGAACTGTGTTTAGTCACCCGCTGATGAAACGCTTGCTCAAAGGCGTGAGGAGAGACAGACTGATTTCTCGTTCTTTTGCTCCTCGGTGGGATTTATTGCTGGTTTTACGGGCGTTGAGCAAGGCTCCGTTTGAACCCCTGTCTCAAATCTCACAAAAGTTCTTATCACTAAAGACAGCTCTACTTTTAGCTCTTACGGCAGCTAAGAGAGTGAGTGATATGTCAGCTCTCTCGGTCGCTCCATCTTGCCTGCGCATTCAGGGAGATTGCAGCTCGGCTGTTCTACGCCCTAATCCTTCCTACATGCCTAAGAATATTAATAGCTCTTTTAAATGAAGAGTTATCAAGTTGGAGGGATTTTTCCCTCCTCCACATATGTCTCTGGGGAGGAGACTACATCACACCTTTGGCCTGTGCGCGCTCTGTCATGTTATGTGGAGCGCACGGCCACACTGCATCACCCTCAGCGCTTATTTGTGCATCATAGAGAGCACTCGCAGGGGCGCCCTCTCTCTGCTCAGCGCCTGTCACATTGGCTGTGTGAGGCTATTTCACAGGCTTATGTGTCAGCTGGTTGTGTTCCTCCGGAGCACATCAGAGCACATTCTACGAGAGGAATTTCTTCCTCTGTGGCTTTGCACGGTGGGATGTCAGTGGAAGATATTTGCGCTGCAGCATCTTGGTCTTCCCCATGTTCTTTTGTTCGGTTTTATTTGAGGGATGTCTCTCTCTTCTCTATGTCCCACTCTGTGTAAGGAATCCTATCAGAGTGATAGTTAGGACATGAATGAATTCATTTTGTTTTTTGGATGAGACAGATGTGTTATTGAGTCTGTTCTGTTCATTGTTTGACTGTTACAATGCGTAACGGTCGTCTTCTCTGCTTTTCAGCAACAGAGTCGCAGAGTCAGCCCTTATGGATCGTGAGTATTCATTATCTGGAAGCTGATTAGGAAACACATCATCAGGCAGTTGGTTTTGCGCACGTATGCGCATTCAGGGCACAGGAGTTCACATGATGCAGAATTATGTGAATGGGTGTGTGTGCGGGCCTGAGTTAATTCTTGGAAGCTTTGATGCTGGGCTCTTTCGGATGAGGACCCAGTGAGGCATTGACTACATCCTGCTTTGCCTTTAACCCACAAGCGAAAGCCTTAAAGAGCAAAGCCTATACGAAATATAACGTTAGTTACGTATTGTAACTCCAGATTCTATGGGTATAGGTGCAGCCCTTTAAGCCATGTGCCTCACTGGTTCCCTTATCAGCTGAAGAAAAAGGCTGTTATCGGGAGCAGATTGTATGAACCCATGGCTATTTATAGGCAGGTAGCGCGGGCGGCCCATCACGTGGGTGGGCGTGGACTAAGTTTTTTCAGTGCTGCGCTGACGCGCGAGGGTAAACCCACTAGCGATAGCCTTAAAGTGCTGCGCCTATACTCATAGAATCTGGAGTTACAATACGTAACTAACGATCCGACTAGGTGGTCCACTATCCCTTTATCATTACCAGGTCGTATCAACCTGATCAAAATGATGGTACTTCCCTGCTTTCTTTATATCTTTCAACATGTTCCAGTGCTCATCTGAAAATCTTTTTTTCTTCACTTGGCCAGCTGAGTAATTCCTTTTTTTAAGGTGCAATAAATAAGCTAGAATAAAGATCAACTCTCCAAATTCCTAAATCTCGCTGGGGTCTGGCCTCACCTGATTTTTGCCATACTACTGGGCTAGCAATATCAGCAAATCCTTTATTGGAATGTTAAGGTCACTCCTAATAATCACCCTCTATGGGCCTGCATGGAACCAGCCTCCTCACCCGTTGCGTTATGGTCAGTGATTTGTTCACAGTTACGTTCACCAATCAAGGGAATAGCACAGAACACCATTATTTCTGAGACCTTGAAAATTTGGAGTCAATTAAGGAAACAATTTGGCCTACATTCCTCATCGAAACTTGCTCCAGTTTATCGAAGCCTTTTTTTTCTTCCATCCTGCTCCAACTTAGCTTTTGAATCCTGGTCAAATAAAGGTCTGCAAATTCTTGATGACTTTTATATCCTGGGTGTTTTCCCTTCATTTGCAGAACTATCAAAAAAAAATCTCTACTTTAATCTCACTTATTTTTTAGATCCGTCATTTGTGAAAAATCAATTCCCTCACTTTCCCAAGATCTTTCTTCTTTCTTTCCCACTCTCCCTAAAGATCCTTAAAACCCCTTAAAACACTTAAAACCCACAGAGAGAGAAAAATAACACTGGTGTTTAGTGTTTAAAAAGCTCCTTGACCCAATTAAAACCGAGGTTCAATATAAAAAGGTCCTGTGAGGGTACTTAACTCAGAGAGGGGTGCATCCAACGTTGCTTCCCCTCAAAGCCAATGCCAGTGCCTCACAGCAACGGTCCCCTTGGCAACTCCACGGTGACTACCCAACATCAGCCTCCACCCAACCGTAAAGGCCCACAACCTGCTGCTGCTTCTTCTTCCTGAGCAATCGGGTCTTTTCAGGGTTGCTTCTCGTGCTTTGCTGCGGCCCTGCTGTCGTCCCTCTCTGCTATCTGTTGCTCTTTTTAGGTGTCTGTACTGAAGTCTTGCCCAACGGTCCCCAATGAGCTGGTTTTAGGGGGGATACTTCAGGGCCAGTCAGAAAAGTCATTACCTACCCACACACTTCATAAAACACAGCATGCAATAAAAATGTGAAAGACCAACCCTGTCACACATACACAGATTCTGAAGATTGTCGTTTAGGCTCCTGTATGGCAGCTGTTACTACTGTCAGTCATGTCTGTGACTTTTGAGGAGCTGACTGCACCCGGCGTACTGCCGGTAAACATCAGAGCAGGTTATTTTGACTTTTTTTTCTCGTCCTTTCGACTTTGATCTCAAATTATTTTTTGACTGTATTCTTGACATTTCAACTTTATTCCCGTCATTTCGACTTTAATCTTAAATTTGTTTTTCAACTTTATTCTGGTCATTTCCACTTTGATCTTGAAATTTCAATTTTATTCTCGTCATTTCAATTTTATGCTGCATTCCATTTGTATTCGGAAGTCAGAATTTCTGAGTTCCAGGTGGGAACGCCCAACAGGAACAGCTGCAGTTGCTCTGCAGCAGGCGATGTAGCTGATGCCGAAACAAATTGTCTTATGGCTGCCAGAATAGCTCTTCCTATGCTCTCAGCCATACCAGTCTCCCTCCACATTTTGTGCGATATATGTCTTTTTAATTAATTCAGCTAAAACACCACAATTAAATAAATCGGATTCTCTCTATCAGCTGTGATAGCAGCCGTTTATTTCTGACACTGCATGATAACATGTTGAACACCACAATGGTACCTCTGTGAGCTTTTATTTTGGTACTTCTTGTTACCGGGAGTTTCAATTTGTTTAAGATTTTTTGATGAAGGAATATGCAAATTTCTGTTCTTAAAACAGACCTAATGTGCAAAGAATTACATCAAAGGTCTGTTGCCCCACCCTACAACTATATTAACTTTTTTGCTTATATGACCAAAATATGCAGCTCATCGATGCAGATTTTTCTCGACAACATATCAGTTGTAAATACTGACATAAGCATCCAATATTGATATCATCCAATATAACTGTGTATCCCTAATGCCATTTAACCAAACCTGAGCTTCTTTAGGCATAAAAATATGGTCAATCTAGAACTTTTTGTCAGTTATGTGTGCTACTGCAAGATGACTATCCTAAGATGTGTTGTGACTGCTTGTCTAATGAATGAATCCAGGCCCACGCAGTGATTCAGGAGTTGGAAGCCACCAGCTAACTGTATAATAATACAGTTAGCTGGCCACTCTCAGATTCACCTACACCCACTTGTGCCAAGTTTCAAACATCCATTCTGCACTTCCAGTTACCACTGGCAGGCATTTCAAAATAAAAGTGCATGTTTTACCAAACATCACAAGATAAAGGGGCTAACATGGATGGCTACCCTGCAAGTCTGCAGGTAATGCAACACCAATTGGATTAAAATGTTGGAAACAACCGCTACTTTAATTATACAATATATGTCATATTTCCAGGTGGTCAGTGCGAAAGAAGACCAATCACGATTCCACCTGATTCTAGTGGTGTCAAGGGGTGCGTCTCAATGCGCTAATTTTGTGCCCCTACCCACTCTATCTCCTCCGCAGCACCGGCAATACTTTTAGTCGCCATTTTGAAGACTGTCCCTAAGCAGTAACTGTACTTAGGGGAGAGAGGAGAGAGCATGTAGGAGACTGATCGGAGGAGCTATGATCGAGGAAACACGAGAGCTGGCTTTGCAGAGGTCTTTTCACTGACTGACACGCTCCCCATATGGAATATCACTCTCTGATTGGACGCTGCAGCGGCTCAGACTTCTCTACATGAAACTTCACAGACACAACAGAGTCTGATGAGAGAGAAAAGGCGAGCTGAGGACAGGTACAGAGGATTGTGCAGAAACTGATCATAAATCGATTATTAAGTGTTTGCTGTGAGTTTAAAGCGCAAAACACTGAACACAACCATCATCAAATCAATATAATGGAGGATTTTTACTGAAATCTAATAAATAGTATCTTTCTGAAACTCAACAAACTAGGTTAAATTAATAAGTTTCAGAGTTCACGATGTAGATAAAGGCTAAAGTATTCATAAATCTAACAATTACGCATTTTACCGGTAAAGTGATCCTCGAGCTTCTTAACTGCACACAGAATAAACTGAGTGCAGGTTTTTTTCATGGCAATGCGTTTCTTAAACTGGTTCAAGGAACAAAGCTCTGTTTACTGTTTATGTTATGTGCCGACACACAAACAGCTGTTAGAGCTGACTGACAGATGATCCAGAGGTGATCAGCTGATGCCGTCATCAGTGAAACACGTCACTTCATGTGACGCTCTGGAGGAGAGGATGTCCCATTGCTCTAAAAAGGAATCTCCTCCATCCTCTCTCCTCTCTTTATTTCTTCGCATCTTTATCGCTTTGAGATGCACCCAGGGCCTCCAGCTCTGCTTCGTAGCAGCCTCTCCCTTCCCCCCTTATAACTGCCAGTCAGTAAAACTTCACGATTCGTACTGATGTCCACAAATCTTTTAATCTTCATAGAAGACATGAAGACACCGTGAAAACTGGAACAGTGGAAAATAGTAGTTCAGCCTTCGGCTCAAATCATCAAATTCACAGAGATTAACAATATATTTCATGACTTACTCTTATATTGAAAGTACATAAACACAATGTAAAACAATATTTACCGTGTTCGCCTGCTGACCAACAGTTAGAAACAAAAAGGACGAGATAAAAGCTTCCTCTACTACTCGCCATCTCTCTCTTCATAGACTGAGCTGCTGCCGTTAGCTCAGCTTCCCGGTCAAAGACGTAACGTCTTTCAGCACAACTTTATTGACACATTGACAAAACAAACAAAACTTGAAATAACATTTTCTATATTAACAAGATAACTTTACTTTAAAGCTTGCATGAAGAGTTATACCAAGGAAATATTATTTAATAAAATAGTTTTATTTTGTAGCTTTGATTGTTGCCATGGCAACCAATGACACTCTGACGGCGACAGCTACACTCCCACCAAATTACCTTTGATACATACAATACATACTAAGATCAAAACACTTCAAACCCTTCACATAAATCAAAGGTAATTTCAAACCACTTAAAGAGCACTTGTGAAAACCTTTAACCGAGTGGTGTAACAAACATTAACAAGTCTTTACTTTAACTGACATAAGACAAACTTTCACTCTCAGCTGACATCCTGTTAAACAGGTGAAATAGAGGCCCTCCTATATAAACTAAGGAAGTCTATAACTTCAGGAGCTAGTTATCACTTAGCCTAAGGCACCTTTGAGTTGCTTTCTACAAGTACAACTAACTTTTGAATGGGTCTTTCTATGATAGATGGCTTGCAAAGACGTTCACCGCTTTTTCCCAACTTTCGCTCTCCCATCTGCAATGTTGCTCTTCGTACCAGTCCATCATCATCTTCATGAACTCCAAGAACCCTGGCAAGTTTCCATTCATTACGATGGATTTCCTCTTCTTTGACAATAACAATGTCGCCTACTTGCACATTTTGTCTTGGAGCATGCCACTTTTGTCTCAGATTGATATTTGCAAGATACTCTTTTTTCCCATCTACTCCAAAACTGCTCAGCCAGATACTGTACTCTTCTCCAGCGCTTTCTGGCATACAAGTCCTCTTTGATGAATTCACCAGGAGGTGGCAGTGGTACAGAGGATTTCATCGTCAGCAGATGGTTAGGGGTCAACGGCTCCAGGCTTTTGGGGTCATTGATACTGTCGACAGCAAGTGGGCGGCTGTTCACGATGGACATAGCTTCGTAGAAGTAGGTCCTCAAGGAAGCATCGTCTAACCTTCCAGCACTGCAAGCTAGAGCTGAACTAAGGACACTTCGTATTGTCCTGATCTGCCGCTCCCATATTCCTCCAACATGGCTGGTGCTTGGAGCATTCATGCAGAAATCGCACTGCCTGTCTGCCAGATAGGTAGCGATTTTTTCTTTATCCATTTCCTTCATAGCCTTTTCCATTTCATTTTTTGCCCCAACAAAGTTGGTGCCCTGGTCTGATCTTATGTGTCTAACAGCTCCACGGATGGCTATGAAGCAGCGCAATGCATTGATGAATGCGTCTGTCGTCATATCTTCCAACATCTCAATGTGTACTGCTCTGGAGCATAGACATGTGAAAAGGAGACCATACCGTTTTTGCACTTTGCGACCTTGTTTTGTTTGAAATGGGCCGAAACAGTCCATGCCGCAGTATGTAAATGGAGGGGAGGGGTCAACTCGATCAAAAGGCAGATCTGCCATTTGTTGATCCTCTGGCGGCCTGCGTGCTCTTCTGCAGCGGACACACTGTCTTATGTACTGGGCTACCATCTTGCTACCTCCAACAATCCAGTAACCGTTGGCTCTCACTTCATTCAAGGTTTGTCCTCTGCCTTGATGTTGCGTCTTTTCATGACAGTGTGCGAGGATAAGGAGTGTGACAGCACTGTCTCTTGGAAGGACTATGGGATGCCTGACATCAAAGGGCGCAGTCGCTTTGTTAAGACGTCCTCCTACTCTCAAAACATCATCCACGAGGTGTGGGTTGAGCTGATAGAGTTTGTGGTTGCAAGGTAACTTTCCCGTTTTCTTACTCAGTATTTGTAACTCCTCCCTGAATGCATTCTGCTGAGCAAGCTTGATAAGAGTGCATGAAGCTTTTCTTTTCTCCTCCACATTTAAGGGTTCCTTAGTCTTGGTTTTCTTTATCAGTCTTTGAATCCGAGCAATAGCATTCACAGCATTGGTCCACTTTGAGAACCGTGACAGTCGCTCTTCGGAGTTAAAGTGCTCTGAAGCGTCAGTTCTCAGAACTTGGGTTGCCTTGACTTCAGGATCTCCCACTAGCAGCTCTGTAGTTCCTTGATCTGCCACCACTTCTCTCTCCCATAGGAACTTTGGTCCTGTAAGCCAGCTTGAGTTGACTAGCTCTGACACTCTGAGACCCCTTGAGGCGTGATCGGCTGGGTTTTCTTTTGTGTCTACATAGAACCACTGTCCTGGATCTGTGATTTCTCTAATTGTTTGTACTCTGTTTGAGACAAAGACATGAAACCGTCTAGCTTCGTTGTTGATATAACCAAGAACAACTTGTGAGTCTGTCCAGAAGTACTCTGTGTCAATCTTGAGCTCGAGCTCCTGCTTCAGCACGTTGCTCACAGCTGCTGAGATCACTGCAGCAGTCAATTCCAATCTTGGTATGGTGACTACCTTTGTGGGTGCAACTCTTGATTTGCCCATGATTAGGGAGCAGTGAACCTTATCTTCCCCAACCAATCTTATGTATGAGCATTGACCATATCCTTGACAGCTCGCATCTGAGAAGTGATGCAGTTCGACTTTGAGGACCTGTCCAAAGTTACTGGGTGTGAAGCATCTTGGAATCTGGATCCTTTCGAGGTTTTTCAAATCATCCAACCAACTCTCCCACCTTGGCTTCAACTCACTTGGTAGCGGTTCATCCCAAGTCATGCCTTTCTGACACATCTCTTGTAGGATCCTTTTTCCTGTTAGGATAAATGGGGCTATAAATCCTAGTGGGTCATAAACAGAGGCAACAACTGAGAGAATTCCGCGTCGCGTCTCTGGTTTCTCACCAAGCAAAACCTTGAAGGAGAAGGTGTCACTCTCTGCGTTCCATCTTACACCTAGGACTCTTTGCATCGGAAGGTCGTCATGAACAAGATCCACATTCTTCACCTCAGCAGCACGTTCAGTCTCACAGATGGACTCCAGAACCTCTCGGTTGTTAGAGACGAATTTGTGAAGGTGTAGCTTTCCTTTAGCACACACAGCTTGGGTGTCTTTCACCAGCTCTATTGCTGCCTTAGCTGACTCCACACTTATGAGGCCATCATCAACGTAAAAGTGTTTCCTTATAAAGCTAGCTGCAGCGGGATACTCGTGTTCATTCTGACTGGCCAGATATTTCAAACCATAATTAGCGCAGCCTGGAGACGATGAAGCGCCGAAGAGGTGCACTTTCATGCGGTATTCTTTCGGTTCAGAATCTGTGTCTCCTTTTTCCCACCACAGGAAGCGCAGGTAATTTCTGTCCTCCTCGCTGACATGGAACCTGTGGAACATTTTTTCCACATCACACGTGACTGCAACAGGATGCTTGCGGAATCGACAGAGCACTCCTGTAAGCCCATTTGTTAGATCCGGCCCTGTTAGCAAATGGTCATTGAGGGAAGTGCCTTCATGTCTCGCAGAGCAGTCAAAAACCACCCTGATTTTTTCTGGCTTTTTGGGGTGGTACACCCCTTGGTGTGGAATGTACCATGCTCTTCCCTGCTCTGGAGGATTGTCTGATCTCTCTGCGTCGCCATCTTTAAACACACCTTCCATAAAGCTCATATAGTCGTTTTTGAACTTAGGGTCTCTGTCAAACTTTCTTTTCAAGGGCTTTAACCTGGTTAAAGCGAGCCTTTTGTTGTCTGGGAGGTGAGGGCGAACTTTAAAGGGCAGGGGCATCTCAAGGTGACCACACTCGTTCTCATGGATTTTTCCCTTTAAGATCTGCAGAAACTGGATGTCCTCCTGAGAAATGCTCTTCTCCCCCGGTCTAGTGTCTGCAAAGTCTGACTCAAGCACTTTTAGGACCGCAGCTGGAGTAACAGGTGGGAGCTCCTTGACGGATACTCTGTGACACAGACCAGTAACATCTTTAGAGTTCGCTCTGTTTGAGGTGCTACCCACAATGCTCCACCCAAGGTCTGTCTTTATTCCGTAGGGCTCATAGTCGCCTCCTGTAATGACTTTACGCGGTGCAAGAGCTCTGGGGCAGTCGTAGCCAATCAGGAGTCCTACGCTACAATCCATCAGCATGGGCATTTCATGTGCTATGACCTGAAGGTGTTTCCACTGATTGGCTGTTGTGCAGGTGGGGATGTGTGCACGTTCAAGAGGGATGAAATCTCTGGTGTAAGAGGGAGGAAGGTTAATAAAGCTCTCTGAGTTCAAACCTTTAATTCTCAGGCCACTAACTCTCTGACTCTTCACAATTGAGTCCTTTGCTATCATAGTGGAAAGCTTCAGTTTTACAGGCTCTGTGGGTGTTTTTAGCTTTTCACACACCTCTTTGTCAATAAATGTATGGCTGCTCTGAGTGTCCAACAATGCATACACCAAAATCTCAGAATCTGGGGCACTAGAAGCTGATATCCAGACTGGAACAATCATAGATGTGCTCCCACCTTCATCTCCAGTCACACAGCATGACAGTGATGATGTACTTTCTCCAGCTTGTGAGATGCTTTGGGGAGGAGCCTTGACTGCAGGAAGACGGTCCTCATGCAGTGGAGTTGGATGGTGCCTTTTGCATATGCCACACATGGCTTTGTTTCTGCAGTCTTTAGAGTTGTGTCCTTTCCTCAGGCATGCAAAACACAGCTTATTTTCTTGAACAAACTTCCTTTTCTCTTCTACAGATCTTTCCATAAGCCTCTGGCACTTATGAAGCGAGTGATTTTCTCCACAACACATACATTTTACTTGGTTTGAATGATTCGCTGGTGGGCTCCATTTTTCTTTAGTCTTGTTGTTGTCGATATCCACAGATTTGGTGGTGGGACTCACATCTGAGGCTTTTACATTTGTAGCAAAGGTGTTTGCTTTTGGACGTTTTATCTCTCTGAATCCCTTTTCTTCAGACGGCTTTAATGCATACAAGGATGACACAGGGTTGCATGCAATGCGTGCTTCTTTTGAGACGAAGGAAGCAAACTCTTTAAAGCTTGGATAGTCTTTGGCCTGATCCAGCTGTTCAGTGACATAGCGATTCCATCTGGATGTTATCCAATCAGGAAGCTTGACCAACATCTTCTGATTTTCTTCGCAGTCATTCAGCACCTGAAGACCTTTAACGTGAGGCATAGCATCACTGCATGTTTGGAGAAAATCACTGAACTCTCTTAGCTTGACATACTCTTTTGAAGCAATCTTTGGCCATTTGTTTAGCTTCTCTCTGTATGCCCGCTGCACTACAAAGGAGTGACCATATCTGGCATTAAGCTTCTCCCATGCCTGTTCATAAGCTTCTTCATCCTTTCTGTAGAAGCTGCCCTCCAGAACTGACTTTGCCTCCACTTATGTACTTTTGTAGGTAAAACAACCTGTCAGCAGAATTTGAGCATCGTCTCTCTATCAGAGCTTTAAAGCTTGTACTCCATTCTGTGAACTTAAGTGGGTCACCTGAGAAGATGGATGGCTCTGGAACAGGTAGTCGAGTTAGTGCCATTGATTCCTGTAGTGTCTGCAATAAAGTTGCTTCATTTTTTGTAACCTGTCCTTCCTGCTGTCCTGTAAAGGGATCAAGTGGACCAGGATATCTTGCTTCACTGTGTGGAGAGCTGCATCTCTCACTCTTTACCTTTAACTCTTCATCATTGTACACTTTGAGCTTCGCTTCAATCACCTCAATGTCTCTTTGATTTTCTAGTTGTTTTAGCTGTCTGCGTTGTGCATCAATAGCAGCCTCCATTTCAATTTCAGCTTTCTTTGCCGCTAACTGTGCAGCTGTTTCTGCTCTTTTAACTGATATGCTTGGAGACTCTGCAGAAAGGTTGGAGCAGCTGCTGCGTGCAATGCTTTTGGAGGCAGATGATCCATAAATGGACTTAGCATATTCGTTGTCCAGCAGCATGCGTAATCTTGCCTTTTCAGCATCAGCATCAAAATCTTCTTCCTCTTCACTTAGACGTACTCTCATTAACCCGAGAAGATCTGATGACACAGCTGTGCATGCATCTATTTTCCTCCGAATTTCTTGGCTTGGTGTTAGGTCATGCCGGATGTTTTCATACAGTTCTTTCATTTCAGTCTCAAGTTTTTCAACTGCATCCATCATGTTGTACAAGTCACTTTCAGAGCACTCAGACTTTAATTTTGAGCGAACTTCTTTGGCTTGAGTCTTCCATTTATCATACACTGACCTGAACTTTCTTTCCCTTTGTGCTGATTCTTGCTGTTTTAGCTCAAGCATTTTAGGTGTTAAACGTCTTTCACGGGAGGATTTTCTGGTGTTATCTTGTTTTGTCTTCGAAGGCCCAGGCTCTCTAGGCTCTGTATCAGTAACATCAGTCTCAGGGTGCTTATCCGTCATAACATAAGGTGACTTCTCTGTTTCTTCAGGCTCAGTATCAGAGACTAAGACTACATGCTCATCAGTAAGCAAATCTTTCTGCTTAGCTAACTGTACAGACTGAGCTAAATCGTCTTGAACTGACATTTTGCTTAGTTTTTTTTTTTTTTTTTTTTAACTGAGAAACAAACTGACTTGTTGTAATAATTGCAGTGTTTGAATAAAACAAACCTCAAGTTAAACCTGTCACTGAAGTGAATGAAACAGATAACAAATCTGAGCTTAACCTTGAACAAGAGCTAAAGATTTTGACTCTAGTTAACCTTGTAACAGCTGGAAGAGGAATCAAACATGCATCATCAAATGTATTTGTTTACCCCTTATTTAAAACACACTCTCAATCATATGTTTCAGCTCTTTGAACTTTAAGAGGAGAAAAAAGTCACTTTCCCTCTACACTAGTTGTGGAATTTTCCTTCAGTTCTTGGAGGTAAGATTTCACTTTAGCACAGTCTAACCTGATAAAGCACGCTTGAACCTGTGATCCAGTGCTGGAGATGGAGACAACGACACGCTGCAGCCAACAGTTCATCACAGTGGAAAGGTAGAGCTGCACGTTGAAACCAACAGTTCATCACAGTGGAAAGGTAGAGCTGCACTGAAGCCTTACTCCTCTGCATGGGACGAAGCAAACAGGACTGCACGTTGAGACCCACGGTTCACCACAGGATGAAGCAGAGCTGCACGTTGAAACAGTAGTAATCCACTGCCGAGGGAGAAGCAGAACTGCGCGCTGAGACCTGGAGCTCACGGCGGGAAATGAAGCAGAGCTGGATGCTAGCACAGAAGTCCGTTACAGGGGACGATACACCTCCGAAGGATGGAATTGGGGCACGTTTTCACTATAACTGCCAGTCAGTAAAACTTCACGATTCGTACTAATGTCCACAAATCTTTTAATCTTCATAGAAGACATGAAGACACCGTGAAAACTGGAACAGTGGAAAATAGTAGTTCAGCCTTCGGCTCAAATCATCAAATTCACAGAGATTAACAATATATTTCATGACTTACTCTTATATTGAAAGTACATAAACACAACGTAAAACAATATTTACCGTGTTCGCCTGCTGACCAACAGTTAGAAACAAAAAGGACGAGATAAAAGCTTCCTCTACTACTCGCCATCTCTCTCTTCATAGACTGAGCTGCTGCCGTTAGCTCAGCTTCCCGGTCAAAGACGTAACGTCTTTCAGCACAACTTTATTGACACAGTGACAAAACAAACAAAACTTGAAATAACATTTTCTATATTAACAAGATAACTTTACTTTAAAGCTTGCATGAAGAGTTATACCAAGGAAATATTATTTAATAAAATAGTTTTATTTTGTAGCTTTGATTGTTGCCATGGCAACCAATGACACTCTGACGGCGACAGCTACACCCTTCCTTCCCTCTTTTCCTTTTCCCAGGTGGGCATGAGTAACTTGTGCGGAGTGCAGGCAGGTGCGCGGAGTGCAGGCAGGTGCAGGCGATTGGTAATCACCAGACTGGTTCACCAGCAGTCACCTTCCTCTGCCATAAAACCAGACTGCAGCCGCTACTGTGAGCTGGATCTTTGCATACCACTGTCAGTAGTAAGCTTAAACTCAGTCTTTTCTTTCATAATGCTCTGGATTTTAACACCCTGTTTCCTCAGATCCTGGACCCACTCTGCCTGACTCACCTGTATTTTCTTGATTATCCAACTCTGAAGCCTCCCCCGGCTCGCTTGCACACCTCCTCAGCCTGCCTTCCTTAAAGCTCTCCCCTCTCTTTGGCTGTCTAAGGTTTCCCCTCTCTCTCTGGGTCAGCTAACTCTCTAGTGCGAGCTCTGTAGTGTGGTTGGGTCTGTTTGGTTTTAGTCCGTTTAGTTGTGTCCTTTGTCATGAAGGTTGTGTGTTTCCTAGCTCAGCCTCATTTAGTCTGAGATAGTGTTTTCTGTTTATCTTCCTTGAGTTAATTTCAGCATAGCCTTCGTTTTGTAGCCTCCTGTGTAGCTCCTTATTTTGCCTGACTTCTTTAGTTAGTATTCTTCTCCAGCCAGTGTTTGTTTACCATGTGTTCTTTTTTTTCCTCTACTATATATGGTGTCTTTTACCTTTCCGCTGTTTTGAATTATTCTTATTAACGAGTGTTTTAATTGATTGTGTTTTTATCCAATGTGTTTTTATTGATCCTGATTTTAAGCCTGTACAGCACTTTGGCCAACTGGGGTTGTTTTAAAATGTGCTATATAAATAAAGTTTGACTTGACTTGACTTGACTTTGGTTATATAAATAAACTCTTTACTGCAAATTTTCTGGTCTGCTGTGTCTCCCTGTTGTCCTGCATTTGAGTCTCTGATCCATTATTTGACAAGTGGATGTACTGGGACCTAATCTAAAGTGTCACGGTGTCAGGGAAGAACACTCTCTTTATTGTGCATCCAACGTGAGTTTGACCTCCACTACCACCAGATGCAATTGAATTTCGAAGCATGCCAATAGCGGAATGCCCATTGTGCAAAGTAAGTCTTCCTTTGCAGATTTTGGCTCTTCATGTTCAGGAGTGCATGGAGTCTCAATCTGCAGCAGAAGATAATGTGGTAAATGTAGCTCTGGTATACTTGATTTTGCTTTGTGAATGTGACACTAATTAGGGCCCGAGCCCCCGAGAATCGGGGGGCGAAGCCCTCTTGTAACCGCTAGGATTATTATTATTATTATTATTATTATTATTATTATTATTAGGGCCCGAGCCCCCGAGAATCGGGGGGCGAAGCCCTCTTGTAATCGTTAGGATTATTATTCTTCTTCTTCTTCTTCTTCTTCTTCTTTGTTTCTGCCAATACAATGCCATTTTGCGTGCCTTTGGCTTGAAAAAAAGGCGAAATGACCTAGCCACAAAATTCAAACTCAGCGAAAAATTTATGATTCCACTGTCTCTGCAAAAATCCATCCCCCCTCGCGCCCCCTAGGGGCTTAAAACTGCAGCCCCTTGGTCTGCTTTAAGCTACAGCCCTGAAATTTGGGGGGTATAACAAGCATGCCTAGATGAACGAAAAAGTCTCTTATGACTATCGTGAATTCTCAACACGAACTTCGCTATTAGCACGTAAACATGGGATTTTCACGATTTGTAGCCTACGCATTTGAACGAACTAGTCCTAGGGCTTTTGTCACAGCAACTCCAAACTTGGCATGTGTATACTACACACATTGAACATTAATAATCATAATACAATTTACAGAATATTTTTTCGTTTTGCCAGGACACGGGCTCAAAGTTCGGCATTTTTCAACTTTGTCCAATCTGCACCAAAATTAACACACATGTTCATTGTTAAGCCCCGGACACAGCCATGTCACTATTCCCCCCAGAAATTACCACGCCTCCTGATGGCAATGGCCTGAAATTGCCAAAATTACGTTTATAGGCTATGTATTTCAATGAACTACTCCCAGGTTTGGACTTAGATGAACTCCAAACTTGGCTTGTGGAAACTACACACATTGAAGATGAACACTTACACTACAATTGTTATCATCTTGTATGGCGTGGCCACAAATGGCCGCCAAAGTTCACCATTTTGCTACTTCATGAAAATCTTCATAGCTCTCTTGGACAATGTTGGATCAGGCCCAAAATGCACACACATGTTACCTGTCCCATCCCCAGCACATCCATATACTTATTTTCATGTAACACTACAGCGCCCCTTACTGTTAACAGGAACTCATGTCTTTTACTCTCTGATTCATAGCCTCTTCATTTTTTTGCCATTTTCTTTTTCATTTAACTTGCAAATGTCTGTCACGCCTTCATAAAGCATTACAAATCAGCTCATGTCCTCAAGGTCAAGGGTGTGTCTATGGCACTAGCTTCCCCTCGCTAATGTCAAAACACAGCAGGAAGTAGTACTAACTCAGTCATTTAAGGTCTAATTTCTTCCAAACTTCACACACACCATGAAAGTCCATCCCCCAACTCTTCTATAACCTCAAATCTCTGCTACTGCAATAGCGCTACCCACTGGAAATGCTTGATAATATTGTTACATTTATTTTAACATTTGCTCCCAATTTTACACGCATGAAGTCACTCCCACTCCTGACTGCTGTTGACATGAATTACAGTGATAATGCAGCTACCCCTATGGGACACTTATCATATCAACTATGCTTTCTATGTACCATGTATGCTTGCTTGCGGGGCGACAACCACATCCATACACACAGCTCTTGCTTGAGGCACATTTTGCTGCACTTAGCCCGCTTGGGAATGACCCCAATACGGACCATTTTCCGCGGGGCGAGGGCCCGTCATTGCTGCATGCAGCTATATTTATTATTATTCTTCCGATTCTTCTTTGTTTCTGCCAATATAATGCCACTTTGCGTGCCTTTGCCTTCAAAAAAAGGCGAAATGACCTAGCCACAAAATTCAACCTCGGCGAAAAATTTATCATTCCACTGTCTGAACAAAAATCCATCCCCCCTCGCGCCCCCTAGGGGCTTAAAACTGCAGCCCCTTGGTCTGCTTTAAGCTACAGCCCTGAAATTTGGGGGGTATAACAAGCATGCCCACATGAACAAAAAAGTCTCTTATGACTATCGTCAATTCTCAACACAAACTTTGTTATTAGCACGCAAACTTGGGATTTTCACGATTTGTAGCCTACGCATTTGAACGAACTAGTCCTAGGGCTTTTGTCACAGCAACTCCAAACTTGGCATGTGTATACTACACACATTGAACATTCAAAATCATAGTACAATTTACAGAATTTTTTTCCCTTTGGCTAGGACACGGGCTCAAAGTTCGGCATTTTTCAACTTTGTCTGATCTGCACCAAAATTAATACACATGCTCACTGTTAAGCCCCGGACGCAGCCATGTCATTATTCCCCCCCAAAAAGCACAACGCCTCCTGATGGTAATGGCCTGAAATTGCCAAAATTATGTTTATAGGCAATGTGTTTCAATGAACTACTCACAGGTTTTCACTCAGATGAACTTCAAACTTGGCTTGTGGAAACTACACACATTGAAAATGAAAACTTGGAATACAATTGTTATTATCTTGTATGGCGTGGTCACAAATGACTGCCAAAGTTGACCATTTTGCTGCTTCATGAAAATGTTAATAGCTCTCTTGTTCAATGTTGGATCAGCCCCAAAATGCACACACATGTTAACTGTCCCATTCCCAACACATACTTATACTTCTTTTCATCTAACAGTACAGCGCCCCTTATTGTTAACAGGAAGTCATGTCTTTACCTCTGTCATTACAAGCTCCTCCATTTTCTTCAGTTTTTTTTTGAATGTACTTGCAATTGTCTCCCATGCCATCATCAGGGATAACAAATCAGGTCATGTCCTACAGGTGAAGGGTGCATGTATACTACCATCTTAATCTTGCAAATGTGGAAAGAGCCTGGAAGTCATAGTAACTCAGTAATATGAGGTCACATTTTTTTATTAAATACACACTACGAAGGTATATCTTTCAACACTTCTATAACCTCAAATCTGTGCTACTGCAATACCCCCAACCTCTAGAAATGCATGATTATAATATTAAATATTCATTGTCAAATTTCTTCCCAACTTTATAACGTCACCTTACTCCTACTCTGAACTGCTCTCCAATGCATATTCCAACAGCACTGGTCTTGATGGAGCTCTTTACTAGTGTCTTTCTTTTGTAAATTTTTAGCAACAATTGTTACATGATTAACGTTGACCTGTCAGTATAATCTTCACATAGTATTACCATTGCTACTATCATTTATCTTATTCAGGGTGATCTGTGCAACTTTGTAAAGAAAATTTTTATCCTTTGAGTTACTCACTTCTCATCAGAGCCTTCGCTCCGATAAAACTTGGTCACCCCTGCTTTCCACATAGTCCAGTCATCATCATTTTCTGTTGACAGTTGTATTGTACCAGTGTTACACAGATTACTGCTGTTCCATCCAACATTTGATCTTTTTGTATATGTCAAACTTAAACACGGACACATTTTTAACTCACAGGAAAATGTCTGTCAAGAACTCTCAATCATGTGTCATGTTTGTAAGGCTGATTTATTCTTTACTTGTACTTTCAGGATACATTTCATTGGGATACATCCAGGATACATTTTACTGAAACCTACAATCTGTATTTCAAATGTCATTTTTTTGGACCTGTACAATACATTTTAATACATGACAAAATATGATAACATCAAATATAACATTATGTATATAACCCCCCCAATTTTTTAATAAAAATTAAATAAAAAAACGCTCCATATTCAATTTATCTAAAGCTATTTATTCATGTACAACAAAATTCTATAGGAATCTTTGTTATTCTTCACAACAATTGAATCAATCCATCAAACAAACTTTATTGTGTAGTTTCACATCACATCATATAAAACAAACTAATTGCAGTAACAAACTACATACATGAAAACTAACTTGTTCTGAAAAATACCAGCAGTACAATACCTTTTTTTCAAACTTAAGAATAAATTAGGGTAACAACTTCTAAAATCTATACAAAATTACCCTGATGGTTAATAAAAGTAATATTCTTTTTTTTTTTGTCAAATTCATGGCGGTCTAAATTATTATGAAAATTACACTCCATATGTATAATCAATCAAGTTTATATAAACTTTCCAAACTATCAACACATAATGCACAACATCAAGCAATGACAGTTAGGGTCAGAAAAACTTCACTGATCCCTTGGAGGAAATGACATTTTACTTTTGTGCCTTTCAAGAAACATAAAGACACAGTTGTGATGGATTGTATAACCACTTGTTTCTTGGGCCCTAAAGCAAGGGAAAGACAAAAACTGTTTGAGGGATTTTTATCTTTGTTGTGAATTCAAATCCTGACCAATGGAGTTTCTGAAATGGAGAACCAGCTAAGGTTGCAGTTAACCAGTGGGAACAACTTGTGCTTGGGTGTCTTACTGCATGATTATCTTGAAGAGGCACTGGGAGAGAGGACGGAGACACAGGTAAGTTGTAGGGAATAGTAAAAAAGGCACATGCAAAGATGAGCTAAGAATATACTTACTTGCCTGTAATACCACTGTGACAGCTGGGATATATTGGCACTGGTCCTTCCTTTCCCCAGGGTGTAATAGTCAGTGGCGATGATTACCAGTTACTTGCAGGTGCATGGACTGCAGCAGGAAGCTCTGAGCATCTTAACAGAGAAAGGAGCTGGGAGGACAGAGAGTGGGCTCCACACAGCAACCAGGATCACCACAACAGTGCAATAACATGGCGTGGACAGGAAATGTGTGAAGGCTAACAGCATGCCAGTCACAACTTCATCAATTGTGTTGACTAACTAGACAATCTAATCAATGATTTTAAGTTTTGGAGAGGTCTTCATAATTTTGACGGAATACAATTTAGAGCAACAACTGGTTTACCTTTGTTGTTAGGACAATGAATGAGCACTAAAGGAAGAATGACAATGATGAATAATAATGCTACAATGGAAACAGTCTGACATATTTTCACATTAGCATTGAACAACTTTAAAAGCATATGCAAATAAGAAATGGGTAAACTGGTTCAGCTATTTTGACATTATAGTATAGTATTTTCATCCAGCTGAGGATTCACCTACAGGCCTGTACAATCAGTGACACAATGACAGTTGGAATCTATTCACAAGAAGTCTTGATTTGTAACATGCTGCTTTATATACTGCTACATTGTATAGATATGTATATGACATTATATTGTAGAATATTGTATACTTTATTATATGCTGTGATATGTCACACGTTTCTTCTAAACAAAAGAAGTCTTTAACACATGTCCGTGTTAGACTTACATAACTTTTGCCTGCTTTATTGTTTCATCTGCCTGAGGCGCTAGCAAAAAAGTCACCACAAGATGGCAGCAGATACTGCAATTACATGCAAATAATGACATTTTAACATGTTTGTATTTCAACTTATCAAGGTTGCTTTTACATTTAGATCTTATGACTTTTACTGTGGGTGACTGTACTTCAAAATTGCATATAATGTCATTTGCATTACTTTGATGACTTTGACGCTAACACGTGTACTTTCATTATATATTTAGCACAGTGAAAAACAAAAATAAAATAAGAAAGTGTAGTTGTAATGCTTACACTACAGCACAAATTAAAAATACTGCTCATGTCAGATTGTATATAGTGCTCAGGTAATAAAATGCAACCCCCTACTTTATTCACCTATGCTTATTTTCTCTTTCAGTTTTCATATTATTGACTCTTTATGCTCTATTTGATTAATATTTTTTAACTAACTAAGCCATGTCCAACTTTTGCAACACAGTATATGTAACATACATTTTAACACAGATGGCCCATCTTAGTTGAAAGCCCACTCACCACGACAAGGTGCAGGCCATGAGTGGGAACACAAGACAAGACATACTTGACGAACAGGACAAAGTGACAGGACAAACATAGAGATACAAAAAATATACACAGGGAAATATACACATTTGTACAACAAAATAACACACAAGGCATACAAATATGAAATAATTGTGATTTTTAACACTACAGGAATAATTTCATTACTACTGAAATACACAACATTTTACACTTAACTAAAAAATTTCAACATCTGCACTGTGAAAACTATATTGCTTCTGTCCCGTCACCTTGAACTAATGTGCCTTTAAAACAACACATTATCCCTTCATGATCACTAAAGTAACTAGGTAACACTACTGACTGTACCTCGTACTCATTTGTTTTAACATAGATGTGGTCAATCAGGGTGCCTCTCTCTGTGGTGGGTTGTGTGACCACCTGAACATAACCCCTTTCTGCAAAAAAATTCCACAGTGATGATGACTTCAAAATGTCATCATTAAAATCTCCCATTACAGCAACTGTGTTACTTACTGGATTAAGCCAATCAAGCAACTTGGTCAGATACTTTTTAAACAGAGACATGGGATAGGCTGGTGGTCTATATAAAATTGCAAGGACTATATCCAAATTCACATACTTGCATACCAGGCACTCTATATTCACATGTGGGATTTTGATAATTTCAGAAACCATATTATGTGCAGTAAATATGCCAACACCACCATGTTGTTGGGCTTGCAGAGCAGTTAAAGCTGGATGTGTACTTGTGTAACACACATTTCGTGGGCAGTTATGAAAACTGTAACCATCAAGTTGAAGATTTTCTAAAACAGAATCACTGGATAGCCAGGTTTCTGTCACAGCAATACAGTGAGGCTGCAAATGCTGTGTACAAGACATCAAATCAGAGAGATGAAGAGTCAAGTTCTGCACATTCATTAAAAACACAGAAAATGTATGTGAAGTTCTTTGCATTCTTGTGTCTTTCAGTACAAATCTGGGCATACTAAGTATGGCTTCTTTGATGTCATCCTTACAATAAACCTTTTTTTCATTAAAATGCTGCACAATAAGGCCTGATAAACTCTTGACGCGGCTTAAGGCCACATATGCCTGTCCTGCTGAAAATATTCTTTTAAAAGAAACAACAGCATTATCAACAGTAAGACCTTGCACTTTATGAACTGTACAAGCCCAAGCAAGTTTAAGTGGAAATTGTCTCCGCAATCCACCTTTACTGTTGACTCTCTCTTCCTCTGGTTCAATACTTGTTGAGTCAATTAAATCTACATTAACACTGGTAGAGTGTTTCCTCCTCTGAGCTCCGATGTCAGGATTGTCAAATTTAACAAACACCAGTTGAGGAAACTTCTTATCATCAATGGTCACTATGTGGGTCACAGTCCCACACACACCATTCACCAGACCGTCACTAACGTCTACATTTTTACACAACATGACACGAGCATCTTTTCCCAACAGCAATGTTTCCTCCAAACATGTTTTATCTGCTTTGGTATGATGCCCAGTCATCAACTCAAGCTTCCCTGTTTTTTTACTATTAACAAAGTCTTGTGCCTCAATTACCAGATATTCAGGACAAGTCCTGAATAGCTCTTGAACATTGTGTTCATTCACCTGCGTATTTGTTGGAAATATGTGCAAAGCTGAGCTGACTTCACCGGTTTCACGATGCTTTATTGTCTGAATATCACTAAGCAGCATTGGACTGTCTTTAGGTTGAGTTCTAATCCTATTCAGCAATTCAGCAAACTCACTATCCTTTTGCCTAACAACTGTAGTTAACTCAACAACACTAAACAGACTAGACCACAAATTCACACCTTCATTGTCAACGTACAGAGGCTTCCCTTTAACAGGAGGCAACTGATAAAAATCACCAACTGCAAGAACACTTACATTACCAAAAGGGGAAAAGTCACCAGTCTGTTTGATCTGTCTCAACCTACCGTGAATGTAAGCTAGCAATCTGTGATCTACCATTGATATTTCATCAATAATTAACAACTGCAAATCTACAAATTTAGCTCGCAAAGAATTCATCTTTTCCTCACCCAAAGGAGTGTACGGTAAGCGTACCTCCTTGCCAATGCTGAATGTGCTGTGGATAGTTGCTGCATGCAAATTGTATGCTGCAATTCCCGTAGGCGCTGTCAACAAAACACAAGTGTTGTCAGGATGATGACATGTTGTTGACAGCAACCTCATGGCTTCATACTGGATAGCCTTAATCAAATGGCTCTTTCCAGTACCAGCCCCACCAGTTATAAATACATGAAGGGGATGTACCTTTTTACCATTTACCTTATCTAAACACCACTGTCTAACTTGATAAAAAATGGATAACTGGGTTTCATTCAGAGACCTAACTAAAGCTAGACCATCATGTCTACTCAGAATGTTACTCCTCTTTTCTAAATGACAAACCTCTGTATTAGTGACTGCTAAATCTGGAATGTTGTCAGTGTGTTCCTCTACACTCTGCTCTTGATCTTCAAATTCCTCCACACACTGTAAACGCTCCAGTTCTTTCTCTGGACACAGCTCGCACCAGGCATCTTCTAAGATAGCATCACTATCAACAGAATTTCTAATGTCATCTAGATTTTCTCTTTCAACTTGAAACCTTCTCCTGTTACAATCTACGACAGACTTCACTAAGTGCTTTGTGCCATCACTAAACGTGACATAACCAGATTTGTAAAACTCTTCAAAGGTTGCAAAATTTGTAGGTTTCAGCTCAATGTCTTCACGATAAGGGAGAAACAACTGCAAAATACTTTGATGGAAGGATTCACAACTTTTGGTTTCAGAAAAATGTGCATAGCGTACAATTGCTGGTTTGGAACGTGTTCTTTTCATGACAAAACCACTGTCATTTTTCAGTTTAATTCTACTTTTTGATGTCTCATTTTTACTAAGTATACGGTATTCCGAAGCAAAGGATGCCAAACACATTTCGCTAAATTCCTTGTCATCTGGCCTCTTCTTATAACGGTCAACTACACTCATCATCCACATGTCTTCTGATGTAAGATCCTGTGATGATGCCTTCTGTTTTAATACATTTAAAGGTAAACTCATTCTAACTATATTGTCCCCTGTTGGAACAAACACTACCTTTCTAGAGCATTCCTTCAGATGCATGTTAGGAACTAATCTATAAACAGCCTCTTGTGCAGAAACATCTCTGTTATGGAGGTAAACACTACCAAGTTTCTTCAAAGCTTCTTTTGCACTAAGATTTTTGTCTTTTGAAGCCTCTTTCTGTGCATTACCTAACAGTAATCCTATCTCTCTCTCTGCTTTAGATATGTATGAAATGATGTACACTACGCAAGCGTACGCATCAACAACATACTGTATATCCATGTTAGCATTCCAGCATTTCAGCAGTGGCTTACTATACTGGTTTGTCCAAACTTCATTAATCTCTCTCCTAAGGACAATATGTGTTTTGCGCGCAAATAGTGTGTATGCCTGCTCAAAACCATCCTGATCTGTTCCTAAACTGGAAAGCAACTGATCTATAGTACTGAATTTACTGCTTTTCTCTTCATCTGCAAGGATCAGCTTTACTGATCTCAAAAGGTCTGATGCCTGTTCCCTAAGTTTTTTTTCAGCCTCTTTCTTTGCCTGACAATTACATGGAACTGGTGTAGACTTGTCTGTCTTCCCTGTCTGACACTGACAAGTGTTTTGTCCATCTTCTTCAACTTTGCGACAAATAAAGGTCCTACCTGATGCTGGCCTAGGAAAATTGAAACGACACGTTGTATTCTTTTTCTTACATGTTTTTGAATGTCTCTTAGAATGCTGCTGCACAGATGAAACTACTTCAAACAAATCATCATCTTGAGATGGTAATTCACATGTTACATATTTATCTATAAACTCAACCACCTCCTCATCTGTGTTTTTATCAATAACTGGAGCATTCTCTATCCAAAATAAACTATGAATGTGTGGAGAGCCACGTTGCTGAAACTCTACCCTATGAAAATAATCTTGAATTTTGCCAATCGGCTCAGCTGGAGACATCAGTACTTCTCTGAGAAAACAATGCCAGCGAAAATCAAACATTCTAGCTGCTGTCACAGGATTATGCCGCAACAGCTCACACCTATCTGCCCATTCTAACTCTTCTGCTGTCTGTGTTCTACCCTCCTGTTTTAAAATACTACTTAATAAATTCTTCCATCGCATATCAGCTGAAGAAAATGAACAAAACCATGTCGGAATACCAAGCTGGTGGACACAGGCCAGTAACTCCTTCTGGATTCCCTGCCAAAACGCTGGAGTACCTCTAATGGGTTTCAGAAAACGATAGCCATCATCAAACTCCAACAATTTTCTCAAGGATTCATCATTTTCTAATAAATCAGTAGCTTTTATTGATTCATAGCCTCTTTTGCCTTTCCGCAATGCTATAGAAACTTTTGAAACAACCTGTTCTAGCTCAGACATGTACTGAGCAAAGAAAATGTATTCTACATTTCTGCCAAATCGACCATCAGCATTTAAGACCCTGTTGGTAAAATACCTGCCTAAACTTAATTTATGCTGCCTAGGCTCATGATAAGTATTATTACCCTGAGGAAATAATACTGGAAAACATTTAGCTTCATTTGCCTCATCGCACAATAATCTAACAGGGTTATTTCCTTCAGCTGGGGCTACATTTAAAGTCTCATCAAAATATTGATCTAATGCTTCCTGCCCAATATCTACTGGCATCAGACATGTATCTTGAAACATGCAGTGTTGCTGTCTATCATGCAACAACTCATCCTCAACAACAATGTCTGTAGCCACTTCACCATCAACCTTCTCACCATCATTAATGTCATCACAAATAACATCTTCTTCTTTACAAAATTCATTTAACCACTCCTCATTAAACTCTATATCTCTATAATGAACATTGGTCTTTTTTAAATAATTCAAAGCTCTACGTATACGCATTGGGTCAACAAACTGATATTCATAATGTCCCTTATTTGTTAATTTACGCTTTAATTTCACCCGCAACAAAGATCCTTCCATATTAGAACGCGGCAACAAATTATCTGTCTGCACAATATTTGCAGGAACACAAGTCACTGGTCCATGAACTCCATTTTGCCCACCTTTAGGAAGTGCTAACATTTTCATAAATGGGATATTTAATGCAATCAAATGCTGTTCAAGACTGTTCAAACATGATAGCTCTGGTGGAATGGGGTTAAGTGCTAAGTTATTTAAAACACACTCAGCTGGGAATTGTCCTTTGTTAATTTTGTAATGGCAGGTGTAGCAAATCCACATCTGACCCATCGGTGAATCCAACAAGCCACAAGGTGATACACATTCTTCACTACACTCATGTAAAAAATCATTTGTTAAACATGTTTCTGCTATTAAAGCTGATGCCCTGTTTTTGCTATAGTCACTTCTTTTACAACTTAAGACCTGATTATTAAACAACAGCTTATGACAAACACAACAGGCAAAATTTGGACCATCCTTAACTTTATCTAAAAACTGTTTCATAACAAAATCGAATTGCTCTGACATTTTTTTTTGCTTTTCTCTCCTTAACCGGTTACCCACTGCAACATTTTTCCTATGCTCTGCATTATCACAGAACTTCCTAATACTAAGGGCTTTCACACGTTGATTGTGTAGTTTATTTACTTTATACTTCACTTTACTCCTTTTCTGCATTTTCTCTCTATGTAAGGGATTGGATTGATATTCATCTATACTCCGTTTTTTCATTTTCTCTCTATGTAAGGGATTTGATTGATATTCATCTATACTCCGTTTTTTCATTTTCTCTCTATGTAAGGGATTTGATTGATATTCATCTATACTCCGTTTTTTCATTTTCTCTCTATGTAAGGGATTTGATTGATATTCATCTATACTCCGTTTTTTCATTTTCTCTCTATGTAAGGGATTTGATTGATATTCATCTATACTCCGTTTTTTCATTTTCTCTCTATGTAAGGGATTTGATTTATATTCATCTATACTCCGTTTTTTCATTTTCTCTCTATGTAAAGGATTTGATTGATATTCATCTATACTCCGTTTTTTCATTTTCTCTCTATGTAAAGGATTTGATTGATATTCATCTATACTCCGTTTTTTCATTTTTTCTCTATGGAAGGGATTGGATTGATATTCATCTATACTCCGTTTTTTCATTTTCTCTCTATGTAAGGGATTTGATTGATATTCATCTACACTCCGTTTTTTCATTTTTTCTCTATGGAAGGGATTGGATTGATATTCATCTATACTCCGTTTCTTTATTTTTTCTCTATGGAAGGGATTGGATTGATATTCATCTATACTCCGTTTCTTTATTTTTTCTCTATGTAGGACATTTGATTGATATTCATCTACACTCCGTTTTTTCTTTCTCTCTCTATGTATGGGATTTGTGTCATATTCATTTTTACTTTGTTTTTTTTTTTTTTCTCTATATAAGGGATTTCTTTGATATTCATCTTTACTTTGTTTTTTCCTTTTTTCTCTATGTAAGGGATTTGTCTGGTATTCTTGGATATTCTTTTCCTTCTTCTTTTCTCTATATAATTCATTTGTCTGGTACTGCTGTAAACCCTTTTCTCTCTTTATTTCTCTATACAAAGGATCTAATTGATAATTCATTCTCATTCTGTTTTTACTAATGCCTTTTAATTTTGCTTGAAACAACAAATCAGTATGATATCTAAATCTCTTCTTTTCCTTACTTGTGTGCTGTTTTTTGTCACTATTCATTTCATAGTTCCATTTCTGAAGACGATTCTTTTTTTTTTTTAAATATGTAGATGGTTTATCTGAAAACTTTTGGGAAGCATCAACATCCACAGGTTCAGCTTCATGAGGTGTGTTTAAAGAGAAGTCTCCTAAACACATTGTTTTCTTGTCTGTACTCCGATGTCTTATATTATATCTTGCAGAACTGGCCTGACTGACTTTACAATATTGATAACATGTTTGGGATTTAGGCTGATTTACACAAACAACTGTCTCATAATGGTTCCCATAACAGTTTTCTAAATAAATTCCCTGACTTGACATTTCTGTATTCCTGCAACTATATTGAAGCCAGCGATCTTGACAGTATGTAAATATATTCACTCTTAAACAGTCTGCTGCTGCTTGAATTTCTAATTCTGTTGCCCAGCTACCGAGGTATTTTATTCTTGATTTACTTAGGTAGTCTTTCACAGATGAATACTCACTTCTCAACAGACTAGTATAGTCCACCTCATTACTTTGTAGCTGCTTAACAACTGCAAGTCTAACTTTCCTGTGATAATCCTGTGTTCCACTTACAGCTTGACTAACTGCTCTAAAGAAACAATTACCATCACCAGCTATCTTTTCATTTCTACATGGAGCTCCTAATGGACCTATTTCAGTAGATACAGCATCAACTTTGTCACATTTGATCTTTAACTGTATGCACAAAGACTCTGACACTGCCTTACTAAGAGGATTAAACATTAGTTGGTGACTACTCATATCACTAACAAACTCTACATCTGAATCAATATCTTTAACATCCCTTCTTTTCAACTTCTTACACATTAAACCTCCAGCTACTCTTTTGCGTTTCCTAAGTCTTCCACTCTTGCTGCACCTCATCACTGCCAGATGACTAGAACTTTCCATCAAACTACTTCCAAACACTCTGTTTGTATTTTGCACAATTTCTGAATCACTATGCACATCACTATGAACAGTATCTTCATGCAGAGAGACAAAAACACCCGTAATCTCAAATGGCTTCTCATATCTAGTCATTGTTTTTGCAAGTCTATGTACATGATGAAAAAGTTCATCAAGAGTGCTAAAATATAAAACAACACTCTTCCCCCTAGAATCTACAAGCCCATTGGGACTGCGAGCATGAGAATCAACAAGTGCATACTGTCCATTTTGATGTATGATAGCACAGGTGTTTGCACACACTGTCAAAAGACATGTGTTATAGTTACGAAACATCTGTGTCAATCCGTCTTTCAAACTGAAATGCACCCCGGATGTAATTAATTCACCGTAAGTAGTATCAACATTTCCACTGACAACATCACCATAGAAAAAATCTAACCTCTGTCCATGAACAACATGCTGTGTGGGCAGTTCAGTGGCAAGGAGATAGTGATCTCTGGTATCACTGATCAAGTTGTTCTCTCTTAAAGAAGAGTACAACTTGTCCCCTGACACAAGGACCTCATCTAAGGTATGTGACTGCCATGAAAACACACTCTGAATTGTGTGTTTAGCTAGACTTACCAAGCTTATGGCCATGCACTGTTTCCCTGCGTGTTGAAAGCGAGCATCTCCCTGATGGAATGCGCCCTGCACAGACCCTACTCGATGTGGAGGTGTGACAAAACTACTTCCCTCAACCTTAGCTTCAACTTCTATGTTTCCATTACTGTCTGCAGCCTCTGAGGAGCTCCCTGCACTAAGCTCAATATCACTGTCTACAATTTCAACATCACTGTCTGCAGTTTCAACAACACTATCTACAACCCTTGTGGAACTGTGCGCACCAATCTCAACTCCCAACTCAGCCAGATCCATGCGGACAACAGCATAGCACTGTCCTTGCAATGACTTTTGCAGACCCCTGATGTGGCACATCAAGTCATTCAGGCATGTGGTAAACACAGCCACAGATCTGCCACAGCTCGAAGCAAAGCCAGATTCATCTCGTCTACCACAGTCAACAACCACAAAGTAGTTGTTGTGCTGTATGATAACTGTACAGGCATTATCGATGCTAAAGAGACACATGCCTGTACTCATCAGCAGGTCTTGAAGCTTCTCATACAACAGAGCCTCTCCACTAGACGTAGCAGCAATGTACTCTGCCAAGTCAAGCTCAAGTCTCCACTTCTTACCAAAAACACTACGCTTTTCAACTAGCTGAAAGAACTTGTCCTTCTCTGCCAGATTGTGACTCTCCTGTGCTATAAACGCATACAAGTCACTACCCTGTGACCTGATCTCATCCAGGTCTCTACCACGCCATGTACACACAGGTGAAACTTTGTGCTTGATGGCAGCTACAACACTACAACATATTGCTGTGTTAACATCAGGACGCTCACCACTGCCTAGTCTTAAAGTACTGGCAGAAACTACAGGTCTGGGTAACTGCTCACTACAAACACAAGACAGACAACAAATATCACTCTGACCTTTGATGAATCTTTGAGAGCGATGTTTCGCGCTACCTTCCACCTCAGGGGCCTGGGCAGGGCTGGCACATGGAGACACGGGAAGCACAGGGGACACAGAGGACACAGGACACGCTGGGGACACGTGGGGCACTGGCACCTGATCAAAAACAAAACAGGTCAATTACCAGCATAGACAACACAGATATGTCACTGATATAAGTCAAACCTATTGCTTGAACCATTACAGTACTTATGTGACATTCAATCAGTATGAAGAACAAACAAAAAACATTTTATTGTTAAATTAAACACCAACCTCCTCTCCAACCATCTCAGGCACGACAGCAGCAGGTGTGGCCTGGGACTTCACACCTCCTACACACGGCACTGCCTCCGCCTACAAAAACAACCACAGTCATGGATGAGTTCTCAGACTGCAGTTAACTTGTGACACTGTTACTTAAATAAAACAAAACATTGTTTGCCAAAATAATCTTATAAAACTCACCTGTCGAACGGACCGACTCCTCTTGGAGACAGCAGCCTTCTTCTGTTCCACAAAGGCCTTCTAATGAAAATACAAGTTACAACATTATACACAATGAAATAAGTTTGGACTGGGTAACTGGGTTACTGGGTAATATAAACACAGAGTCTATGAATATTACCTGCTTGCCCTTGGGAACAGGTCTGCACTCTGCAGGAGCAGGCAGATGAGATGGAGCAACCTTTTCCATCTCATCCAACAGCGCAGCGCTAAACCAGACTGGTGTTAGCGGGATGGCACACTCCTTCAGGACCTGTGAAATTACAACACAGATACAGTTCTTAACTGAACAGGTGTAATGAAATACAATGATACATAAATTTACTACAAAGCAAACTTAGCACTATTTCAAACATGTAAACTATGTATAGAATGTTTGCTTGCTTTAAGCACAGCACCTCAGACATGTCTGCAACTCTATCAACAAGATGAAACATTACAAACCTGCTTTCCAACCATCCGCTTCTTAGGAACCACACCAGAGGAGAGAGATGATTCCCCTGATGAGCTCCCCTGTCATTCAAAGAAACACAGTTTGTAGTTATTATCATTGAACTTCAGTGCACACAGCATGTACATTTACAAATCTTTCAAAAAACTATCAACAACTTACCCTTCTGCGCTGTCTCACAGTGGTCCACTCTGTGAAGGGGTTCACTGGAGGACGCGGAGTAGGACCTTCACCTCTCACCACAAGTCTAGGCTTGACCTGTGGGACAGAGGGCTTGGGAGGTGTTGGAACCTGGACGCATGTTGTCTGTGGCAGTGGCTTCAGGGTCTATTTAATGACATAACAAAACACAGTTATTAATAAGCAGGTCAAATATAACATTTAAAACATACTAAATTGGTATTATTACAGATAACAATGTAAGTGCAATAACCCAAATGCACTGATTAGTAAAGAATTCACATTCAATGCAATGAACCATAATCTTTTTATAACACAACACAACTTACATCGTACGCAGCCTGCCATAGCAGCCGTGCAAGGATTGGCATCCCTGCAGTATCAGACAGGTGAATCTGTTGAAAAAACATTAAGCAAAAATTATTAACAACACTTTCAGTGCTAAAGATGACCAATTTATGTCATAAGTGAAAGTTCTACTTACACCATCTCTGGCCCACAAATCAGTCTCTCTCAAAGGGAAATGTTCGAATGCTGGAAAGTACCTCACACCTTAAAAAATCAACAAGACAAAGTATGAGATACTACATACGATTGTGTTTTCATTTACACAACCACATTAAACAATACAACAAATTCTGCTTTAAAAAGCAGACATACCCATTCTAGCAGAAACTCTGTGGTATTCCTGACTCATGGCCTGCTGCAACTGGAGATTGCTGGAGATCCGAGGAGGAAACTCAAGCACTGCAACCTAAAAAATAAGGCAACACATGTATAAACATTTGTATTGTATTGACAAACCTTTCACATTTCCCTTTCAAACCATTCAATATGCCAACAACAACACATGTCAATACGTACGTTGGACCAACGTTCCATGGCTGCAGACAAAAGCATGGCAAAGTCTGCACTTGCACTCTCGATGGTCTTGGAGTGCGTCAGGTTGTTGCTGGGTGCCAGAAGAACCACTGCTGCAGGAGTACGGGGAACCTCAGCATGGATCAGCTCGATCCTCTCCTCGTGTGCAGCAGCCCCTGGTGTCGACATGATGCCAAAGGAAAAAAGTCCCTTTGGCATCTCCACGAACCCATCAACGATGGCTCGCAGGTGGGAGTCACCAACCAGAAGGACAAACTGGAACAGCAAAACATAGTTAGAACATCACCTACTAGCCAATGAATTTACAACTCTACACATATAAAATAAAAAGAAAAATTCAATTTTTTTTACCTCCTTGTCAGAAGACTCAGGTGGAATGATCAACTTGTGACTCTTCCTGGTCAGAGTGGAAACTGGCCACCTGAGGATACGGTGACGCTGTCCAGTCCCTTGTACTATGAAAGAGAAATCAAATTTCCCCAACTCAATCACAAAAGTAATGACAAATGCAAAAGCAACACCTCTAACATACACCAACAGTAATTAGTTCAACAAAAACAAAGAAATATAATTTTCCACATACCTGCTTCATCTTCTTCTCGTGCACGACGCCACGTGGGGGTGATGTCAAGTGGCTGTCGCTCTGCCAGTCTACGGGCTGCTGCCTCGGAACGACGAGAGGACTTCGTTCTAGGCATGTGGACTAAATTATAAAAAAAAAGGGGACAAAGGAAATGAATGAATATGAGTATTTAAAACATACACTGAAACATGTTTTTAGGTAAATTCATTTATGAATATACAACATCAACATAACATACCTCGCAAACGCACCAAATCCAACTGTTGAAAATTACCAAGGTATGACTTTCTGCCGACTGCAACTGTAAAGAAAAAAATGCAGACTTTACAAACCATTGCATTACACAGGCATATTACTCAACACAAAATGTAGCAGTTGTCACTAATCAATCAATGTAAATATATTTGTCCCCAAATAACATTTACTGCTTCATCTAAGAACTGTGCCACAGGTCCTATTAACAAACCAGCAACTCTGCTTTATAAAGTTAATACTACAATAAAATTGTGTGACACTGTTCTATATCACATAACACAAGTCATCTCAAAGCTAAAACTTCTTCCACCCCTAGTAAACACTGGATCCATGAATCCACCCGACTTAGGCCCCTAATTCTTGTAAAACAATGCCTAAATTGTTGCCATTTAAATGACAACCTGGAGTATCTCCTCAAGCATAACACACTTAACCTCAGGGTTGAGCATTGTGTAATGCTAATGTTGAGCAATGACAATAACAATAAAATGACATTAATTACACTATTGTACCTTATCCCATTTGCACATTGATAAAATGTCTGGATATTTGTTTCATTCTTTTGAACACTGTAAAACATACTAGGATTTTTGCTTTCTATTTCATCATACACAAAATCACTTTCTCATGGTAGGCTGTCATTCATGGGCTTTCCTTCATACACAACATATCCCTGCTACAGGCTGAGGAGATGTTCACTACTTGCCAATGTTTTTGCCTATATCGTGAACACAATAACATCAAGTCTTTATTACTTGTGCTAATAATTATCACTACACCTTCATTAAAAATTCTAGAATTTAAGTACTGTATAAGCCACAGACATCTCAGATGGGTTCAATTTTGACAACCACCGCTGTGAGCTGAAAGACAACTCCAATACACTGGGTGGCGCTGTCGTGAGAAAATACCGCCATGAGACTGCTGCCTGCAGTGACACAGCTGGATACTATCGAAACTCAGGAAATGGGGCGTGTTTTACAGTAGCGCTGCATTCAGCCATTAAACAGGACGAACTGTTTGTTAGCACCAACGACGACTTGTGTTGGACCCAAAACTACGCCTCAGCACACCAACAGTTCCATAAAATTTACACAAATTAGCTCATGATTGACAAAACCTCTGCGTCCTTATTACAGTAAAAGCGTAGCAACAATATGTACAAAAAACACGGTTTACTCCTTCCCACAAAGACTATACTCCCTTCCACCACCATCCCCCACAAGCATGGACGACCGAAACCTACGTTAACAAATACAACAATACCAACTCAAAACACGTACTGAAATCCTAATTGACCAAAAACACAGATAAACTGACTCTCAACGAAAAAATCTGTATGAATCTGCTATCACGCCTTACTACACAATTGTCAGCGCGTTACTCTCACACAAATACACCGCTAAATAAGACTCTACTTTTCATCGTCTCGCTAAACGACGCTACCTCTGCTGCAAAGCCACAGATAGCTACATACAGATAAAAACAAACACACATACTCTTTCAGGAGCCAAACACAAATTGTGAGAGCGGGCACGACCAGCCGTTCACTTTCAATAAAACGTGAATGCAAACCTAATCAGTTTTTCTTCCGAAAGGAGTCCGTTTATTTGTGTTTTTGGTCATGTAACCTATGCCCCTTCCGAGTGCAGGAGAAACCGGCAGAGGAGGGGGAGGGGTGCGTGCGCCCTTGGCTTCTGTTTATATCATCGCACACCTCCGTTCACAAACAGCCATACTAACTCACAAACATCGACTTAAATGCTCCATACATACGAACTAAGTTACACAAAGTTAGGAAAATGCGCCAGGAAAACATTAAACCTTTATCATCCCTTTTAAACTACCTTACTACAAAAGAAAGAAATTACAATACAACTCGTTCAAGCACTGTCATTACTTACTGTGTCCAAAGCGTCGGCCGAAGAATGAAGACTCGTACAGGAAAAAAAAATGAGGGGGAAAGAAAGAAAAACGGAAAAAGAACAAAGAAGGAAAAACTTGAAGAAAACAATGAATCTCTCAGATGGGATCGCTAACTCGCCGTAGCGTGTTCGCTCGCTCTGAGTTTACCACACAAAATGGCACCCGATACTGTGTTACGGAGAGTTTTATAACCTCTCCAGCCAACCGACCAATCACAATACAGTATAGAGCCGTGCCCACGATGACACTGCAGGCGTAAATTAAAACGGTAACGCCCACTGAAGTAAAGACAACTTCAAAAATACATGATAATCCTTTGTAATAATTTGGTTGCAACTTAATATACACTAGGCAGTACACAAAAACATGTTTCACTTCAAGAAAC